>NC_140953.1:12091496-12483996 GCF_014529385.1 Adiantum capillus-veneris
GAGTTAGCCAGTCTCATCTGCTTAGTCATGAGGTAAAATCTCTTAGGTTGTATCGCTGGTTGCGTTTCCTTTGCATTGTTCGTGTATTGCTTGAAGAGCTGCACCGTAAGATGAGTGATTTATTCGCATGCGTATACATAGGCAGATGCAAGACAAGAAAAGCGTGCAAAATGTACCTTGTTGTGATCCATTGTTTGATTCAGTTTCCTGCATGAAAAAATAATTATTTTGACGATCTATTGCAATATTTCTGAAGCATAAGATTGGACAAATGTTCAAACTCAAATGAATGAATTGAAAGAGGGAAGAGCAGTAAATTTACAAAAGGTGGATCAGAGTGAGTAGGGGTGGTAGGGAAGATGTCTCAACAATGCAACATATTGAACATGAAAAGTCCACAGAAGATAAGATAAGTAGTTAAACAAAAATTCCTGGTTTATATACAATGCAGTTACAAGGCGATTTCATTAGTTTAATAGAAAGAGGAAGTGAGACTGGAGAGGGCATAGGAGACATTCCCGGCTAGAAGTTCAAAAATCTAGATGGTGTGAACATCTCTGGCGTAGGGAGCTGTAGTAAATGTAGCCGGGTTCGCTCAGTGACGCGCGATAGCATCACGTACAGAAGGCCAAGGGCGAAAACTTCTTTTACAGTATGACATGAGCATGCAGTGATCCTCTATTTTGGACCTCATATCTAACAAAGTGGTGCTGCACACGGCCCAACACACCTTTCGCAAGTATGTAATTAGACATAAGCATTTAAAACTTAGTGTGGAAGGTGAGGGCGCATTCAACTGGGCAGTCTGTCCAAGTGAAGGAGGCGTTCAAATGACGTGCAATTAGCTCGATCGTGTCAATCTCAGGCCATCTTGTGTCTGTGACCTCATCGGCAGTGAAAGTCAAGAAGAAATCAGGCATTCCCCATTCGTCCACCATTGCTATCAAGTCCTTTAGGTTCTTGCGGTGCCACGAGCAAGAGCCTGGGATGCTGTGCTGTACCGAAGCACATGTCTCACAGTATCCTCGTCAGTTGCTGTACGATTGGCCTTCTTGTAGTTGTCAATGTCCCTTTGCAACAAGCTAGTGTGTGTATTGTTAGCCAACATAAGAGCCTGCTTTAGTTGGTACATTATGAGCAGGTATGGCTTGTACAGGGTGTAAACGGAGAACAGAGTCGATGAACGTATCTTTACATATATATTGAAGTTGATTTTACCATCATACTGGCCTTTCCCAAAAGGCAACAGGAATGGAAACGTTGCTGTCTCTATTGTGATGTCGTTCACGGAGCTTGATGCGGCAGGCATGCCGTTGGGCTTGAAAGTAATTGTTCTCTCTAGCAATTGTTGATGGCCATGGAGCTGCAGAGAAGCAAAGTCGTAAGTATCGCTAGCAGTGAATGCTCTTCTCCTGGCTGGTTCAACGATTTTTTCAATGATACCAAACATTAAACTCGTGTCCAGTTGCGCCATCAGTGCAAAAGGTGCGTTGTCTTGTTGTTGTTGAATGATCTTGCTCACACTATCTTGACTTAGTATGTAGAGGCCAAGCTTCTTATTCGATCGTTCAACCATTGACATGTACTTCTGTAGTACGAAGTTGTTCTCAAGATTGAATGCAAGTATGTCTGCCACTTGTGATGTAGCTAGATCTTGCTCTGTGAAGGTTTTTCTATGCTCTTTACTCCATGATAGCAGAGGGTTATCTAATATTGAACGTCTGTCTAGTGTACCTCGTGCAATTGTTGTCACTATTGAGATGGCGTTGATAGATATGTCGATGACGCTCAGTAGCTGTATGTGAAGCTGATTTCCGGTCAATATTCTTCTTGTGTAGTCTGGAAGTAAGGGCACACAATATCTGCGACGTGCGTTTGAGTTCTCACAAGCGGAGCACTGCACCCATTGCGTTCCTATTTGTGTAGCCTCTAAGCTGGATACCAGTAGGCTGTTAGAAAACATTGCAATCGATGTCTCGTCTAGAGCTCGGGTACAGTGAAAAGAGGCACTTATTTGGATGAAAACTACACCACAAACAAAGCATATGCTTAAAGGTATGAATGTCGTTGCTATTTCTGAACTCCATCGGTGTACTAAATTGACGATATCAATCCATGATTGTGAGCATGGTAGAAATCTAGCCTTCTTCTTGATTGAAGTGCGATGTCTCGCTTTCGATCTGCTGAGGTGTATCCTATGCTTTTGGTGATGGACCATTGAAGGCTTCAGTCGGACTCAATCTTAATGGTTCAATGCGATCAGAACCTTGTGATATTTAGTTACTAGTCACAGCTAAGCAACGAACCTTGTGATATTTAGTTACTAGTCACAGCTAAGCAACGAACAGTTCAAGCGTTTGAAACAACTATGTACCTGGTGCTGGATTGTGCTGTTGTGGGGTTTCGGACTGAGAAGAGGCAAGCGATAGCTGATTTCTTGAATGTCCCTTGCAAAGAATAAGTACGAAGAGTTAGAAAAGTGATCGCACAATGCTGAAGGTTCTAAGAGTAATCTCAGTATTTGTATATGTTCTTTATTTCTTATGTTATAGAAAAAAAAAGAAAACGTGTTGGGGTCCCTGCACGGGGGAGTTTGCACAGTCCTCCCCAATTTTTATAATACGAGGGAACATGCCATTCCCACGGCAGCATGCAATGTTCAGTGTGTTCCTTTTTATTGTGTCCTCAGTGTTCCAGATTAAAATGTCGCACTTCTTACTCACCGCACGTTGGAGTATGTCGTTGTTGCAAATGTAGAGGAGTTGTGTCCAAGATTCTCTTGATCTGTCTGCAGTGAAACACGGTAGAGTTAGGCCATAAGTAGTTGCGCCTGCGGAAACGAGTTGAGTAAGGTAATTGAAGGTGGACATACACACATACCTGCGATGATTGCTATGCCGGGAAGGCGCAGAGGCTTTACTGCAGATGAAGGTCAATTCGAATATGGCGACGAGGCAAACAGTGACATTGTCGACCTTCTACTGTTGGAATGAATAGGGAGGAGCGTGGCCTACAGAATCTATCGTATTGAAGAATGCTCTCGCTATGTAGACGAGGTAGGTTTTTTTTCTATGAGCGAGGAGGCCTAGCTATTATCGCGAACACTACTGCCATTTGTTCTAGTGAGACCCCTTTATCATCAACATGCACACGCCCTGCTCGTGCAGAATAACTCTCCCCCCCTAGACGTTGCACAAGGTAGACATGGTCTGAAAACATCAAATAAGTTATCCAAGCAAGATGCACTAGCAAGCAATGAAGATCTACAAGACAATTGGCAGCATTGTGAAACACGTAATCACCAAGCAAACAATTAGAGCTGATAAGAGGGAATTGCTAGTAGTGTTGTGCGCAATGACTAGCCCTGGTCAAATAACGCCATCTGCGTACTCGATGGCCCTCGAGGTCCTCCAACTACTCTTACCGACAGCATGCAGTAGATCGTATTTCATCAATGCTAGTACCATATCGTGCAGCATCGCCAGGAACTCTGGAGCAGGAATCAAAAACTTTGCAGTTCTCTACATGTTTCTGTCTAAGATGCTGTGAACAAATCTTGGAAATGGGAAAATTTTGGGGGTTTCAACTTGTTTGTCAAAACCATTTGTTTTGTTTTGAGGCTTGGAGATTTCAAGGCTAAGAGGTGGGGTTTTCTGTAATTACATTTAGAAGACTTGTGGTATCAGTCAGACTTGGTCTCATGAGGCTCTAGTTGTCATCTCTTACCTTGAGTGATCAGTATCTGGGAGGTTTCAACTTGTTTGTTGCCAAAACCATTTGTTTTGTTTTGAGGCTTGAAGGTTTCAGGGCTAAGAAGTGGGGTTTTCTTTAATTACATTTAGAAGACTTGTGGTATCAGTCAGACTTGGTCTCATGAGGATCTAGTTGTCATCTCTTACCTTGAGTGATCAGTATCTGGGAGGTCAAATGTATAAGTTGTATTAATACGTTCCCCATTTTTATTGTTTACAAATTTATGATTGATATCAACAGCGTGTCTCAGGAGGTATTATACTAGTGAAGGCATCAATGGAAGCATTTGTGGGACTCGAAATACAATCAAACAGGTTTTGAAGCACATAGAGTCCGATGAACGATTGATCAAGCAAAGGTCGGTGGAGAGAGAGAGAGAGAGAGAGAGAGAGAGAGAGAGAGAGAGAGAGAGAGAGAGAGAGAGAGAGAGAGAGAGAGAGAGAGAGAGAGAGCGAGAGAGAGAGAGAGAGAGAGAGAGAGAACCTGATGGTCACTGCTCTTCATCTTGCCAAGAGTCGCCGTGAGTTGGGAGAGGAGAAGGCAATAGCGTTAATTGGGAGAGGCAATAGGCTCCGGATGTCAACTTGCCATGAGTTGGGAGAGGAGTAGGCTCCGGATGTCAACCTGCCAGAGAGGCAATAGGCTACGGATGTCAACCTGCCCCTATTTACTTCATTACTCTTGATGGCGCTGTTTGTTTTAGAGCTTTATAGAGCGCGGCAGCTTTTTATTTTGCTTGACGGCGCTGCTTTTATTAGAGCTTTAGAGGGAGATCATGTCAAGCCACGTGGGCTGCTGAGAAGACAAGAAGGAAAAATCCGCCACTTCGCTAACGAAGTAACAAGTAGTTGGAAAATTAATTGAACAATTCAAAAAAGGACTTCTAATTATAGATGATCTATTATCGGCTTCATCTATTATGCTTTCACGACTTCACAATAACGTCGTAAACTTGTCCATTGGACAATTGAAGAGTGTGATGCATTAACCCACTTGTGGAGAGAGAACATGCATAAACCAGCTACTCAAATCACAAATCTATTATTGAAAAGGAACCACTTTGTGTCCATACACACTCTGCAATTATAACAAAACTGAAGCGACTAAGGCAGATATAGCTGATAAAGACTGCCTCATTGCAGCAACATCCTTCCATTCATCCACAACAAAAAAACAAGATTGTAAACAAATTCCTAAAGAGGCTTAATGACACACCTACATATACATGCGAAAAGTGTGGCCGGTTGTTTTTCCGCTCACAAGTCACGCATTTCACTCCTCCACTGTGCTTACATGCTGGAGGTGGAAAACGAAAAAGATGCTCCTCTCTATTGTGTTGTCATGCATGCAAACGCAAATCAAACATATCTATGATGCCATTTGAGAGCTTGCATACATTGGGCTTTAATGACCCTCTGTTGACAGTCCTGCAATTGAATAATGTCAAAGCATGCTTGGTCTCCGTTCGCATACCGTTCGCAAAGATTCGAGAACTAACTTATGATGGCCAATATGGTTTGTGAGGGAGTGTCGTCAATGTCCTTGTAAATATAAAAAAAACACAACAAGTTCTTCCTCGATTTATCCAAGCTGAGGCTTCAGTCTTGATAGGGTTCAAATGCAAGTTCGAGTACACACATTGCTACTTATCTGGCCTTATTAGACCATTGCTGACACTAAACGCCACACACGCTCTTCTTCATACCTCTTTGTATAAGAGGGAAAACATAACCATAAATGATAAATGGCTTGCACACTTTCAACAGATCTCACAGTCATCACTTTCCCTAGACACAAACACATACGAGATGGAGAACGAGGAAGCTATTGACACTGATGTGCTCCTGCACAACATCACTACTGCTGAGCAAGTTGTTGATTATAAAAATAAATCTTTGTATGTCGCACCATCAGAGGGGAACAATGCATGTGGTTTATTTGTTGATGTGTTCTGTGAGGAGCTTAGTTTTCCTACGATCTTCTTTGGAGAGCCTAGAAAATACCACCAACACGCATCTAAAAATTACCAAACAGTAGCCAAATGGGAGCTCATGCACAAAGATAGACGTTTTTCCCTCAACATCGAAAACTTATTTTTCAAATTAGTGAAAATCATGACGCAAAAAATACTATCCTCCATTTGGATACGCCTATGCAAAGCAAAACTTGAGGGAGGAACCTTGTCTGCCGGACATGTTTGTCAGGACACAAACATAGAAAAAGTAGTCTCATCACAACTAGGATACAGAGACTTCAAAGCGCTTCATTCCTCGCCAGATTACAAAGAAAAATTTTAAAAAACGGTTTTTGGCATGATTCGACAACTAGGGCCACCAACTTTATTTGTGACATTTTCTTCAGCTGAAAAACGTTGGAAAAAACTTGTTGATGCCTTGGAACTAATAGTGCCGCTTAAACAAGATAGAGATGAAAGCGATAGCTCCTTCCGTAGATGTTTGGTGCGAGCAGATCCAATAACAACAGCTCGCTTCTACCTTAACCGTTTCACAACCATGAAAAGAATACTACTTAACGATAGCAAATTATGCGGAAAAATTCTTGATTATTTCTTCGTGACAAAGTTCTAAAGCCGTGGCAGCCAGCATGACCATGGTCTTTTATGGGTTGAACAAGCTCCTATATTTGAACATGACACAGATGATGCTATTGTGGCATTCGTAGACAGGTACATAAGTACAGACACTCCAAGCTTCCATCAGACCTTTGTGAAATACAAACGCATCATCATAGAAAAACTTGCCTCAAGAAAGGAAAATCCTGTCGCTTTGCTTTCCCAAGGTTCCCCATGCCATTCACAATCATTCAACAACCAAATGAGAAGCAAGAAAACTTTTAAATGCTTTCAGAATAGCTTCGATACACTTCCCACTGAAACTAGCATTTCTTTTGAGGAATGGCTACAAAGCCTGCATTTGACATTCGAAGAATATACTTTGGCAATAAAAAACTCACTATCCACAGCAACAACCTTCTTGAAACGAAATATAAAGGACATTTATACAAACAATTTCAACCCCACAATTGCAACACTATGGGACACAAACACTGATATTCAATTCGTCTTGAATAGCAGCAATAAAATCTCAATTTGATATTTGTGTGGCCAACAACACAACAACAATTGAGCGGCTACGTAAGGTCGACAACACTATTCTCAACACACAACAAATTAGTGCACAACAAGCATCTTACATAGCACTATTGTTACCACTCCATACTACAACTCATGACTTTGTATGCATAAGTACTAACCCTCTTGATCAACGTGCATTAGTTCTCAAAAGGAAAGCATGTCTACAAAAACTACACTCATCTGACACAAACATATTCTTGCAAAACATTGTTGATAAATATGTTGAAAGACCACAAAGTCTCCATCATCTATGCTTGGCTGAATATGCATCAACAATTAAACAAGACGGAACGACTTACAAACCATTGCGCAAAGCTAAGATCATAAGATTTGTGAAATATAACATTCTTAAAAACCCAGAAGACCACTATAGAGAACAATGCTTGTTATACCTTCCTTCGACCAATAACGAAGACCAACATTTGACAAAAGCCTGTACATGGAGTGACGTATATAATAAATATATACAAGCGATAAAATCAAATGAACTCAAGTTCAATAAAGACCCAAGCCCAATAGAAAAAAACCAAATGCACTACATTTTCTCCCCAACCACAACTAGTACAACCAATAATGACTCACATGCCTCGCATGATGTAGACATTCTTAATGACTTGCACATTAATATGCACTCTAAAAACATTTTCCACTTGCAACATTTCAAGTACACCTCCATGAAAAATGATGACTTCCATGCAGCCATTGACAAATTAAATGACCAACAACGACACATATTTGACGATATAATGTTGAAAAAACGAATTCAACCCAACAAACAAATACACCTCTTTCTCATAGGAGGTGCAGGAACATGAAAAACATTCACATTACTATTGTTAGTACAAGCATTACAACGATTTTACAACCATAGAAGTGCACCAAATCCAGAATCTCCAACAGCATTGCTAATGGCATACACATGAAAGGCATCTTTTAATCTTGGTGGCACCACAATCCACTCATCACTTCACTTGCCTCTAATTACTTCTACACAAACAAGATTGAGTGCTGAAAAGCTGAATGCGCTTTCTCTCCTTTATAAAGACTTGAGACTTGTAGTTTTTTATGAGGTCTCCTTGATAGGTTCAAGTGTGTTCTCCATGGTTGACTCTCGTTTGTGAGCAATCAAGCGTATTCATGATAAACCGTTCGGTAGGTTGGATGTCGTTCTTTGTGGTGATCTATGTCAGGTAAGCCTTATTAAGGATACCTGGATCTTTGCGCAAAAACATACGCTTTTAGAAGTAATTTTCCCATCATATTCGCACACTTATCCACAATGCTACGAACTTACACTAACAATGCAACAAAATGATCCAACATTCATAGATATTCTTAATAAACTTCGAGTTGCACAACATACTTCTGAGGATTTGGAATATCTTAACAACAACTACTATAGACCTATTCCAACCAACCATCAAGTTTCTCATCTATTTTACTTCAACAAAGAAAAGAACGCTCATAATCTTGCCATTTTCAATCAAATGGAGGGAACGCCACAAACTTTCATCGCTATTGACAAAAGAAATAACTCATGCAACAAAACAATTAGCATTCCTGCAGATCCCAAATCCACTGGAGGATTGCATTCCACACTCGGCCTGAAAGCAAGCATTGTTGTCGAGTTATGCGTAGGGAACTTGGATATTCTTGATGGATTGGTTAATGGAGCAGAAGGGGAGTACAAAAACAAGCAAAAAAACAATAATTTGGGTTCATTTCTCCAACCCTCTCATTGGAAAGAGAAAACGCTATGAAAATCAAGCATTGTATTCATTGACCATTAACAAAGAATGGACCCCAATAGAACGAGTCGTTCGTGAATTCCAAGTTGGCAAAAGCTACTTGAATATCATCTCCAGATACCAATTCCCATTGCAACCAGTTAGTGCTCCTATAATTCATCGTTCCCAGGGTCTTACATTGCAAACACTAGCCTTCAATCCTGAACACATAAGAACACATGGTCTCATATGCACATCATTGTCACGCGTTCGAGACCCAACTAATCTTTACCTGCTCAAAAGAATACAACCTTTCCATATCAAGGTCGACCAACCTGTACTAAAAGAACTAGATCGCCTAAAAGCACAAGCTAGATGGATCTCCACTCAAAAGTCATAAGAAGCTTACTCAACCATACATATCATAATTTAATCTCTCAACATTGTGTCCTTCAATAAACACATAAGAAAGATTACAACAAATTACATCCTAATGACATCGCATGTACTTTGTTTGCAAGAGACAAGACTAACAAAAAAAATACTGCATCCAATACCACAAGACCAATTTAATGCAAAACTGGGTGTTTTGATTCTCCACCAAGAAACACTAATCCACTTTGACCATGGGAATATTTCTCGTCCGAGAATTGAGATGTTGCATACAACGATCAAGTTCACAAACAACAAAATCATCAAAATAGTTTCCCTTTACAATTCACCTTCGACAAGGCTAACAAATTTAATAGACGCATTAAAAACATTGCTTCAACAATACACTATGGAAATTCCAATCATTATCTTGGGTGACTTCAACATTGACATTAAAGTTCCTAATACTTCCTACTACCAGCTTTCCTCTTTCCTGAACAAATATAATATCCGACAGGATGTTACAACTATCTAAGGATCTTCTTTAGACCATATTTGGGCGAGCTCTGCAATCTCCGAATACGAATTAGGATCCAGCTACATGTACTGGTTCGATCACTCCGCGACATACATTATGCTACCTTCTGACCACCTTTGACATAGCCACTCCCCATTCATTCATCATGTTACAGGCCTCCGTGATCTCTCGCCTTGTTTTAAAATGTTTGAATGCTTAAAGTGACTCCTTATTTTAGGATTTTGTTCGAAAATTGAATGTAAAAACCCCTCATAACTACTACTGATCCCGACCAACTTCAATTGCAAGTTTCACGCATACATACCCAATTGATGAGCCGTCAAGTCCATGCCAACCTTTTTATAGCTAAAAGACCTCCTTACAAGCGCACGTGCACACACACACATATCCATTTTGTGCTCTCTCTCTCTCTCTCTCTCTCTCTCTCTCTCTCTCTCTCACACACACACACACACACACACACACACAAAGAAAAGAGAACTTATAACAAAAAAAGAGGAAAATAGTTTGTTAAATATTTATTTTCAAAAGAACTTAGTAGGGCTCCCCAATCTCAAAAAAATAGAAATTATTTCAAAACATCTCAAATGCATAAGTGAAGGGTGAGTTTAGGAAATGAAAAACCTCATGGAATTGAAAAGTAAAACAACTTTTAATGTCCATATAAAGAGGTGTTAGAACTTTAAGTGTGCATTGATACATATATTTTTGACCTCTGAAGGCCTTAGTATCCATATGGATGAAGGTTGTCCAATTCTTGGTGTTTGACAAGTGTCCCTCAAAGGACCCTTAAAAGTCTTGAAAGCTTTCAAGAGCAATGAAGAGAAAGCCTTTCACATGATCTTTTCCAATGCTACATTTACTTTATTTTGAAAAGTGTGCAACAAATTATTTGAACATAATAAAATTTCAAAAACTTTTGATGTTTTTAACGAAAAATCATTTTAAGCTTAAGAGTAGAGCTTGTCAAAAGCATTTTTCCTAATCAAAGAAATTAAGGGCATACTTGAAAGTTTGTCGATTTTTAGGTCGAAATGTTAAAGATTTATCGGTTTTTACATTAAAACTTGTAAATATTTACAAGTGTTTGTCAAGGCCATCTCATAATCTAGCCAAGATTTTACAAATCTAGCCGGTTAAAAATACACTAAGTCCCGTTTTTTTCAAACACAGCTTAAGAAGTAAACTAGATTCCACAACTTTACATTAAGAACTAAATAAAAGATTTCTTTTAAACAGTGCCCTCTCTCTCTCTCCCCCCCCCCTCTCTCTCTCCCTCTCCGCAAGAGATCACTATGAGCTTATACCTTTTTGGCCTGCTAAGGAAAGGCCTTAGTATCAGGTTGGGTTAGGTGACTTTTCACCAATGGCGTCCACATGGACGGGCAGCGTTTTTTGAGGCGAGAAGGCGTGCGAAACTCTATTTGGAGCCGTCTCACAGTTGCACTGAAGAGAGTAAGCACGCCCACGTGAGCTGACGATGGGACTCGGGAGTCGCGAGGCGGAACGCAGACGGGCTGGGGCTTGTCAAAGCTCTAGTATCTGAGCATACGTGCGAGTCCTGCACTTCATCAAAATGCAAGTACCCTCCCTACTGGCTGTGCCTCCACTTCATCAAAATGCGGGCTGTGTCCTGCGACGACGAGTACCCTCCATTAAATCTTCAATTGCCTGAGACGAGAGAGAGAGAGAGAGAGAGAGAGAGAAAGAGATGAAAAAATGACGGTTGAGGCCTTTGAAAGCATTGGGGCCACCTTCATTGAGGTTGTGAGCAATTGGAACAAACAGTAAAGAAGGAAAGGGTTACAAACAGGCTTGCATGCACCTATGTTTGTGTCTGTGCAGGAATGGAGCCTCATTATCACATGTAGAGGTGACTCAACCAGTCACATAATTGCCTCCTTCATTGAACTCTCATCATTGAATAGGCCAATGGTATACACTAGATTGGGAGCTTCTACTTACTACTTAATGGGCTTGGCTGCAAGTCCAATGCTTGGAGGATCCTCCACACTGTTGTCAATGGCCACTTCTCCATGGCGACTTTCAGCATGCTTTTACCATGTATCAAAAATTGTCTGAGGAATCCCTGTCTGTAGATGAAGGTACTTTTTTAGCCTTACTGAAGGCTTGCACTGACTTAAAAGACGTGGTTAGGGGCAGCAATATTCATGCATAGATTGCAGAAAGAGGGTTATTAGGGCAACACCTCTTGATTGGCAACACCCTAATCAACATGTATGCAAAATGTGGGGTTTTCGAGAAAGCACAAGAAATATTTGATGAGCTTCGAATTCGAGATGTTGTCTCTTGGAATGTACTCCTTGGAGGCCTTGTCAAGCATGAGCGCGCCGAGGTAGCACTGGAGTGGCATGAACACATGCAAGTCGAAGGATTGTCTCCAGATGCAATCACTTACGTGTGTATGCTACAAGCTTGTCGTCGTATTGGAGCTGTGGACAAGGGTAGAAATTTACATGCTGACATTGCCAATAAAGGCTTGTTGAAAAGGAATCTTATTGTTGGAAATGCACTATTAGATATGTATGCCAAGTGTGGATTTCCATCAAAGGCACAAGAAGTGTTTGACACTTTGGAAGTTCGAGATACCATCTCAAAGATGAACAAGGCGAGAAGGCATTGCAGTGTTACCAAGAAATGCAACGGGATGATGTCTCTCCAAATGCTGTCACATTTCTTTGTATTGTGAAAGCTTGTGGACTCACTAGAGCGATAATCAAGGGTCAAGAGATCCATGCTCATATTAGCAGACACGCTTTACTTCAAAAGAACCTTGTGATTGGTAATTCACTTGTAGATATGTATTCCAAGTGGGGCTTGATTACGAAATCTCGAGAGGTGTTTGACAAGCTTTCTGTAAGAGATGTAAACTCCTGGAATGCGATGATCTCAGGGTATGCCAAGCTTGAATATGGTGAGCACGCAATGAAATGTTTAGAGAAAATGCAACATTGTGGTGTTGTTCCAGCTGCGGTCACATATGCGTCAAGCTTAAAGGCTTGTGGCAGCATGGGAAATGCAATAAAGGGCAAAGATATACATTCTGAGATTGAAAGAAGAGGGCCGACAGTAAAAAATCTCGTTGTTTCCACTGCGTTGCTTGACATGTATGCCAAGTGTGGCTAGCTCATCCATGCTCGAGAAGTGTTTGACGGCCTTCTAACTTGAGATCTTGTCTCATGGAACGCCTTGATTACAGGCTATGTTGACCATGAGTGTGGCAGGGAAGCATTGAATTGCCTAGAGCAAATGCACAAGGAAAAGATCTCTCCAAATTCTGTTACATATGCTTGTTGCTTGAAGGCGTGTGGCATTTTGAGAATGTCTAAAAAGGGTTGTGACCTTTATGCAGAGATCTCTCGAAAAGGGTTGCCAAATTCTGACAATCTTCTTGGATTTGCATTGGTGGACATGTATGCCAAGTGTGGTTTGGTGATGTTAGCGCAGGAAGTGTTTGACAAGCTTTTGGTCTGTGATTTAGTTCCATGGACTACCTTAATCATGGGGTATAATGACATTGCTTTGGTGAAGAAGCACTGATGTGCCTTGAGCAGATGCAACTTGAGGGGACTTTTCCTGATGGCGTTCTGTTGGCTTGCTCCTTGAAAGCTTGTGGTAGTATTGGAGCAGCACAACAGGGCAAGTCACTGCACGCAAAATTTGTAGAGACTGCATTCTTTGAAAAAGATCCCGTTGCTGACAGTGCATTGGTCGATATATATGCCAATTGTGGTCTTCTTAAAGAAGCACAAATGGCATTCAGCTGCCTTGTAAGACGGGATCTTGTATCATGGAACACTTTGATTGCAGGTTACACCAAGTATGAACGTCGCAAGGAGGTGTTGAATTGTGTTGAGGAGATGAGATTAGAGGGTATACAGCCAGATGTAATCACATTACTCTGCAATTTGAGAGTCTCTTTTAATGTTCGTGCATTACACCAGGTCGAGGAAATTTTGGATTCAGATGTCAAATCTTTTGGAGGCAATCTCTTGCTTAGCAACACCTTGGTGAATATATATGCAAAGTTAGGCTGGTTTTCAAAAGCTCTTACAGTCTTTCTGCTCGCAACAATATCTCCTGGAATGCTCTAATCTCAGGATTTGCACAACAGGAACACAATGAAGATGCTCTAGACTGGTTACAACACATGCAAGAAGAAGGAATCCTTCCAACCTTTGTTAGTAGCTTGAAGGCTTGCGGCAGTGCAGGGGCAACTGACAAGGGTGAAGACATACATGTGGAAATAGCTAGGAGAGGTTTACTCAAAGCAGACATTACTGTGTGCAATGCTTTGATGGACATGTATGCAAAGTGTGGCTGGCTTTGCAAAGCTGAAGAAGTATTTTAACGATCTTCTCTTTCGTGATGTAATCTCATGGAATGTCTTGATATCAGGACATGCGCGGTTGGGAGATAATGAAAGAGCATTTGTCCTCCTTGATAAAATGAGAAGAGAGGGTCAAACTCCAGATTCAAGTACGTTTGGGATTATTTTTTATGCGTGTAGTCAGGCAGCGTTGGTAAAGAGAGGCGAGCTGTTTTTTGAATCCATGAGCAGGGATTTTGGCATCGTCCCAACTTACCAGCACCACACATGCATGATTGACCTATTTGCCCGGATGGGTAATTTACATCAGGCCATGTTCAGGATTAAGGGCTTACCCTACCATCCGGATTTTGTTGTATGGCTTACTGTACTAGATGCCTGTAGAAGGTTAGGGGAGATGCCTGTAGAAGGTTAGGGGGTCCACAACTTGGATAGGAAGCTTATTGCTAGGCATTGCATCGACAGAGCGTCAATACCACAACCTTATTCTCTCTTCTTGCCAATCCTCTGAGAAAGGGATTTCATCTTAATCCATCATTGGTATCACAGTGAGGACTTTATTGCTGCTTGGTCTACTTATGTTCAATGCACCCTGTTGATGAAACAATGTAGGTAAGGGAAGCCAACAAAATGGATCCCTAACTTAGGATAAAAGGACTAGTTGTGAGAGAGTTGGGTCTAGGGGGGTTTGCGATCTGACATGAAAGGCTGCCTGGGGTCAACCCGAGCTGCTCCCACGACAAAGGTAAGGTAGGCGTGTGCACTTGGTGAAGGGTGTCGCCCATCGCAAGGTGGCCCCTTCTAGGTGGTGAGCAACCATCTCATATCTAGTATGAAAAGGGGTATGACTACGTAATCAACATAAAGCATTGTGATGGTCCCCACGCATGTTGACTCAATGTGATTTTTGGCCTGTATTAAGGCCATAGCATTGCGGAAAAATGGTGCAATTTTCAGCCGTTTATGTAGAGGTTGCCGATGGTGGACACGTATCTTTTTTTGTTAAAAAGAAGGGTTTTATAAAGATTATATCTTTCTTTTATAATGTAAACAAGTCTTTCCATCATTGTATTTTGGTCTCTTCTTTTAATGCTCACTTGAGTTCCTTGTTTTTTTCTTTAAGAAAAATTTTATAAAGATTATATCCTCTTTTTATAATGTTAATGGTCTTCCCATCAGTGAAA
Organism: Adiantum capillus-veneris; assembly: GCF_014529385.1. Lineage (NCBI taxonomy): Eukaryota > Viridiplantae > Streptophyta > Polypodiopsida > Polypodiales > Pteridaceae > Adiantum > Adiantum capillus-veneris. The sequence goes on from NC_140953.1 coordinate 12,106,576, forward strand.
CTTGGTTCTTGATTTAATGCTCATTTGACTTACTTTTTTTTGTCTTTGTTTAATTTGTAAATGAGTCCTTTAATTTAAAGATCGAATGACTTCCTTTTCAACCTTTTCATTTAAAACATATTTTTTTATTGTAACTTTTTCTTTCGTTTACACACAATTTATAACTAAAAATTTGTAAATTGTCCTCACATGAAAAAAAAAATTCACAACTAAGATTTTTTTTCAACTTTTCATTTTAATGTGAAAATGTTACATTGTTACTTTAGTGCCACATATATTATTATTAGGGGTTAAGTTTACACATTCTCAGTATTGATAAAATACATTTCAAACAAAAAATTCATGTATACATATCAAAAGCAACATTTCATCAAGAGAATGTTGCAAGAAAAAATATGGCATTAATTAGTGTCATTTTTATGGAATATTACTATTATTAATTTAAATTTTCACACAATTACTTAGGCCATCATTTCTTCGAAATGTTTCTATAATCCAATGATCTATGTCATGTGATCATACTTCGATGTCATTAAAATATCAATATTAACTCTAAAATCTAGCTTATATTGAAATAATCATATTGGTTTAACATTTATTTCAAAAAACAACAAACTAAACTTCCAATCTCAGTAAAATTTGATCAACAAGCAATTTCTCCATGTTTACCACTGAAATAACTGGACTTATTGGTCACATTTTGTCATATATCTATTAGTCACTTTATAATTTATACTCTCTCTACAACCTTCAAAATATTTATTGCGAAAAAATAAATTTTACAAACACGACCTTCATCTACTTTTGCATTATATTTCCTTAACAGGCCATCGTGATTCTTCACCTTGTTAAAATGGATTTTTAACTCTCGTGACCCCTCAATAGGGTAAAGGGGCCAATAAGGAACCACCCCCCAAAAGGAAGATGGCTCCACCCCCAAAAGAGAGACAAAAAAAAGGAATATGCTTGGAATCTTGCTTAGGTGTCCACATCTGATTTGCTAAAAAGTGTACTACTATTGGGGCTTGAGTGTCTCTGTTTTCTAAAATGCCCTCAGAATTACGCTTTTTCAAATAGAGTGCTGAGGCAAAATCAAAAAAATATCAATCTTGATATCATCTAATGCGTCTTTTCATGAGGAACTGAATGCACTCTTCAAATTTCAAATCTGGCCGGATATGAAAAATCCCCCCCAAAAATACTATTTTTTTCTTACATGGCCTTATATTGGCCCCTTTACCCTAGTTACCTTTTTGACTTTTGAAGGCCTCTGTGAATTCTTCACCTTGTTTTCTACCTGTTTACCTTTCCTCTAGAGTTTTCTTTCCTTTAGAGGTTCTTTGCACTATGTAGCTAGTGAATTTATTTCTTTTTTATGCCATTAGTTATACCGTTTGATTCATTTATGATATTCTAAAATGAAATTTATTGAGACTTCATAAAATTAAAACAAGAATCAACATATAGATAACCACTTCAAATTCATAACTGCTTTAAACTAAGAAAAAGGAAAGTATAATGTTTCAAAACACACACACACACACACAAAGAAAAAGAGAATTGATAACAAAACGAGAGAGAGAATACCAAGGTAAAGATTTCATTTCAAAATAACTTAATTTATAAGATCCTAAAATAAACCTTATTGTGACTTCATAAAAATGGAAACCAAAATCAAATTTATGATTGTTTTGAATTAAACTAAGATAAGAAAGAACCTTAATTCTCATATCAATTTCATCATCCTTATTTTATTACTAGTCCTCTAATCAGACACTCAAGTATCCTGAGACACTACAGTTTTCTATTTTCCTACCAACTTTGGCAATTTATTTGTCAAGTTAAAAAAAAGTTTTTTACACCTTGCTTCTCCGATAGGTTGGTTATGAGGAAAAGAAAATATTGGATTTTTCTCCATGCCAAAATTCAATCCCTATGGAGAGAATTATGGTATGTTCTACGTCATAAATTGTAATAAAATTTCAAACTGTTTTGCCAAAACAATCATAAAATTCTTATATCTTTTTGTAGAGATGACATTTTTGGCTTTCTTAGTGTTGTGTTGGGTTAGGGAGACTTTCATTGTTTTTAGTGTATGATGGAGACTTACCTTTCATTTCACATCCTGACATGTCTTTACTTTTCTTGAATTCTATTGTTTTAGAATGCTAAAGTGAAGCTTCACCTTGGATAATTTTAGTAAATTTTACACACACACACACACACACACACATATGTGTGTTTTTTTTTTGCATTCTATTGTTTTAGAATACTAAAATGAAGCTTCACTTTGCATAATTCTAATAAATTCTATACACACATATTAATTAGTTCTTTTTATTTCACCTTTCATTTCACAACTTCACATGGCTTTACATTTCTTGCATTTTATAGCTTGATTCCAGTCAGTGTTAACGTTCGAGAAAGTCTCTTTTATTAAGCGGTTGCTGATCGAGTATCCTCCTCACAAAGAAGAAAACCGAAAATACTGGCAAAAATTTCAAGATTTGCAAAATTTTTGGATGACTTTCTCACATATTTCATCGGTTCTTTTTCCGTTTACCATGGTTTGTAGCTAGCTAGTCTTGATTTTCAATCGGCTCAAGACTAAACTGAGGCAATCCTTTCCCAAACACTGATACCAGTTTAATTCAACCCAACAATTTTATCACTTTCTTATTGTTTTTGAAAGCTGACGTGACCCTTTCACTTGTTTATGTTTATAAAAGCCAAGTGTTAGTACTTAGTGTTATAAAATAATGGAATGCCCTTCAAGGACTAGTTTTCAAGTCACACGCAAGTTATACACATAGTTTCATACTTGAGCATGTGATGAATAAGAGCATAATTATGGTCTTCCAAAGTTCCTCTCCTAGAATTGGGGATATTCTAGTGCAATTTGACAACTACAAATGACTTGATTTTATATGTTGAAACCAAGAAACTACGTATCTTTTTTGGCTCACTAACTCATTTAAATCTCCTTGCTTGAACTCTATCTTGGATTTTTTAATTGTGTAAAAACTCTTGAAAATCTTGAGTCCTCCATAATAACTTTGAATTCAAGGTTTTAGGTGTCCCAATTGTGTATGTAGCACGTACTTTGATACATTTAGTTGATCTATGTGAAAATTATTCGAGATTTTGAATGCTTATGTCTCAAGAATGAAAATATCAATTTTTTCTCTTACGTAGTTTTCAATATTTGAAATGATCCAATAATTGTTGCATACAAAAGCCCTTCTACATGCCACCTTGAGTCCTTAATGGAAAGGGTAAGCAATGTATCAATTTGTAAAACTCACAAACACATGAAAAACATATTTTCTTTGTATACAACCATATGCTTGAAATGGCCATATCAAACACGTAGAACTTTCTATTATTTTATATACTCTAAAGTGAATTATTTTGCACATGAAACTTTCATTTATCTATAGAACAATTGTGGAAAAGTCACATAAAATTGTCTACAAGGTCGTTTCGTTTTTTCTTGAGCTTATAGAGTCGATTTCTTCAAAGCATCAATCACAATCTTACTAGGTTCAACTTGATGAGTATAGTTCTTGACCATGGTAGCTTTTTAAAATGTACGATTATATTTTTAAAGGACCCTTTAGCTAACATATTTAAGCATATCAAGAGGGTTTTGTTAAATACACCGTCTAATGCATGTAGCATTTAATTAAAATTTATAAAAGAAGGACACTTAAGTGTCCTGTTTTGGTACCAAACTAGTGCTATAGAAGCTAGTGTAAGCACTCATTATTTTAAGTTGAAAAAATAACTCACATCAAAATTCATCATTGACATAAATTTTCAATATACTTTCTTTTAAGGAATCAAAAGAATTCATATTAAAATAATCACTTTTATATCTATATCTATACTTCTATACTATATATAATGCAGGTTAAAATTTTTAAGGAAAGAGAGGGCCTCCATGTGTCACTCATTGGTTCACTTCATAGAAAACCTTACAAAGCATCAAATCTAAATGCAAAAGGGAGAGTAAGATTGTAAGAAATAACAAGCAGCTTTAAGCTTTTGTCATAATGTAAAGTCAAAAGAATTTCCTTTTTTTAGTAGTAACAAGTGAAAGGGTCACGATGGCTTTCTTAACAAATAAAAAAGTGATAAAATCATTAGGTTGAGAGAAAAGCAAGGACATAACAGGTTCAAGCCAGTCTATTGGCTGGCTCAGAAAAGTCTAAATGGCTGAGCTTATGTGAGACGGGGGCTATGAATGACTTGTGGGAAGTGGGCCCATGGAACAACATGCCTTGATTCACCTACACAAGCCTTCAGTATGCCCGCACTGCCTCCCGGCTGGACAGATGCTACTGCTCTCATCAAGCTGACTGGATCTCATCGTCGACATTAGAGATGAAGGTAAAACAAAAAGCCTCTTCGATCACATGCCATTACACTTACAACTCAAGAAATATAAAGGGGGGGGGGGCAATCCCCGAGAGGGGAGAAAAAACTTCTTATTACAGGGACACACCTGTTCAAAGACCCTCTCTTCAAAAGCATCACCAAGAAAGCGTTGGGAAAGCTCAAGAAAGATGTGGGGATGAATAAACCTAGTGCTTGGAATATCTAGTGAAGACCTAGCCGACCTTTTCATGGGATGCCAGGCAATCAATGGCATGGCTCGGAAAATATGCAAGTGGATTCAAAGGACATGGCAAATTAAGTTCTTCAAGAATGATATGTTCTTTGGTAGTAGTAGGTTGGGAAGTCCTGCTCTTCTTGTCTGCGCTCAAATAATCAAGTACTACTTCTTTCACCATATTTGGTTGTTGGAATTAGGGTTGCAGAGAAACACACACAGCTTGGAGAAGACGAAGGAAGCTCAAGGCACACAATAGAGAGTGTATTACTTAGTGTGCTATGGAAAGATAGATAGCCCTAGAGTGATGGGCGTATATACAATGCACGGGGGAAAAAACCTCCTAAAGAGGGAAAAAATGCCCCGGCGGTCCTAGTGTGTTCACACACATCACTACCACATGTATATGGTAACAAATCCCCCCTGGAGTGATGCGGTGAACGAGAGCTGGCACATGAGTAAAGGGAAGTGCCATGCCCTGAGGACAGGATCAGTCCACAAAGGGGAGTAAGCCCAAAGCTTTGCGGAAAGCTTCAAGCTTCTCACGAGACAATGCCTTTGTGAAAAGATCTGCAAGGTTGTCCTGTGTTGGCACATAAGCCAAGCTGATCTCTCCTGCTGAGAGCCTCTCCCCGACATAGTGGTAATGCACCTCAATGTGCTTTGTGCGAGCATGAAAAACTGGGTTCCTCGCAACTGCCAATGCGCTCTGACTGTCAGTGTAGATAGTGTTGGCAGTGTCCTGTCCAACACCCAAGTCAGCCATAAGGCGTCTGAGCCATACACACTCAACCGTAGCTGTGAAGACTGCCCTGTACTCAGCCTCACAACTCGAAGTGGCCACAGTAGGTTGCTTCTTGCTCAACCATGATATACATGAACTGCCAAGCATGAAACAAAAACCACTTGTGGACACTCGCGTGTCAAAACAACCAGCCCAATCTGAGTCCGAAAAAGCATGTAAGTCTGGCGGCAATGATCCCCCCTTGGGATAAAACAAGCCAAGATGTAAAGTGCCACTAAGGTAGCGGAAAATCCTCTTGACAGCCTGCCAATGCTTAGACCCTGGGCTATGCATAAATCTGCTGACCTGCGAGACTGCAAACTGAATATCTGGCCTCGTGTTGCATACATAAATGAGGCAGCCAACAGCAGTTTGGTAAAGAGTGACATCAGCAGGATCGCCAGCATCATGTAGACTCAACTTCAAACCTGTTTCCATGGGAGTGGCAATAGGTTTGCAATCCTCAAGTCCAAACTTACATAGCAATGTCTCTATGTAACTTTTCTGACACAAGGCAATACCACCATCACACTGCTTAAACTGTATACCCAAGTAATGATGCAACAGCCCCAAATCTTTCATCTTGAAAGTAGCATTCAAATCAGCCTTAAATTCAGCAATATGTCTCTCATTTGGTCCAGTGATCAGCAAATCATCAACATAAAGAACCACAATGAGAAATACATCATCCTCACGCTTTACATACAATGTGCTTTCTGTTGGACTGTTACGAAAGCCTCGTTTAACCAAATGAGTGTCAGCTTTCTCATACCAAGCACGAGGAGATTGCTTCAACCCATACAAAGCCTTCTTACATTTGCACACTTTGTCCTCTTGTCCTTTTATGACAAAACCGCGAGGCTGCGTTACATAAACTTCCTCAAATATGTCACCATTCAAGAAAGCAGTAACAATGTCTGATTGATGTACATCCCAACCAAAATGAGCTGCCAATGCACATAGAAAACGCACAGTAGTCATACGACAAGTGGGAGAAAAAGTCTCTTCATAATCTATGCCTTTTTGTTGTGCATAACCCTTTGCAACAAGTCGAGCCTTATGGCGATCGATCTCACCATCCGGCTTGCGTTTCAACTTGTAAACCCACTTCGTACCAATGGCCTTTTTGCCAGGAGGCAAATCACATAAAGTCCATGTGTCATTCTCTATAAGTGCATCATATTCTGATTTCATGGCAGCAATCCAATTTTCTGAATTCTGTGCTTCATCAAAAGACAGAGGCTCCTCAACATCATGTAAACTAGACACAGCCAAAGCATAACAATCTGATGCATAAGATGCATGGCGAGAGCCTGAACGAGTACGACTATATAAAGGTGCATCCAATTTACTGTCACGCAAAGTGTGCACCAGCCATTTTGGCATACCTCTAGCCTGCTCATTTTCAGCCCTTTCCTCATCAAGTACATCATGTACATCTGCATCAGTAATAGGCTGTTCTAAAACATTTTCAGAAACCCCCATAGGCTGTACATTTGCCTCATTGGAACTTACATTCGTATTTCCACCACTGAAAAGAGGCAACAAAGTGTCATAAATGTCCTGTGAGCTTACATTACTGTCTCTAGTACATGACAGCAAGGGTTGAACAGAATCTTCCACAAACACTACATCCCGTGAAACCAAAATACGTTTTGTTTGCGGATGATACAACCTGTAACCTTTGCTTTCAGCACTATAACCAACAAAAATACATTTGACAGCCTTATCATCCAATTTTCTGCGCTGCACTTGTGGCACCAAAGCATATGCCAAACAGCCAAAAACACGCATGTGCTCAATAGAAGGTTTTCTATCATGCCATGCTTCATATGGAGTAATAGACTGCAAAGCTTTCGTAGGACACCTGTTAAGTACATAAGTGGCACACATGATGGCCTCAAGCCAAAAAGAATGCGGCAAAGCTTGACTTTTGACCATACATCGTGCCATTTCCGTTAGTGACCTGTTTTTCCTCTCAGCAACACCATTTTGCTGAGGTGTATAAGGCACTGTACATTGGTGTTTTATCCCACGACTAGCCAGAAATGCATTAAATTCATGAGACATATACTCCCCCCCTCGATCGGAACGGAGGGTGCCCATAGTACATTTTGAGACATTTTCAGCCATAGCCAAAAATTGTTTGAAGCACATAAAAACTTCGGACTTTGCTTTAAGCGGAAATACCCATGCATGCCTGGAGTAATCATCAATGAAAGTCACGAAGTACAGGTAATTGCCCAAGGACGGAGTTTGCATGGGCCCACAAACATCACTATGCACAAGCTGCAACCTGCATGTGGCCCTAACTGAACCATCCTTTGGAAACTTAGAACGCTGCATTTTACCCAGAATACAGCCTTCACAAACATGTTTGATAGGTGCTTCAAGAGGCGGCAAAGAAGCAACCATATCAGATTTCTGCAAACGCAGCAAACTGGCAAAATTCAGATGACCAAAACGTGCATGCCAAAGTTTTGCATCTGAAATAGCCCTTGAATCTGCAACAGCATTTGCAAAATTTTGTCCACACTTGTCATACAAAGTGAGCTTATACAGCCCACGGCACAAAAGCCCAGATGCAACAATTTCATCACCAAAACTGAGATCATGAACTGTACATCTGTCATCCACAAATTTGACTACAAGTCCAAGTCTAGCAAGTGCGGATACAGACAATAGATTCTTCTTGATCCCAGGTACATAAAGTGCATCAACAAGTGTGAAGGAACTGCCATTAGCAGCAGTGAGCACAATCTTTCCAACTCCCTGAACTGGATAAGAGGCGTTGTTGGCACAAGTGACTGAATTCCCATGAGGGACAGACTCGAGAGAGGTAAACAATTCACGATGTGAGGTAATGTGCTTTGTAGCACCACTGTCGAAATACCACACATGTGAATCTGCAGCAACTGACAAGCATGCATCATGGACAGCAGGATTGTAAGTGCACTCTGCGCTAAAAGCCCATTCTGCATCAACATCAGCATCACAATCTCCTTTCACAGAAGACTCAACAATGGCTGCATTTGTAGTGGAACCAGCATTTGCAGTGGAACCACCCTCTTTCTTCTCAGCCTCTTTGGCCTTCAACTTAGGACACGACTTGATCAAGTGATCATTGGCTTTACAATAATGGCAACGCATCTTCTTTTTGCCCTTATCACCAGAATTGCCAGACGAAGTGCTGCCAGCAGAAGCATTAGGAACAGAATTTTTGCCACTCGCAGCAGAACCATAAGAAGTGGCTGCATTACTGTTACCACCCTTTCTTTGAGAAGCAATAAAAGCCTGTTCAACTGCACGCTGCCTAGTCCTGTTTTTTCTAGAAAGTGACTCTTGCAATAGCAATGTGCATAATGCATCAAACTTGACAACTTCAGGATTTCCTTGGGTCATTAGTCTCCAAGTACTAGCAAAAGTCTGGTAGGAATCTGGTAAGGCATCAAGAACAGTCTGCACAAGGGAACTGTCAGAAATGACTTCACCTGCAGAAATGAGTTGCTCATTGATATCCTTGACACTAGCAAGGAAAGTGTCCATATCATCTTCCTCATGCATAATCTTCGACTCTAGCTCTTTACGCAGCAAAGCAATTTTAGCCTCATTGCGGCTTGCATAAAGACCTGCTAGAATATCCCAAGCCTGTTTTGCAGATTTTGCTGAACGGATGTGAGGAATAATGGTGCGCTTCACAGACAACGCATCAATGCATGAGCCTGCGCATCCTTAACATCCCAACGAGCTTGTTCTGCTGTAGGCAAAACAACTCTAACAGCTGCAATCCTTGCAGCAAGACCTGCAACATCCTCAATATCGCCTACATCTTCAGAACCAGGACGTACATCAATGCCCTGCACAATGTTCCAGACACCTTTTGACACAAGAACGTGTTGCATCATATAAGCCAACATAGGGTAGTTGTCCCCATCCAACCTGTCCTCAGCAGCAAACATCTTGAACACATCTGTGTTGTTGTTGTCAGCCATGGTAAATGCTGCACCTGATGTGAAAACTGCCCGAAAATAGGAGAAATGGAGCGGGAACAACTTGTGCTATATAGCACAAACCGTAGAAGACTATAAGGCACCTGTTATGCAGAAAACGGCACTGACAGAAAATCTGCACAAAATGACGAAATAACCTGTGCAGTACTGCCCGTAGTGGAAACGAAGGCCGAAATGAGCCCAAATCAAAATTCTGAGCAGACCGAGCTCTACGAGCTCGCCCAAAATATTTGTCGACCTACGAACGCTTGCCAAAGCTCACTGAAATCGGAGAAAGTGAGCAGGCGTGTGCTGGAGCAGCTGGCGACTAAGCCCGGGAGGACGTGACCTGCTCTGATACCAATTGTTGGAATTAGGGTTGCAGATAAACACACACAGCTTGGAGAAGACGAAGGAAGCTCAAGGCACACAATAGAGAGTGTATTACTTAGTGTGCTATGGAAAGATAGATAGCCCTAGAGTGATGGGCGTATATACAATGCACGGGGGAAAAAACCTCCTAAAGAGGGAAAAAATGCCCCGGCGGTCCTAGTGTGTTCACACACATCACTACCACATGTATATGGTAACATTGGTAAGTAAGGAACCGCCACGTGTTTGAAGGGGATCTGGCTGTGGCGAGCTTTTGTGAAATCATACAAGAGAGCAGAGTGACGATCCACATGATCGAAGGCAAACAAGCCTCAGAGGACTGGTCTAGAACAATACATGACATCTTGTAATAAGTAAAGCCTAGGAGTAGTAGTGGTTTCTCTGTCAAGCAGAAAACTTGTAATCCTTTGTCCCTCAAGGCTCGGTCTGTGCTCGAGGTTGGTGTTTATTTCTAATGTTCTTAATACTATCCACTCACAAATTGTGAGTTTTGCAAAAATAAAATAAAAAATCATTAGGTTGAGTTTAGCTAGAATCAATGTTGAGAAAGGATTGCCTCACCTAGCCTAGAGCCGGTTGAAAATTGAGACCAGCCGATTGTAAACCATGACAAAGGCAAAAAAAACGTTGAAATATGTGAAAAAATAGTTCAAAAATCTTGTGAATTTTAAATTTATGCTAGTATTTCCGGTTACTTCTTTGTGAGGAGGAAACTCGGCCGACGGCCGCTTAATAAAAGAGACTTTCTCAAATATTGACTAGAATTAATTTATAGAATGCAAGGAAAAGTCAAGCCATGTGAAGCGGTGAAATGAAATTTGAAATAAAAAGAACTAATAAGTATGTGTGTGCACTGTGTGTGTATCTATAGAATTTACTAGAATAATGCAAGGGAAGCTTCACTTTAATATTCTAAAACAATAGAATGCAAGAAAAGTCAAAACATGTCGAGATGTGAAATGAAAAAAACTCATTTACTATTTTAAAATTGAAATAACATCTAAGGTAAGTTTCAATCATTACTGAAAACATTGAAAGTATGCCTAACTCAACTCTGCTCTAAGGCTTCTTTTAAAAAGCCAAAAAGTCTTTTAGTAATAGAAAGACTTTATGCTCTACATACAATAAATGAATTGGTTTAAATGCACATAACAATAAAGAGATAAATCTAGTTGAGATTTTATTATTAGATGAGAATTTAATTTTTTGAAGATATATATTGGCTTTATCTTTTCAAGAGGTTTATTTCAAGACCAATATTGATTTTCTATACTATATATAATGCATCTTAAAATTTTTAAGGAAGGAGAGGGCCTCCATGTGTCACTCATTGGTTCACTTCACTGAAAACTTTACAAAACATATAATCTAAAATGCAAAAGGGGGAGTAAGATTGTAAGAAATAACAAGCACGTTTTCAGCTTTTGTCAAATGTAAAGTCAAAAGAGTTTTCTTTTTTGGTAGTAAAAAAACTTTTAGTAATAGAAAAACTTTCTACTCTATATAGAATAAATGTATTGGTTTAAATGCACATAACAATAAAGAGATAAATTTAGAGGAGATTTTCTTATTTAATGAGAATTTAATTTTTGAAGAGAGGCATACTGGGTCTATTGCACGATCCATTAATTAATTTCTTTACAAGATTCCCCTAGACCTTAACAATCGAGCCGAATCTCTCTGTTGCATCAGGTGCATACGATCCCCTCACGTATCTTGCGGTGAGCAGCTCCGCATCGCCTTACGACTCCGTTCCTGCTCATGCTCCTGCCCTCAATATCCAAGCGAGGGAAATGCGGTCTTTCTCCTGCAGCTCCTCATGCACAAGGCATGCATGCCTTTTGCGTGCAGAGGAAATAGCACGACAGAGAGAGAGAGAGAGAGAGAGAGAGGAGAGAGCAGTTTGGTCCTGCTTTGGGTGCGCACTCACCACTTTCCTGCCCTCCGACGATCAGGGAAAATGCACCCACCCCACTCGTCGCGCCCGTCAGCCTCGCCTTGATCGGCACCACCCTCCTGCCATGCTCCCTTCCCTGCTCTTTGGGTCCATTCCCACTTGTGAGCATCTGTGCGCGCTGAAGCCTGCACGCCTCCCTCTCTCTGCTCTTGTCTCGGCTCTGGGAGAAAAACTCCGCGGCTGTAGCTAAATTCGACGAGGGAGAAAGACTCGGCTGCTATGGGATATGTCCCCAAAAAAAAAATCCCCGCCTCTCACGGAACTACTGACATGCGGCCTTTCCCCCTTTTTTTCCTCTTTCTCTCTCCCCGTCACTACAATTCCAGGGTATATCATGAGATACCTTCTAATTTGACGTGCTTCCAAAATCGTAGCAACATACTGGCTTCATCTTTTCAAGAGGTTTGTTTTAAGACCAATATTGATTTTTTTAAATGATTTTTTTAAAAGTTTGTATTTCTTCAAAGAGATTGAAAAAAGAAAAAAAGCTTGTGTGGTGTTGACTTAGGGTTGTTTCGTTTTGAGGAAATGCATGCAAATGAAGGAATCGTTATTCATGTTATTCACACACACACACACACAGAGATTGCATGTGTGTGGGTGCACGTACACATGAGAGAGAGAGAGAGAGAGAGAGAGAGAGAGAGAGATTTTACTATCGAGCTCATAGGGATCCGTCTCACCAAGGACACCCTTCAAGCCCTTCAAATTTCCAAGAAATTATGGTTTTCTTAGTCACAATGTATTTTCAAAAGGGTAGCTAACGTTTTTCACCCACAGAGAATAAATAAGATGCCCAACAAAATCAACCCTCACATTGGGACCCCAAATAGGGAGAGAATTGCCTAGTTGACAGATCTTTTACCAGTTCTTGGATATTTTGTCCTTTTTATTTTTAAGAATTAAACTATGGGCCATGCTTAAAAATCAATAAATCCTCTAAATTTTGCTAGGCAAAGGTGCCTATCAAAAACCAACCAACCACACACACACACACACAGAGTAAATTTTTTTAGCGCCCAACGAATGATGCAGCAAGGAGAAGGGAGAAGGGAGAAGGGAGAAGAGAGAAAGAGAGAACAAAATGTTTAAGGGTGAAGGAACAATCTAAAAAGACGTTAAAGTTACACAACAAGTCTTTAACACTTGAATATCTATAGAAAGAGGAGAGAGAGAGAGAGAGAGAGAGAGAGAGAGAAGAAGAAGAAGAATAATAATACTAATAATAATAATAAAATTCTTAATCCAATAGGAACAAGCCCACCCCAACTCAAGACTCATTAGGCCCCCCCCACCTCTAGTCATGATTGGCAACCTCTCTCTCTCTCTCTCTCTCTCTCTCTCTCTCTACTCTCATCGAATAGATCTTTGAGGTCTCTTGAGATAGCTTCCTAATGTTAAAATTCTCTTCTTCTTCTTCTTCTCTCTTAATGCTAGGCTATGGCAAATCCTGTTGCTACCTTGAGCTGCATGCTGCAGCCGCTGGAAAATTTGTCTGGCAAAGGTGCTTCGTGTAATGGAAATGGCCTATGAACTTTGAGAATAGCGGAATTAAGAGAATTATAGTGAGCATTTTTGTGAGATTACTTTTAGAATATGAAGGGTGAACTTAATTGATGGTAGCAACATAAACATAGTACGTAATTAACTTGGCATGAACAATACTTTTGCAAGAGATAGAGTATTAGAGAACATGACAATAGATGAGGACCGGATTTACTTGGAGCCGGTCTCCCCTCCAAAAGGCGTTTGTACTATAGATTTTCCCATCAAGAGAGACTTGGTACAATACAATCTTTGTGTTCCTTGTGACCTTAGTGATGCTATGAAGATGGAAAGCTTCATGCATCACGAGCATAACATAAAACTTTGCAAAAAGCATTAACTATCCGAAGGTATTTGTATTATAGATTCTCCCATCAAGAGAGACTTTGTTACAATACAATCTTTTTGTTCCTTGTGACCTTGGTGATGCTATGAAGATGGAAAGCTACATGCATCACGAGCTTAACATAAACTTTGCAAAAAGCATTAACTATCCCAAGCCTCAGTCCCAAGGCCTCAAACACCTTCGAAGGTGGAGAGAACTAGCGGGGAATAAGGGTAGGGAAGAGGAAGAAGAATCATCCATAGGGGGAGAAAGAAATAGTTCCTCACTTATCATAACTCTTCTTGCTTACCATAGCATAATAGCATAGTAATGAAGATGAAGAGATGGCAATCTTAAGCATTGAAGCATGGCTCTTGGTTGGATTTGCATTTCATAGCCAAGAGTGTTGGTGTAGGCTCTCCACTTCTCAACAAACTCGGAGAAGGAGATGGAGCTCTTGCATTTTGCACTCCACACCTTGAGAGAATGTGTGTGTGTATGTGGGAGAGTATACCCCCCTCTCATGTTTGGTCCACAACTCTCTCTCTCTCTCTCTTGTATTATTTTATTATTTCCTTTGGACATGTGTCCTCTTTTTCCTCTTTGAGAGAAATAACTTAATTATTTATTTTTATGTATCTAAATTCTCATTGGACCCCTTTAAAACCTATCCAATAGCATTCAAACACATCATGAGGGCCACATGTGGAGGATCATTTAAACATGTGTCTTTTATACTTATTAAATCATTTGGTTGAATGGAATACTTCAAGGACTTATTCAATCAAGCATGGCACGTTCATGTCTCTTGAGAGTTATCTTTGAATTGAATACTTCAAGAACTTTAATCATTTAAGCATGTGAAAAACACCTCAAGCTTTTGGGTAAAGTTCCCACTAAAACTTAGCAAGCCAACAAGCACCTCATGCTTGGGTAGGATTCCCACCTCAAGATCATCCCTGGCTTAAGGTTAAAGGACTTTTGAACACTAACTTTTGGAGGTCCTTAATGAATCTAACCCTACGGTCTTTAAGCTCCATTAGGTAGCATTGCTCTTTGACAAACCATCTCTCATTTGGAACCCCTTTAGCATTGGCCCCGTGTTGAGATAGATTTGTAAGCAGCTGTCTATATTCTAGCCCTTTTTCCTGTTTATTATCCCATAGTAAATGATCAATTTAATATGAGAAAATCATTTGGGTTCGTTAGATATTAGATTTTATGACATTACCTCTCTCTTGAAATCATAGCCGTCCTCGACTATGAGGTAAAAGAGATAAATCCATAGTCATTAGTCAATTTGTCTTAGCCAGTAGAGGATCCATTTTTACCCTACGACATCATGCCAAGATGGATGACTAATCCCTTTGGTGCTTGGGAGACATAGCTGGCACCGCAAGCATGTCTGCTCTTTAGTCCATTTCAACCTCCCAAGTAGAGTGACAATCTCTACATGGTGTTTGAGAGACGTTGTCAACACAAACATGATTCTTAGTATGCATACTACTTAAATTTGTGCACAATAAAGAGAGGATTAGTCTTATAAGACCAAAACATTGATCATTTAAAAGAAACGTGTATATTTTCTTACTCTAATGTAGCATTGTAAGCGTTGACAAGGTTCATACTATCCTTAGCTGGATTCCTTGCATCCATTTAGCATCTTCAAAAGGATAATTTTTTAACTTAATAAGATACCGTCGGATAATCTTACCACGTCATAGTACCTTGTCTTCATGCCGAAGGATAGCTTCTAGTTGTAGCACCTCTTTTTGGTCTTCGATTTTGGGAGGGTCTTCAATAATTGGTTCATTTGGATACTCTCCTTTGTAGGGCTTAAGTAGGCTCACATGAAAAGCATTGTGTATGATCCAATGGTTAGGCAACTTGAGTTTATAAGCCACCTCATTGATTGGCTTCAAAATTTGAAAAGAATCATAGTATCTTTTTGCTAGTTTAGCATAATACTTTTGATGGCCCGTAGGATTTTTGCCCGTCGTTTGCCTTAATCGAGCCTTAGGAAACTTAAGTAAGACCTAATCATTTTCTTTGAACGTTAAAGCCCTTCTGTGCTTGTCAGCAACAGCTTTTTTCCTTAGTTGAGAGATGGATATAGCCTCCTTAATCTTCTGAAAAGATGCTTGCAGGTCATGGGTATACTCATCGGCAGCAAAGATCTGCCCATGTAGTTTAAGTAGCAAGGGAATTTTAGGTCTTCCTTCTATAATTTCAAAAGGTGCTTTTCCCGTAGAAGTATGGATAGTATTACTATACGCATATTCTACAAGAGGTAAGTACTTTTCCCATTGTGAGCATTGATCTACTTCTGTAACATAGGTCTTTAGTAGATCAATAATCGTAATATTGGCTATCTCACTTTGGCCATTTTTTTGTGGGTGATAGGTCGAAGAGAAATTCAATCTTGTATCTAGATTTTCGAAGAGACCTTTCCAAAAATTACTGGTCATTCTAGGATCTGTATCTGACACGATGGATATTGGCAATCCATGGTGTTTGAAAATCTGGGATATGAAGAGAGTTGCCATTTGGTGTGTCTTAATAGTCTTCTTGATAGGGATAAAGTGTGCTTGCTTGCTAAACCTATCGACTATTGTCCATATTCCCGTATTCCCATGGATAGACTTGGGAAATACAAAGATAAAATCCATGGATATACTCTCCCATGGTGAATTAGGAATTGGCAATGGCTGGAGTAATCCAGGTTGCTTCCCTCTATCATACTTGGTCTCTTGGTATACCACAAATTTTGAAACATACTCTTGTATGTCCACTTTCATGGTAGGCCAATAAAAGTACGTCTCTACTCCTCGAAGAGTAGGTTGAATGCCTCTATGCCCCACAATAGGGAGGAGCATGGGATTCATACATGACTTTCTCACGAAGGGAGTGGGTAACACATAGCCTATTGCCATGGAGAAGATAACCATCCTACAAGGTCAATGTTTCCTCTTTCTTTCCCAAAGCAAGGGCTGACATTATGTCTTTAAAGTCAGGGTTAGTAGCA
The DNA here is from genome assembly GCF_014529385.1 of Adiantum capillus-veneris. Lineage (NCBI taxonomy): Eukaryota > Viridiplantae > Streptophyta > Polypodiopsida > Polypodiales > Pteridaceae > Adiantum > Adiantum capillus-veneris. The sequence continues at coordinate 12,123,209 of NC_140953.1, forward strand.
TACTCATCTATCATACAAGATAGAGCATTGTGAGTTGCTATAGACACAACATTAACTTTTGGTCGCCGTGAAAGTGCATCAGCCACTTGATTGTGTTTATCCAGTAATGTGAGTAATGTGGAAATTTAAATTGCGAAAGAAAATTTGTCCACCTCATTTGTTTGTCGGAAATCTTTGTTTGCCTCATGAAGTACTTGAGACTTTGATGGCCTGTTTGTAAAATGAATGGAGTCCCCAATAAATAGTACTTCCATGTGTCTAGGGCAAGAACAGCTAAAAGCTCTTTCTCATAAATGCCCAAGACCTTTCATTCGTATTGAGCCTTCGGCTCTCATATGCTATGGCATGTCCTTCTTGAAGCAAGACTACTCCAAGGCAATCGCCACAAGCATCACATTGGACCTCAAATGGCTTTCAGGGACCCGGAAGCATGAGGATTGGTTGAGAGCTAAGCTTCTCTTTGAGCTTGTCAAAAGATTTTTGCTCCTTAGCAGTCCATGAATACTTAATCTTCTTCTCTGTTAAGTCATGTAATGGTCCTGCTATTTGAGAAAATTTTGCTATGAAGCGTCTATAGTATGCACACATACCAATAAAGCTTCTTAGCTCATGTAGATTCCTTGGATTAGGCCATGCTTTTATTACCTCTAACTTTGATGAATCCATACAGATACCATCTTGAGAGATAATATGACCTAAGTAATGAATCACTTGAAGGAAAATTTCACTTTTCTTTTGGTTGATAAAAAGCTTGTTCTCCCTCAATGCTTGAAAAATCACTTGGAGATGTTGCTTGTGTTCCTCCAAGGACTTGGAATAGATGATAATATCATCAAAGAACACTCCAGTGAACTTGCAGTAGGGTCTAAATATTTTCTCCATCAAACAATTGAATGTGGCAGGTGCATTGGTCAAGCCAAAAGGCATGACTAGATATTCATAAAGACCAAACGTTGTACGCAACGCGGTCTTTAGGATATCTTCCCCCACTATCCTTATTTGATGATAGCCACTTTTGAGGTCAATCCCTACTAAAGTAGGTAGAGCCTTGTAGCTTATCAAACAAATCTTCTACCGAGGGGAAATATGTTTTTGATAGTGATATGGTTTAGTGCGCGACAGTCCACACATGCGGTATGTACCATCTTTCTTTTGCATAAAAAGAACTGGAGAAGTAGGCCTCACCATCCCTTTGTGTACCAATTCTTGTACTTGCCTCATAATCTCCTCTTGTTGGGCTTGGGAAACTTGATAAGGAGGCTTGTTAGGCGGTGAGCTTCCTGATAGGAGCTCAATTTGATGGTCATCATCCCCTCGTTTTGGAGGTAAGTCCATAGGGATATCATCGATGAACACATCTTGGAATCCTTTTAGAAAGTTAGAAAAGTCTAACTCTTCTTGATTCCTACCATTTTCACTAGATAAACCATTAGCGTCATTAGTGGATTCTTTGAAAAAAATCATGTACGCAAAAATCGAGCTTTTCATTGACTTATCAAAAGCTGGTGGATTTACAAGTGGTATAGTACGGCCAGACTCATTAGCATATATATACATGTTCTTTCCCTGTAGGTGAAGTAGATTCTCCTTTTAGGGAACTTCATGTTGGCAGCCATGCGATCAAACCATGGCACCCCTAGGATAGCATCCTCCTGTTGGAGAGGAGAGATGAAAAATTCTTCTTTGTTGACATAGCTTTGGGTATGAAGCCTCAACTTCCCAATCAAGGGAGTAGCGGAGGCTTGCTGTCCCTTGAAAGCTATGTCAGCCGTTACAATATCTCCCATCTCGAAAGCTTGAATGCCCAACTTGGTGGTCAACTCCGTTGATATGAAGTTGTGAGTAGAGCCATGGTCAAGAGCCATGGTCAAACAAGATGAAGGCATCATGCTCCCTTACCTTTCCCCAAGCATAGGAGAGAGGTGATCCTTTGCAATGAGCATCCTCTTTTGGAGCTTCGATAGTGGAAGCTATAGGAGTTTCATTGCGAGCATTTCTTTTGGGGCAAGAATGATAACCATGTCCTTGCTCCCCACACTTGAAACATTTGTGATCCTTGCAAAAAGTTTCAAGCTCTTCAGGAGAGAGTTTATATTTATAAACTCTCCTGAAGAGAGTTTATAAACTCTCTTCAGGAGAGAGTTTATATTTATCTTTGTAAACTCCTTTCTCCTTGGACCGATTGTTGTTGTTGTTGTTGGAATGGCCTTGGGAAGAATTTTGGACATTAAATTTTCCCTTTGCATCACTTTTGTCTTTATTATCCATGGGCTTCCCGTCTATCCTCTTGTTGGAAATTGATGAGCGAAGCAACCATGGTATGGTGGATTACTTCGCTGATAGAACTAGGCCGTTGAGAGTTGACATACTCGGCCATCTCTTCAAGTAACCCCGCACAGAATTGTTGCTTTTGCTCGGCAAAGTCTATCTTTTGAAAGATAGTAGCCTTGAGATGTAAATCCCAAAACTTGTCGACATATTTATGAATAGACTCATGAGAGAGAAGCCTCAAACTCCGCCATTCGGTGAGCATTTTGTCCTTTGCATCGCTTGCAAGGAATTGCTTCATGATGGAAACTCGTAGAGTTTTCCATGTTTGTGGGGCTTCGCCGTTGCCACGAAGGCTAGCCCACCATTGACAAGCCAATTTTCGGAAGTGCATAGCTACATGGCGTAGCTTGGAGGACTCCGTGAAGCCCTCATCTCCAAAGGCCGCATCAAATTTTTCGATGAAAGCCAATACTTTGTCGATAGCACCAAAGGTGCCATCATAGGTGAGAAAAGAGATACTCTTTCCTCCCTCTTTGAACTTCTTTAGCTTTTGTGACCTTCGCCATGCAGGGTAAGATTTGCGATGTCCTCCCCTCTTGTAGGAGAATAGCCATAGATTTCATCGGTAGAAGAGGAAGGTGAAGAAGAAGGAGAAGAGGGTGACCTCTTTCTTGCCCTTTTCTTCCTTTGTTTCCTCTCTTCCCTTGTAGAGTGACGAGGAGAAGGACTATGGGTTAACCATTTCCTCTTGGGAGGAGTTGGCGATCGTTTAGTCCGCCTGCTTCGTGGAGCCACATCTTCAGAGGAACTTAGGGATTCATTACTTTCTTGATCTTTGGATTCCTCCTCTCGTATGGGAGAGAGTCTTTTTTTGGAGGTCTCATCAAGGGCCTCCTAAGCTCTTTCTCCTCTTGGAGATGAAAGGAAATCCCATAAGCACGAAGTTGTTGAGTAACTTCGGCTTGCAAAGCGGGGTTGTTGCACATAGCTTGTTGCAACCTAGTAACAAGATAATTAATAAACATGGGGGCATCATCATTAGCACCTTCATGTGCAAAATCAAAGTTGTCAATGTTCATTCTACTCTCTTGGTTATTGTCAGCAATGTTAATTAAACTTATGTGTTCACTTAGTGTATGCTTTGGCAATTCAAAACCTTAGTTGCTACTCCTCTTAGCCTTTGAAAATAGGCACTTAAGTATCTACACCCACGACTCGAATTGGTCAATTATAGAGAGTAGTAGAGTGGGTCTAACATTGCGAAGTTGCGAGGGATAGCTCCTTTCAGACTTCTTATCGCTCAATAATGGTAAAGCCGTAGGCAAGTCTAAGAAGACTCCATTATTAAAACCAAAGCTCCCGAGTTGTGCACCATATCCCACATAGTGGGCTCAACAAAACTGAAAATAGATCCCAGTCCCACTTACCCTAGTATAATTAACAAAATCAACCATTAATAAGCTACTTAAGGACCTCTCTTTTTAAGCAAGAAAAGAGAAACCAAATGCTCTGGTACCAATGTAATGGAAATGGCTTATGAACTTTGAGAATAGCGGAATTAAGAGAATTAGAGTGGCATTTTTGTGAGATTACTTTGAGAATATGGAGGGTGAACTTAATTGATGGTAGCAACATAAACATAGTATGTAATTAACTTAGCATGAACAATACTTTTGCAGGAGAGAGAGTATTAGAGAACATGACAATAAATGAGGACCGGATTTACTTGGAGCCAGTCCCCCCTCCAAAAGGCGTTTGTATTATAGATTCTCCCATTAAGAGAGACTTTATTATAATACAGTCTTTGTGTTCCTTCTGACCTTGGTGATGCTATGAAGATGGAAAGCTTCATGCATCATGAGCTTAACATAAACTTTGCAAAAAGCATTAACTATCCCAAGCCTTAGTCCCAAGGCCTCAAACACCTTTGAAGGTGGAGAGAGCTAGCTGGGAATGAGGGTAGGGAAGAGGAAGAAGAAACATTCCATAGGAGAAAGAAATAGTTCCTCACTTATCATCACTCTTCTTGCTTAGCATAGCATAATAGCATAGTAATGAAGATGAAGAAGATGGCAAGCTTAAGCATTGAAGCATGGCTCTTGGTTGGATTTGCATTCCATATCCAAGAGTGTTGGTGTAGGCTCTCCACTTCTCAACAAACTCGGAGAAGGAGATGGAGCTCTTGCATTTTGCACTCCACACCATGAGAGAATGTGTGTGTGTGTGTGTGTGTGGGAGAGTATAACCCCCCTCTCATGCTTGGTCCACACCTCTCTCTCTCTCTCTCTCTCTCTCTCTCTCTCTCTCTCTCTCTCTCTCTCTCTCTCTCTCGCGTATTATTTTATTATTTCCTTCGGACATGTGTCCTCTTTTTCCTCTTTGCGAGAAAGAACTTAATTATTTATTTTTATGTATCTAAATTTTCATTGAACCCCTTTAAAACCTATCAATAGCATTCAAACACATCATGATGGCCACATATGGAGGATCATTTGAACATGTGTCTTTTATGTTTATTAAGTCATTTGGTTGAATGGAATACTTCAAGGACTTATTCAATCATGTTCATGCCTCTTGAGAGTTATCTTTGAATTGAATACTTCAAGAACTTTAATCATTTAAGCATGTGAGAAACACCTCAAGTTTTTGGGTAAAGTTCCCACTAAAACTTAGCAAGCCAATAAGCACCTCAGGCTTCGGTAGGATTCCCACCTCAAGGTCAGTCCTAGCTTGCCTAAGGTCAAAGGACTTTTGAACACTAACTTTTGGAGGTCCTTAATGAAGCTAACCCTACGGTATTTAAGCTCCATTAGGTAGCATTGCTCTTTGACAGACCATCTCTCATTTGGACCCCTTTACCATTGGCCCCATGTTGAAATAGATCCGCAAGCACATTCTTATTCTAACCCTTGTTTCCATTTATTATCCCACATTAAATGATCAATTTAATATAAGAAAATCATTTGGGTTGGTTAGATATTAGATTTTACGCCACTTCGAAACTTGTTGAATATACCTCTGTAGCAATTTCAAGCGCAATCAGAGCACAAAGTTGCCAAGTTTGTGATGGAATACTCCCAGTGAGGCCGGTCTCCACTTAGTAAAGCCTCCGTAAATCCTTGCACTGACCCAAGGATGGTGGAATGCCACCGAAAAAGTAATTGTGGCTCAAGTCGTGTAAGGAATGCTGACAAATTTGCAAAGGAGTCTGGTAGTGACCCATTGAGCAAGTTGGAGGAGAGGTCAAAATATTGGGAGGGTGCACGGTGAGGAAGAATGAGCGCCTCCTGGACGAGTAGCTCTTTCCTACTCACCTAAGCTCTGGTAGAAAATGTGGGATATGGGTATAGCCTAGGCAAGCCTCTTGTCTGAGGGCTCTAGAGGGGGCGGCCAACATGACAGCATAGGCTACAACAACTGTGTGAACATCATGGCATACAGGGTACTCATGCCAAATAGGGAAGCATGAAGCAAAGTACGTGCAGCATGGCACCGTATTGCGTGGCTTGAAATGCATTCATCAAAGCTAGCTGATGGCATTCAGAGGACGATGAGGTGGGCGAAGGCTAACGCACCACTCAAACAACCACCTGGATTTTCTTGCAGTGTGCATGTGGCTTTCTTCTCTCTTGAGTCGACCCAACGGTCTGCCACGATGTTGTGCTTGGATTTGATGGCTAAGTGTTATCAAATAGCGGTGCCCGACTCCAGTCCCTTTGCAACCACCTATGGCCTCCCTACGCAAGCATGCCATGTAGCTGCAACAATGAATGCCCACTTGTATCGTGTAGCCTCACGAGTCGAACCCAAAACAAAAGGGCAAGTTGACACTAATGCAAAGAATCTCCATCCGCAAGTGTTAATTAGTAACGCCACCTCTGGCAAGCAATTTTTCTAATCCTCCCCTTCCATCAGACCGAAGGAAAATCCTCTCAAAAGCGGCCTTTGACCCAATGCTTGGGCATGCTAACTGATCCTATTCCAACGCGCAAATTATTGTTGGAGTTCAAAGAGATGGAGCTCTAGGATCTCTCTTTCAAGGAAAAACCCCCTCTCCAAGTGATGCAACAGACCACATGATCTGTGAATAGAGCCTCATGACACCCTTCCATCAATGTGCAAGTCTCTTCAATTCTAGAAGCCTCAGATCCCCAAAAATTGGGTGCCGGTACCTTGATGTGGCTGGAAACTAAGATCAGTTCAGCCAAACCCTTCGCATTAACCCACCTACTATTGTGAACGTTGACAGCTAGTTGCTAACCACAATCATGTCACTGCAACAGTGGGACATCTCACCTGATGCCTGAGCTTTGACCACGTTGGTGACAACAGTAGCACCTAGTTCTTCTCTCCTCTCTGTCGAGACTCATGCTCCTCTTGCTCTTAGTACATGTGGATTTGCTCTGTGCTGGTTCTAAACAGCTTGTAATAGTTGGTATGAACAAAGGAGCCTGTGGCTTCCAAGTATTATATTTTGGGGCGAGTAAGGAGATAGCTTTGACTCTCCCTTTATTGCATATTAGTTAGCGTGGCTGTTTCAATGCTTTTGGTGAGGGTGTAGTCAATGGTACATTATGTCTTGGACATATAAGTGGAGGTTTGGGGGCCAATAAATGGTGTGAGATTGGATAGTAACCAATTCATGGGTAGATATTGGGGCTCAGAAGGGTATGTGTACATGGCTTGCAACATAGGATTCAAAGGGCACCTGTGGCATTAAGAACGAGTTGTTGTATCAAATCAATATGCCAATGGATCCAACGCCACATGTGAACAAGGGTCCAATTCCAACCCCACATCCTAGAGGCTAGCCACCTCAAATTTTGCCTTGCCACCAACTCCCCTTCTCCATTTGCCCGCTCCACCACCAATTTCCTAAGAGCCATGTGATATGCTCTTCTTATGTTGTTTCATCAAACCTGCTACTGCATGCTCACATTGTGGTTCAATTTATGCTTCGTATGGGGTGCTTGCAACTATCAGATAGTGGGGTGTTGCTTTAATCATTTATCATGTTGCCCATTTGACTACCCTATTCGTGATGGAGGACTATTGTCTCGAGGTAGGACCACAGGTGTTTTGGTCTTATCGTGCGTGCAATACCACTAAAACCCGACCTTCATGTGCCATGTCTTCCTCTCCCTCCTTCCTTCGCCAGATCTCTCTCTCTCTCTCTCTCTCTCTCTCTCTCTCTCTCTCTCTCTGCTTTCTTGGCAGCCTTGCTCCCCTACACGGTCATTGTCCCCATGCCCCTTTGGTCCTACAATCTACGACAATCACCACATGCTCTACTTCCATTGCACACACATGCTCTTGGAGCGACAAACGAGAGAGAGTGTGCGCCTACACACAGATAGAGAACCTTACCAAAGATCGCCATTGCCCAAAACTAACTCATGTTGCTGTAGCAACGATTTTCCCCTCCTCGTGGAGTACTGCATGGATCGGGACAATGGATTTGTGGTGATCTCTAGCATTCACACTTCATGGAAGACCTGGCTGCAAAGCCACACTTCGTCACAAAAAAAGAGGAGCCAATCTCCACTCTTTGTAGGGACAGAGAGACAGAGAATCTTCTGAGGTTACCTATGTTGGAGCGGACAGACTTCACACCACAGGTTCATTTTCATAAAGAAGAAACCTTTATCTGTGGAGCTATGGAAAATACAGAGGTATGGCTAGATGGACAAGGTATTGATAGTATTGGTGCGGTTGGTACTGGGCTACAAAGTGTAAGTTTTCCACCTCATCAATAGCATGCATTTTCTTGAAGAGACGAGTGGACCAGATGAATGTGCGTTTGGGCCGTTTGGCTATACCTTTGATGGAGGTCTATGTGTTAACCCTCACGGCTCACGGACACCCTATCACCTACAACGGATGTTGTAACCTACAGCGGACATTGTATTATTTATTTGGTAGAGTTAAGTACCGGGCTTGTCGGTCCAATAGGAAAAGGGTAAGAGTGATCGCCGATGAGAGGCACACTCTAACTGGAACATTCAAGGGATTAGTTGGCTAAGCATGGGCGCCCAAGTGTGAATGGGGCGAGCTCATATAAAAGTCAACTAAACCTAAAATTCACTCATTCTCTCATTTGTGCAATAGAAGAGTGCTCTTGCTCCATCTCCATCTTCTTCTTCTTCATCTCCTTGTGTGTGTGTGTATGCGTGCGAGAGAGAGAGAGAGAGAGAGAGAGAGAGAGTGTGCGATCAAGCATTGCGACGACGGCACGACAGCGGCGAAGCGGTTGAGCGCGGCGAAGCGGCAGCTCCTTCTTCTTCGCGGCGAGGAATCCTCCACGAAGCAAGCGTAGAGCGGTGAGTGACACACCATCGCCTTCTTTGAGCTTACTAGTTTAAGCTTGTTGTGTGCTTGGAGCCATTTGTGGCTCGCACACGGTGTATCGGCAAGTTCCTTGCATTGACACGTGCAACATAAGCACATATTTTTGGTGCCATTGCCGGGGAATGCCGTGCATTAAGCTCGAGTAGCACTCTATGCTTCTCTGTGGTGCAATTTCTATTGTAGGAAAGGTAAGGAAGGAGGGTGTGAGTGTTGAGAAGAGGGATTTGGTGTTATACTGTGTGTTTTTTTTGTTAATGGAGTTTTCAAAGGTACTGTGTTTATTCTCTGTGTATTAAGGTTGTTAGTTTTCTTTGTTAATGGAGATTTCAAAGGTACTGTGTTTATTCTCTGTGTATTAAGGTAGTTAGTTTTCTGTGTATAGTAAGTAGGAAGTAGATTAGTGAGAGTTAATAGAGTGTGTTAGTGTGTGAGAGTAGGTGTATTAATTAGAAGTAGGTAGATAGAGTGTGTGTGTGCTCTCACGCAGGCCACGGCGACCTTATCCTTTTTTTAAAAAATTAAAAATTAAAAATTAAAAAAATTAAAATTTAAAAGGTAAGACCGGGATCGAGAATATCTCCCAGACCCAAGCCCAAGCTTACGCTCAGGCCTAGGCCTCAGTCGCCTTTTAAAAAAACGAATTTTAGCTTCACATGTAGCTAAAAATCGATTTTTTGAGGACCAACGGAACGTCAAATGCCCGAAAATTGTGCTGTAAAGCACACAGCGACCCTCTAAGTGATACGCTCGTTTCGAGCTATCACAACACTTTAATCAAAAAAATCAAACATTAAAAACATAAAAAATACGAGTGAAAACGGACGCTTAAAAAAGGTAAGTGGTTAACCTTCGAGATTATTCGCCGACGCTTGTAGGGTGCCAAAGGCACATGCATCTGCGCTCTGGTCGTGTGCTAGAGACGAAGCAACTAGAGAGAATTTCGACTTACACGAGTTCTCAATATCCACCTACTTTAGGTTCCGGGCCCTCGACGGGGACCCAAGGTAGTACAAACCAAGACCCGAACATAGCGGCTAGTGACTCTTCCTCTAACTACGACGTCATGGAGGGTTTCCCAATGCCTAATCCCGATAGCTCAAGCCAAGACATGCATGCCATAGGTCCTCGGTCGGTCCGGCCGAGTGTGCTTAGCCGCCTGAAGGAAACCTTTAGTAGAGCCACTCGCTCCGAACATGGAGCTAATGATGTAAATGAGGGGGGTGGGGAAGTAAATTCTCCATTCGTGACCAACGTAGACCCTATACCGTTAGCGAATGTGCACGTGAATACTTCATTCACTGCAGCTCCTGACTCTTCAGAGTTATTTCCCTCCGAGGTCATATTACCCGATGGGTGGTAGAAGCCTTGCCGAAGTGCAAGAGGTTGAGCGATATATCCTTGCAGCGAGGGAAAAGGAAGTCAAGAGCTTACGCAAGGCGGAGCAACGAAGAGAGTTAAAAGATAAAGCTCCTATGTTAATATCCTTGCTAAGAGAGCAATCAAGTGCTCCTGATTTAGCAACCGCTAAGGGCCAACCCCTAGAAAGCAACATTGCATCTAGCTCAAAGGACACCCCTAGCACCTCAATCCTAGATGGAGTGTTCTTAAATGAGAACTGGGAGTACGAATTACAAACAGAGACTCTGACCGACCTATACACAGGTCACACTTATCATGTGGGTTGGTTAGATGTCCTACAAATCCACAATGGGTGCTACTAGTGTGGAGGATCAACAACAAAGAGTTTGTGACGTCATCCATAGGGTCATTGAGTTAGAGAGACAAAACAAGGGGATCAACATGCCTTCAACGGGTCTCATGAGATTCTTGGATATAGGGAAGGCTAAACAACCGACCTTATCGCAAATGGAGACTCCCTCGGTAAGTCCGATGGATCCCCCATATGTTGTTTCTCCAGGAGTCTCAGTGCAATCTGAGCCCACAAGTGATAGCTTCACCTTTCCAAGTCTAGCTCATCTTTCCCTTGATGACACCACGGCTACCATGCCTACCCCAATGATGGGCATGCCGAGAAACACACCATGGACCTCATTTGTTAGTAAAGCACCACTACATGGTAGCTCAATGCACAACAGTACCTACAAGTGTGTACCAATCGTATGCACCTAAGGGTCATCACACTCATATAGTCCCTACCCCTCCCATTGTTTCAACTACCTATGCTCCACAACCACAATACACAAGTTCTTATTTCCATGGGACTATATCGGCTAGCATTAGTATGTCACATATCGGCTAGCATTAGTATGTCACATCCGATGTCTGCTATGCCTAGGGCCACCCATATGAACTATGGACCACCACATGGCACAACATCGTACCCAACGTGGAACCCAAGGGCTTCCTATGCACCAAGCCCAAGGCCAATACCTACTCCACATATAGTCTTTGGAGCACCTTCACCCACGGTGCCTGCTCACTTAGGTGATTTGGCAACATTTGCTCAAGCTATTGGTTGATCTATTGCTGAGAATATGTGTAACACGCCTGATAGAGAGCTTAGAAGTAAGGCAGTACAAATAGCCAAGCTCACACAAAAATTTAGTGGAGACGGGGATGTGAGAAAGCATATCGAAGTGTTTGAACAAATATGCGATTCTCTAGGAGAACACAATGACCTACATAAGAGCAATGCTTTAAGCCTAACCTTAAGTGGAAAGGCTGGGGATTGGTATAGAACCCTAAGGGTGGAAGAAAAAACGATTTACCCTACTCTTAGGAGACTGTTCTTAAAAGAATACATACGAGAGGGAGTGCTTTGGGGTGTAGCCTCTCAGCTCCAGAAAGCCCAACAAGAGGAAGGAGAGTGGTGAGAGACTTTATAAGTCGCTTGAACCATTTGAATTCTCGTTGTAATCCAAATGAGCGCTTCAACAATAACCAATTGCTTGATAGATTCATTAGGGGATTACGGCATGAGGATATCTACAATGGCCTAGTCATTAGAGGTATCACCACTTGGGAAGCAGTCACCACCAATGCGATCCAATTGGAGGATAATTTAATGATTCAAGGAGAAATAGTGTCTATTGAGTATAAATCTATCAGCTCACAAGCATCGGGGCATCAGTCAATGACCCTAAAGCCTATTGCTAAGGAGCCAAAGATATCTGAGATGACTTTAGCAGATCTCACCAAGGCTATTCAAGAGAGTCTTAGAGACAATCGTGCTCCGCAAAACAATCATATGTATCCAAGAAGGGAGCAGCAATGGTGCTCAGTATGCTATGGACCGCATAGCACCAGTGAATGCCCTACTTTTAGAGTAAAATTCAATGGGAGCTGCAATGCCTATGGGAGGTATGGTCATCAAGCTAAGGATTGCATAGTATTTAAGCACTCGATGGCCAATAGACCAACCTTAGCATGGACAGACACACCTCGAGTGCCTGCATTGATGCCGGCCCCACCTCTTGAACAAACATCACAACACATGGTCCCTAGGGCCCAAAGTGTTGTTCAAACAACACCTTTACCACCTCCAGTGCTAGGACCGCAACCACCACATCCGAGAATCACTTCTGTGAATCAAGTGGGTTGTGAGTATTCTATTTCTTGTTTGGAAGGCTGTGAGGAAGATATAGATCCTAATATCGCCTATGGGATGGATGTGCTTGAAGAAAGTCCACAATACTACATGGAGGACTATTGGGGACAAGTCAAACCTATATATCAAGTAGCTGCTCTTGCGGCAAGAGGCCAAAATATCAATTACACTGCTAAGAGACCACCTCTTCAATGCTATGAGTGTGGAGGTACACATCGTGTAGCCGAGTGTCCTATTAGGCTACAAAAGAACGCCACACTAATGCAAACCAATCAAGCGAGCATGTCTACAATGTCGATACTCATGTGTAATCGATGTGGCATAGATCATTTGATTTCCCAATGTCCAAATAATCCAAATGCACCGAAGATCACGCCATTAAACTTGATTGAAGTTACCGAGGAGCCATCACAAAGTACACCCGTGGTACCAGTAAACGTACTCACACGATCGATGCTCCAAAAACAAAATTATATTCTTGAGGAAAGAGACACGGCATCAATTGCCCAATCTCAGAAAAAGAAGAAAACAGGAAGAAAGAGATCGCAAAAAGCAGCGACGTCAGACCCCAGTTCAAAGACCAACATAGGGACTGGTGACGACCCCGTATATTTGAACGACGCTGAAGAAGATTCTGATTCAGGTGAAACCATGGAGACCAAAACGACCACTAACATAGAAACCAACAAGGAAGATCTTCATGAGCCACAATGGCCAGGATCCAAAAAGAAGATAGGAACTTATCCAAACCCTACAGAGGAGATCGAGCGAGTCAAGCAATTAAGGAGTTGGTAGAATATACCCAAAGGAATCTAGAACCAGCACCTAGGAAGATCCAGATTACAGACACCGTGTTCCCTACGCAACAACAACCTCACCATGTCCATAGACCCTTGGACATACCTAGTGTCATCCAAGAAGAAAGTGACTTAAAGTCATGGGAAAGTGGGCGTACTCACTTATTGATGGAAAGAATGTTTATAGAGGGACTACCTGATCCTATCGAAGAAATGGAGATCCCATCTTCCCCACGTCAAGGGACTCAAGGCCAAAAGGTTCCGTTAAACATTGCCTAATTGATGGATTTCATGTCTTCAGAAGTTAGGACCACCATCATGTCCAAACTATATAAAGACCCTGAGCTAGTCTCAGCTCTTCGAGCCTTCCTCAATGGAGAACTGAAGTTTGGGCTACCACAATTTGCACAGATGGATGGAGCTGGGGAGATGCCAATAGAGAAGGAACACTTAGATCCACAACCCAACCTAGATGAGAACCTTGTTATAGAAATACCTGTTAACAAGTTGGGACAATACTTTGAGCGTGATGAATCCAATGCGACCATACCAATCACTACTAAGGGATGAACTGTGAAGGGAATCCTTGATGGTGGCGCTGGGGTTAGCATTGTGACTAAAAATTGCTGGGAGACTATGGGAAGACCTCACCTTGCGACCACAACCATAGTAGTGAAGATGGCCAATGGGTCTATTGTTAAACCTATTGGGATGCTAGAATATCTCAAGATCAAGGTCTTTGGACATAAAATATGAGTTACCTTCATTGTTATGGATTTCTCCAAACACACTATGGCATCGGAGATGATCTTAGGACATCCTTTCATGAGGGAAGCAAAAATGGTGCATGACTGGTCTAAAAACCATGTCTACTTGCAGTTCCAAGATTCTGTTATTCGAGTGGATCTTGTGACGGGTCAAGCACATCCTCTAGGAAACAGGTTTATAATTGATCATAGATCTGACACCACAGTTCACTCGGCCCCATTGCAGTATTGTTACACGTATAAAGCGGACACTGATGTTGGGGAAGATTCTCCTTATATGGATGTATTACCTGGGATGACTGAGTCGGACAATGTGGATTGGGTCCACCTAGAAGCAACCATAGACACTTGGGGAAATAGGGGGACGACCTGGGTAACACCAGAGGGGGATGAAATGCCCGTACCCTTAAATATGCTACGAGCAATGCATATAGCTTCAGACTCATCCTAATATAACGAAGAAAACTTACAAGTGGGTCCCTAAAGCTTCTTTAACGACCATAGCTAGTGCTAAAAAACAAAATCGTTATAAGAAACGTACCACTCGCTCCAAGAAAAGTAAGAAAATGTTGCGATGGATTCCTAAACGACTATTGGCAGCCCAAGGCTACTATCAAGGAAATGATCAAATCTGGGTGCCAAAACGTAGATTGTGTTCTTACCTGTCACCTGACCCATGCGAGCCCAATCCTGTAGCTCCAAAATGAATCAACGATCGCGGAAAGAAAAAAATCACAGAATGCTACACACCCGTTCCAGAGCTAGTTTGGGTACCGAAGAAAGAACAATTTGTTCCACCTAGCTCAGGAAGGGGGGAGTCCCATGAAGCTTCTAGCTCGTCATGTAATGCATCCATAGAGGTAAAAGCTTCTCCACATCCTCCATCTACAATAGTGGACCTTCATGAAGCTACAAAGGAATCCACACCTCCCAGTGTTCAAGAATCACCTGATGAACCACTTCAAGTTCGATCTTGGGAGAGTACCTTACCACCCTTGCAACTGGATGAGGCACCTAAGGTAATTGAAAACTATTGGTTAAAGCCTTCACCTATAGCAACTTGGAACAACTGGTTTCAAAGGGTGACGACATCATTTCAAACGGTATGATCTACCCAAGGAAGGGGGGAGTGTTTGTTGACATCCATCATTCACTTGCTTCCCTCTCAACCTTCCTCCCTGACCTCTTAATCTCCCATCTTAGGGAATGTACATATAAAGCCTTATACTCACAAAAAACAAAAAAAATAAAGAGCAAGAGCAATTAGCAAACAAGTATGCACAATAAAAGTCAAAACATTGACTCAGACCTACACATTCGCATCCGATACACTGAAACAGAAACTTATGCCATAAAACACCTTTGATCCTCATCACTCGAGTAATGGAGGGTAGGAAGGATGAGTACAATAGGAGTGTTTTTGTTTTAGAGTTGAGTGATTAGCAAAGTTCTTTTTTCCATTGATGTGCCTCCTAGAGGTATTCTTTGTGTTTCCTAGTGTGTACAGGAGCGTGTTGCTGTTGTTAGGATTTGGACCTTCATGGAATCTTTATCTCGACTCACTCTTCAAATCAAGCGCGACCATTAACACAAACAGGTGTTTCTTGTCCATTAGCATTGCCCCTTATCTTTTTTGCATCTATGATTGTCTGCTTTGATTGTGATTGGTAGCATAATATCCAACACATTTGCTTAGTATCAAACATTAAATTCAATGTAATTTTTTGTCATAATCACTTGTCTAGATTTAAAAATCAAGCAGTCCGACTAAGCTAGTTTGACCAAGCTAGGTGTTAGAGATCTTCTCTTAATACCATGGGGAATGCCTTCCTAATAATCAATGGTTACTTAGGTTCTTAATCCGATTTAGGTAGCATTGTGTGAAATGTACTAGGGCTTTCTAGTGGGCTTGACCCTATTGACCTTTAGCTTAAGTATTATAAAGGGAGTTTACTAATGTGATGAGCCTGGGGAGGGTAACAGTGTTATATGACCCCCCAAAGTTACAAAATTAAAATGTTGAAAATGAACAAACAAAAAATCAAAGTGCCACAATGTAAAATCTTAAGCTGGAAGAAAAATCTTAGCTTGATTGGGTACTTCACTCACATGTATCGCCTATGGTACTAGAGCCCTAGAGGTTCCCAGTGTGGGCGCTTTTCCTTGAAAAGCAAAAAACCCAAGCCATACAAAATAAGCACACACATCAAAATTGAATCACTGTGAAAAGACTTTGGGGGGTCAAAGAAAAGGTAATCAGTCAGACGATGATTTCATGAGAAATTCCTTTTATCGTAGCTTAACTACAAGGTCTTTTAGGTATAGCCTCTAGTCAGTCCTCGAACATGAAATACTTGGCTCTCGCGATTAAACAACTTAATTGACCAGAGAAAATTAAGAAGCTTACCCATGGTATTAATAGTCGATCTCTAGTGCCTTTCGACTGTTAAATTAGCGACCCCAGACTTGTTTAATTTTTTACCTTTACATCTGTTTATGCATTTGATTATATTGCAATTTAATGTTTATTGTTAACAAATCGTTTAAAATTCTGTTACCAATCAATTTGTCTGTCTAAAACTTCATATGCTTTTTAATCGCTTATGAGAATGCAATTACTGTGCCAATGTTGTTTGATTTTGCAGTGACTGAAGAAGGCTAAGGACATTCATCTCAAATGCTCTTCCACCTCGACGAACGAGCTTCAACTCAATAGCTTCTGAGGACGGAATCTACATCAGGAAGGGGGGCATGTTAACCCTTACGGCTCACGGACACCCTATCACCTACAACGGACGTTGTAACCTATGGCGGACATTGTATTATTTATTTGGTAGAGTCAGGTACCGGGCTTGTCGGTCCAATAGGAAAAGGGTAAGAGTGATCGCCGATGAGAGGCGCACTCTAACTGGAACATTCAAGGGATTAGCTGGCTAAGCATGGGCGCCCAAGTGTGAATGGGGCGAGCTCATATAAAAGTCAACTAAACCTAAAATTCACTCATTCTCTCATTTGTGCAATAGAAGAGTCCTCTTGCTCCATCTCCATCTTCTTCTTCTTCATCTCCTTGTGTGTGTGTGTACGCGTGCGAGAGAGAGAGAGAGAGAGAGAGAGAGAGAGAGAGAGAGAGAGAGAGAGAGAGAGAGAGAGAGAGAGAGAGAGAGAGAGAGAGAGAGAGAGTGCGATCGAGCATTGCGACGACGGCACGGCAGCGGCGAAGCGGTTGAGCGCAGTGAAGCGGCGGCTCCTTCTTCTTCGCGACGAGGAATCCTCCACGAAGCAAGCGTAGAGCGGTGAGTGACACACCATCTCCTTCTTTGAGCTTACTAGTTTAGTCTTGTTGTGTGCTTGGAGCCATTTATGGCTCGCACATGGTGTATCAGCAAGTTCCTTGCATTGACACGTGAGACATAAGCGCACACTATGTCACTGGACGTTATTGTGGGCCCCGGTTCAGACAGTTGAGCTCTTGGTGCGGTGGAAATTAGGTCGAAAAAGTACCTTGGATTCCGAGGAAGTGGAGAGATCAAATAACAGTTCTACATTAGCTGACATCGCAAGTCAAGTGGAGGCGTATTCTTTTTATCAACAACTTGATTGCAAGCAACCAGGACTGTTGGGGGGTTACATGCAGCAAGGGGAAGAAGGTGAAATTACTTTGGTATACGGGTTGGTGTTGGATTATGTATTGTATTGGGATTTGTGCTGGGTTGATGATGCGACAGTGCGAATCATACGAGCTTTTCAATCCACATTCCACAACAGGACGGTGGCTCTTTTAGTTTTGTACATGTGGGGTTCCTTTGTAATTAAACAAAGCTTCATTTAATAAGATGTAACCAGGTGGAGAGAGAGAGAGAGAGAGAGAGAGAGAGAGAGAGAGAGAGAGAGAGAGAGAGAGAGAGAGAGAGAGAGAGAGAGAGAGAGAGCTAGCTATGTGTCAACAGCAGTGCGAAAGCAGAGGGATCTTTTAGGCATGTGATTGATGGGGTTGACCACGAAGAGATATTGCTCTTTTAGGTGGTGATGGTGTTTGGCAGCCAAATGTGCTTTTTGGTCTCTCTCTGTCCTTGCTGCCCTTTAGGGTAGGCTCCAAAAAGAGCAATATCTCTTCGTGGTCAACCCCATCGATCACATGCCTAAAAGATCCCTCTGATTTCGCACTGCTGTTCACACATAGCGCTCTCTCTCTCTCTCTCTCTCTCTCTCCGAGGCAATGTAGGAATGTAGCATATTGTTCAAATTAAACTAGTGGTCTTTTTTTACCTTTCATTCCTAATCTAAAGCCAAGGCCTCGTGATTTTATCACTTGTTTATCATTGTTTTGAGCTAAGAGAAAAGAAACAACAAATTTTTGAAAAAATCTATCATGTCATATTAATCATTATTTTGAGTTGAAAAAATAACTCACATCAAAACTCATGAATAACATAAATTTTCATTATGCTTCTTTTCAAGGTATCAAAAGAAATCATATGAAAATAATCATTATTTGAGTCAAAAGAGCAACCCATATAAAAATCTCATCGTTATTATCATTATTTTGAATTTTTCTAAAAATTTGTTCCTAACAATGAGATTAGTAAGGCCCCTGTCACACATGAGCAACGAATAAGGCCGTAAAATCAAAACTTGGGTGCTTGGCTTGTCAGACAGCGCGGACAGACACTAAGTATTTACTTTTCTAGATTAGTAGCATCCAATAGCTGTAGCCCAAGTGGTGCGTGCTTCGCGATCTCTGGCTGTCGTGTCGGGTTCAAGTACTTTGGATGAATTTCGCGTTGCTTGTTTTGCGGCTATCCGCCAATGAATGAAGATGGGCGAGGGGTCTGTTGCGAGAGATTTTGAGGAGCTGTGGACGACGTCTTCACCCGATCATTTTTTGTCCCCTCATCCTCACACACATCCGGGCGGACGGACGTGTGTGACAGAGGCCTAAGTAGAACCTCAAAAGTTAAAACCACTTGAGTGTTGAACTTTTACAACACCCACCCCCACTAGCGGCCCCCTTTCTCTCTCTCTCTCACACACACACACACACACACACACACACCACGTGCGCCGCAGACACATGGACAATGCATGGAAAGCTTGCTGGCTTAAGAAATTCAAGCACTGATAACTCAGGGTGGAGGTCTGAACTCAAGGTGAGTCCCTCCCCTACATTAAATTTTTGTTCAATTCCGAGGAGAGTGCAAATAACCCAACGAGACAACGAGCTGAATAAACATTGCCACATTTAATTGCAGCTGTCGTTGTAGACATCAGGGAGGGGAGTCTTGGTCCCATACGCAGAATTCTTGTGTGCGCTTTGCAAGAGCAGATTTGTCTTTAAAGAATCTTCAGCATGTGGGCAATGGATTAACGCCTCCTTTGGTAAGTTTGAGCCCTTCTGATGAGGCTTTGTGTTGTTCAAGGAGCAAGCTGCGTATTGGTCTACCTCTCTATCAGATTGCCACATTAGAACTGCCAATTGCATCATGATATTTCTATACTTAGCTTCATTGTTACAGCATTTGCATGTCTTTTGTTTCAGATTAGGTCTGGGATCTTGGAGCATTCATGCTTACACAGAAGTTTGCCATTAATAGCATATTAGAGGGGTGGAACAATTGAGTTGGTGAGCTTCTGGAAAGATTAGTGATCGATAGCTAAATTACATTGCTAAAATCTGCTGTAGTAATTGGCTCGATAGCTACCGGACTAATCTGGGACAATGCTCCAGAACATATGATATGATGAATGAGTGTAGACAGCCATACAAGCGTCTTTGTGCACAACGGGTATTGAGGAGATCATAGAACGCCAGGCCTATTGGTAGAAACAGGCAATGGAAGACGAGGTGCTGACACGGACCGGCCTTCGATCCGGTGGATACCTCCTCCGATCTTGCTCGACTCGTGTAGGATCCTCTGTCATGTGAGAACACTTGCAGTGCCACATCACATTTGGTGCTACAAACAAAGTTTTTGCCTTCATCCAACAGTTCGATGGCCTTTGGAGATGAGGGCTTCACAGAGTCCTCCAAGCTACGCCATGTAGCTATGTGAAACCGGCCCGTAGGGCGGTAGACTTAGGCTTTTACCCAAAACTTTACTTTAACTGTTCGACACAAAGGAACTTCACGAATAAGCCAATTCAACACTTCAAGACAAACCATGGCCTGGCAGCTAGAGTGCTACCAAGCAGACAATGACACCTTGTTGGCTCCAAAGACTGGCGTCCCTTTCGGTATTTTTTTATTCTAATTATACTTGAGAAAAACCTATAAACTTCTATAAGCTCTCCCACTTTTATCGAGCTGAAATTCCTCTGCTCTAACCCGATTTTGGCAACATAACCAAAGTAGAAGTCTCCACGGACAAAATCCGAAGTACACTTTCCACGCACTATAGAGCACTTTACAAAACTTGGCGAGAAATTACAGCTCACTGAATTCTTTGTTTTGCGCTCTGATTCGCGTGCCGATCACTTCTGTGGATTGCCCTCGAGCTCTCGCATCTGTAGGGTCACTTGCTCCTTGAATTAGATGAGATTCTTCGCGGGAAATCTCTAAATTCTCCTGTACAAGCACTCAATGCTTTCTCGAGGCTCCCGTGGCAAATAAGCGATCTGAACGCTTTCACCTAACCCTCACCAAGTTGTCCAAACCTGTCCATGGCTGTAATTGCAGGTTTTTAACCCAATTTTGCCAGCATAACGGCGCAAATAACCTTGTAGGTCAAAAGAACACGTCAAGGACACTTTCCCTTGCGGTATGAAAGCTTTCTAGTGAGCTGCAGGTCAATTTCAGCATGCTATAATTTTCTGTTTTGCCACTGTTAGGTGCCTACTGCTATGTACATGCATCCCAAGGCCTTTCCGAGGCTCCCCTGGCGATTCCTTGCAGTTTAGGTGCGAAACCCAAACCTATAGGAAAACACAGCAGGCTGTAATTCTCTGTTTTGGACCGTTTTGAGCGGAATATTCTCTGTTTTGGACCGTTTTGAGCGGAATGAGTATGCCTACGCGTGTCTCAGGTGCTCCCGCACACAATGGGACAGATCTCTTTTAAATCGGACGAGTTTTCATGCGAGAAAACTCTCCGTTTTCGCATTCCTTCGCGATGGGACTGTGCGTACCTGAAGGGGATTAGCAATTAGCTAATCTGGTTTTTGCACATAAGGCTCTTGCCTTGGCAAACGCGTATAAAATCCTCATAACTGTACATGGTCATCTGAGAAGCCCAACTAGAGGGGCATTACCATATGTGCAAAGGAGAGAGAGAGATGCACGAGAGCAAATCGTCGCGCTACATAGAGCAAGGAAAAAGGCAAGCTTTCCATTTAAGCTGTGATCACCTGCACCCACTACTCACACACATTGTAGCACACTTATGGGCTAAAATCAGCCCTCTCTCTTGAAATGGGCGTCCCCTATTGCTGATGCTTCTGGCAATTGCATTTGGAGCCGCCATGTGTCCAGTTTGCCTCTTTTGAGTTAATTTCCTAGTATGCACCAACTTATAAGTGTCGCGAGGGGCCTAAACGACTTTGAACTGTGCCTAGACACCCTTTTACTACTCGGATTCGAGAGTCTACAGGCGTGACCATCTCGTGGCGACGTGCCCTTCCCGACTGTGGGTGAAACTCTTGGCTGTTGGCCATTTCACACTGGCCACGCAATGGCCGGTCATTTGCAACTTAAAAAAAAAGGTTCCAAAAATTAAACAAAAATCATCGCAAAGAAACCAACAACTCAAGTTAGCAATTGTCATGTCCTCGTGACATACCGCCCTCTTAAAATCTCAAACGCCCTCAATTGCGTGCCATATATACATGCCATAGATGATTTAGTGTTGTAAGCATCCTTTTATCATCGCATGTATTTGCAAGAAAGATTGTCAAAACATGGGTACAAATGACTTAATGAGACCTTCATAATTTTGTCAAACAATGTACACTGCTATTGCACTGAATCACCATGAGTACATTTGATGTGCTAGTTCTATCATTACCTCTCCTTTGCAGACGTTGGGTTGGGGCATACGTAGGCTGTAACCCAAAGGCCTCAAGGTAAAGTTGCAATACATTTGGTGACTCTGACAATTCATGCTCTTCCATCCACTTTGTATCCATAGGTGGATAGTTCTTGAACTTCACCAAATAGGATCTTGCAACTTGTGTCTTAACTTTTACCTGTGTAAGAGGCTGTTGCCTCTGTAAACGAGCATAATTCCACAACACTGTAGCGTACTACTCATGATCAAGTAAGCTCAAATGTCAAGATGATTTACCAATGCTGCAAAGAATCCAAGCAATCGCCTTAGAGAATCGGTGAGCAGCGTGCCACCTGCAGACCCACATCACTCCGCCAAGAGATCTAGTGGCCAACCTACCACCTTGAGACCTCTCCCTATCTCATCTTGGTTCATACTTGCAAACCTTAAAAACGTAGTAGAAAATCAGCCCTAATTTGATCACTTTTTGGCAGGGCGAACATGCGGAATTTCCTGTCTATTCTGTGAAGAGGAACCCTCTTCCCTGGTGTCATCCATCCTGTCAGCCATAGTGTAATTCCAAGTTCCTGTGTTGTGTGTCTTCACCAAACCAACCGAGGCTCACTTCTTGAGGTAAAAGTGATTCTGTCCTGGCAACGGAACCATGAAACTGGCCCGTAGGGCGGTAGACTTAGGCTTTCACCCGAAACTTTACTTTAACTTTTCGACACAAAGGAACTTTACGAATAAGCCTGTGACTGGAATTCAACACTTCAAGACAAACCACGGCCTGGTAGCTAGAGTACTACCAAGCAGACAACGACACCCTGTTGGCCCCAAAGACTGGCGTCCCTTTCGGTATTTCTTTATTCTTACTATACTTGAGAAAAACCTATAAACTTCTACAAGCTGTCCCACTTTTATCGGGCTGGGATTCCTCTACTCTAACCTGATTTCGGCAACATAACCAAAGTAGAAGTCTCCACGGACAAAATCCCAAGTACAATGTGACTTTCCACGCACTATAGAGCACTTTACAAAACTTGGCGAGAAATTACAACTCGCTGAATTCTCTGTTTTGCGCTCCAATTCGCGTGCCGATCACTTCTGTGGGTTGCCCTCGAGAACTCGCATCTGTAAAGTCACTTGCCCCTTGAATTAGACGAGATTCCTCGCAGGAAATCTGTACAAGCACCCAATGCTTCCCCGAGGCTCCGCTGGCAAATAAACGATCCGAACGCTTTCACCTAACCCTCACCAAGCTGTCCAAACCTGTCCATGGCTGTAATTGCAGGTTTTTGACCCAATTTCGCCCTCATAATGGCGCAAATAACCCTGTAGGTCAAAAGAACACATCAAGGACACTTTCCCTTGTGGTATGGAAACTTTCTAGTGAGCTGCAGGTCAATTTCAGCATGCTGTAATTTTCTGCTTTGCCACTGTTAGGTGCCTACTGCCATGTACATGCATCCCAAGGCTTTTCCGAGGCTCCCCTGCCGATTCCCTACAGTTTAGGTGCGAAACCCTAAACCTGCAGGAAAACACAGCAGGCTGTAGTTCTTTGTTTTGGACCGTTTTGAGCGAAGCGAGCACGCCTACGCATGTCTCAGGTGCTCCCGCACGCAATGGGACAAATCCCTTTCAAATCGGATGAGTTTTCACGCGAGAAAACTCTCCGTTTTCGCATTCCTTCGCGATGGAACTGTGCATACCTGAAGGGGATTAGCAATTAGCTAATCTGGTTTCTGTACAGAAGGCTCTTGCCTTGGAAAACGCGCATAAAACCCCCATAACTGTACATGGTTATCTGAGAAGCCCAACTAGAGGGGCATTACCATATGTGCAAAGGGGAGAGAGAGATGCGCGAGAGCAAATCGTCGGGAGAAGGCAAGCTTTCCATTCAAGCTGTGATCACCTGCACCCACTACGCACACACACTGTAGCACACTTATGGGTTGAAATCAGTCTCCCTCTCTTGAAATGGGAGGCCCCCTCTTGCTGATGCTTTTGGCAATTGCATTTGGAGCGCCATGTGTCTAGTTTGCCTCTTTTGAGTTAATTCCCTAGCATGCACCAACTTATAAGTGTCGCGGGGGGCCTAAATGACTTTGAATTGAGCCTAGACACCCTTTTACTGTGCGGATTCCAGTGCCGACATGCCCGACCATCTCGTGGCGACCTGCCCTTTCGGACTGCGGGTGAAACTCTCGGTTGTTGGCCGTTTCACACTGGCCATGCAATGTCCGGTCATTTGCATCTTCAAAAAGAGGGTCCCAAAAATTAAACAAAAATCATTGGAAAGAAACCAACAACTCAAGTTAGCAATTGCCACGTCCTCCTGACTCTATGCACTTCCAAAAGTTTGCTTGTCAATGGTGGGCTAGTCTCCGTGGGAATGGCGAAGCCCCAAGAACATGGAAAACTCTACGAGTTTCCATATTGAAGCAATTCCTTGCAAGCGATGCCAAGGACAAAGTGCTCACCGAATGGTGAAGTTTGAAGCTACTCTTCAACGAGTCTATCCACAAATATGTAGACAAGCTTTGGGATTTACATCTCAAAGCTACAGTCTTTCAAAGGATAGACTCCGTCGAACAAAAGCAACAATTTTGTGCGGGATTACCTGAAGAAATGGCCAAGTATGTCAACTCACAATGGCCTAGCACTATCACCGATGTCATCCACCACACTATGGTTGCTTCAAGGATGAATTTCCAAAAAGAGTCGAGAAGAAATTTCAAGCCATGGAAAACAAGGATCGAAATGAAGCTAAAGGGAAGAGCAATGCTCAAAACTCTTTCCAAGGCAACACCAACACCAACAACAACAAGGCCAAGGAGATAGGAGCTTATAAAGGTAAAATAAGCTCTCCCGAAGAATTAGAGGCCTTTCGTAAAGACCATAAATGCTTTTAAGTGTGGGGAGCAAGGGCATGCTTATCGTTCTTGCCCCAAAAGAAACGTATGCAATGACATTCTTAGATCTTCCATGATTGAAGCTCCAAAATAGGATACTCATTGCAAAGGCTCATCCCTTTCCTATGCTTGGGGAAGGGTGAGGAAGCATGATGCCCTTATTCTCTTTGACCCTGGCTTTACTCACAACTTTATATCCAAGGAGTTGGCCACAAAGCTGGGCATACAAGCTTTCTAGATGGGAGATACGGTCACTGTTGATGGAACTTTCAAGGGACAACAAGCCTCTGTCACGCCCGTAATTGGGAAGTTGAGGTTTCATTTCCAAAGCTATGTCGACAAAGAAGATTTCTTCATCTCCCCTCTCCAACATGAGGATGCTATCCTAGGGGTACTATGGTTCAACCGCATGGCTGCCAACATAAAGTTCCTTGATAGGAGAATCTACTTCACCTACAGGGAAAAGAGTATGTATATAGATGCTAATGAGTGTGGTCGTACTATACCACTTGTAATTCATCTGTTTTTGATAAGTCAATGAAAAGCTCTGTTTCTACGTACATGATTTTTGTCAAAGAATCCACTAATGACCCTAATGTTTTAGGTAAAGATGAGAGGAATCAGAGTTGTCTAATTTCTTAAATGGATTCCAAGATGTTTTAATCGAAGGCATCCCTGGAGAGCTACCTCCAAAACGAGGGGATGATGACCATAACATAGAGCTTCTACTTGGGAGCTTACCGCCTAATAAGCCTTCTTATAGAGTTTCTCAAGCTCAACAGGAGGAGATTATGAGGCAAGTGCATGAACTGGTAGATAAAGGGATGGTGAGACCTAGTTCCTCTCCCTTTTGTTCACCAGTTCTTCTAGTGCAAAAGAAAGATGGCACATATCGCATGTGTGTGGACTATCGAGCACTAAACCGTATCACTATCAAAAATAGATTTCCTGTACCACGGGTAGAAGATCTGTTCGATAAGCTACAAGGCTCGACCTACTTCAGTCGGATTGATCTAAAAAGTGGCTATCATCAAATAAGGTGTCACGTGTGCACTTCACTTATGCCATGTGGACATGCTTCTGCCATAGTCTAGCGTCAGTCTTAGCTTAGGACTGAGCCTAGCACCTTGTGAGCCTCTAGCAGGACGTGCATGTCGAGGCAAGTCACACTTCCATACCCTCTCTTGCACAAGAACAATCATTTCATCATGCAGGCATTTTATTGCGTGAACCACCTCTTATAAGTAAAAGTGACTTTTGGAATTCTTTTTGTAAGTTTGTTGAAAAAGTAGGTAGGGCAAATTGCTAAAGATATATAAAAGAAACCCATTGGGCACTCAAGAAAAGCAGAAGAAGCAGGGACACAAGGAGGCAGGCACCCAACAGGCAGGCAGCACCTCAGCAGGAGCCCTAGCGTTTTCTCAAGAAGAAGAAGTCCGAGATCAGCCTGGCGTTTTCAGATTTCAACAGACAGCCCAACATTTTCAGTTTTCAGCCTTAACGCAGTCGTCGTTGACACCTTCGACATCGACATCGTCATCATAGATCCCTATCTTGACGACGACACCTTCGTCATCGTCATCGCAGTCCCGGACTTGACGACGACAGCATCGTTGTCATCGTCACAGTCACCATCGTTGTCGTCGTCGACATCATCGTCATCGACATAGACCAGCAGTACCTGTCGTCGATATCATCGTCTTAGAGATAGACCCCGTCGTCGACATCACCGTCTTCGACAAAGAACTGTCGTCGACTTCACCGTCATCGACACAGAACCGTCGTCGACTTCCCCGTCTTCGACATAGTATCGTCGTTGACTTCATCGTCGTCGACAAAGACCCTTAGTACCTCGTCGTCGACTTCATCGTCTTCGACATACACCTCGTTGTCGGCCTCCCCGTCTTCGACATAGAACCTCAATACCTCAGTACCCCTTCAGTACACCAGTACCCAGCATCAGTAGCGTCAGTACCCATTAGCATCAGCATCTCAGCATTTAGTCATTGTATCAGCATTGTGCAAGAATAAAGAAAGTACTTGCTTTGGCAACAGAGCAAGGGGGCCCTTGAGGGTTGGGACCCAACATCCCTGTGTCGTCTCTTTTCTCTCTCGCTCTCGTCTCTCTCTTTTAGTTCAGTTCAGTTCTTTCAAGTGAAGTAAAGTGTCCCTTGTGTTTGTGTGCAAAGTACTAGATCCGAACAAATCCTTATTCTCTTCCGTTGCACCTGACATTGGTATTAGAGCTTTGTGCGTGCTTCGGCTTCGCGAACTCAAGGGAAGAACCATCAAGAACCTAAAGAAGAGCCTCAAGAACCAAGAACCCCAAGGAACCCAAGAAAAACCATCAAGAACCCAAGAACCCAAGAAACCTCTCCCAGTTTTTTTACCCTGAATAATCTTTTTGAGTCCCGACCATGGACTTACCAGTTCCCATCTTCATTGCCATGTCTTTGAAAGAAGATCGACATCGGATACACGAAAACCCAGATCTTGAGTACCAGGATCTCCTAGCCTTGTATGTGGATATGGAAGGAGTTGGAGACAGGATCCCTAACCTCTTCTGCATTCACATTCGCATGTAGCGTGCATCCATTTCCCTCGTCATTGAACCTTTGGAAAGGACTCCGGAACCACACCTCAATCCATCAACACCGGTAATGTTTTCACCACAGTCAGTGTACGGAGAACAGCTCTTGCTACAGCAAGGAGAGTCAGCCCAGGCTGATATTCGGCAATCGTAGTAAGGTTGGACAGTGACCCTTACACGGTGTTTTCATCGCTAGCAGTATCCACAACACCCGCAGTACCACCAGTCTTGGTTCGGAGGAATCTGCTTTTGTTTGTGCATCCACAGCATCAGAAGCATTCATAAGTCAGCAGCAAAAGTACAGATAGAAGTTCGGCAGCTGTGCCTCACTTTTAACAGGGGGGGATGTCACGTGCGCACTTCACTTACGCCACGTGGATATGCTTCTGCCATAG
The DNA here is from genome assembly GCF_014529385.1 of Adiantum capillus-veneris. Lineage (NCBI taxonomy): Eukaryota > Viridiplantae > Streptophyta > Polypodiopsida > Polypodiales > Pteridaceae > Adiantum > Adiantum capillus-veneris. Next base: position 12,150,838 of record NC_140953.1, read on the forward strand.
TCTAGTGTTAGTCTTAGCTTAGGACTGAGCCTAGCACCTTTGTGAGCCTTTAGCAGGACGTGCATGTCGAGGCCAGTCACACTTGCACACCCTCTCTTGCACAAGAACAGTCATTTCATCATGCAGGCATTTTATCGCGTGAACCACCTCTTATAAGTCATTTTATTAAAAGTGACTTTTGGAATTCTTTTTGTAAGTTTGTTGGAAAAGTAGGTAGGGCAAATTGCTAAAGATCTATAAAAGAAACCCATTGGGCACTCAAGAAAAGCAAAAGAAGCAGGGACACAAGGAGGCAGGCACCCAGCAGGTAGGCGGCACCTTAGCAGGAGCCCTAGCGTTTTCTCAAGAAGAAGAAGACCCAGATCAGCCTGGCGTTTTCAGATTTCAGCAGACAGCCCAACATTTTCAGTTTTCAGCCTTAACGCCGTCGTCGTCGGCACCATCGACATCGACATCGTCATCGTCATCGTCATCGCACATCCCTATCTTGACGACGACACCTTTGTCATCGTCAATGCAGTCTCGGACTTGATGACGACACCATTGTCGTCATCGTCACAGTCACCATCGTCCTCGTCTGTCGTCGACATCATCGTCGTCGACATAGACCAGCAGTACTCGTCGTCGACATCATCGTCTTCGACGTAGACCCCATCATCGACATTATCGTCTTCGACACAGAACCGTTGTCGACTTCACCATCATCGACACAGAACCGTCGTCGAGTTCCTTGTCTTCGACATAGTATCGTCGTCGACAAAGACCCTTAGTACCTCGTCGTCGACTTCATCGTCTTCGACATACACCTCGCCGTCGACCTTCCCGTCTTCAACATAGAACCTCAATACCTCAGTACCCTTCAGTACCCAATACCCAGCATCAATAGCATCAATACCCATTAGCATCAACATCTCAGGATTTAGTCATTGTATCAGCATTGTGCAAGAATAAAGAAAGTACTTGCTTTGGCAACAGAGCAAGGGGGCCCTTGAGGGTTGGGACCCAACATCCTTGTGTCGTCTCTTTTCTCTCTCTCTCTCTCTCGTCTCTCTCTTTCTTTCAGTTTAGTTCAGTTCTTTCAAGTGAAGTAAAGTGTCCCTTGTGTTTGTGTGCGGAGTACTAGATCCGAGCAAATCCTTATTCTCTTCCGCTGCACCTGACGTAAGGATAGTGAATGAACATATCATAAAGACCGCGTTTCGCACAACGTTTGGTCTTTATAATATCTTGTCATGCCTTTTGGCTTGACAAATGCTCTAGTCACGTTTAACCGCTTGATAAAGAAAATCTTTCGACCCTACCGTATGTTTACTGGAGTGTTCTTCGATGATATCATCATCTACTCCAAATCCATTGAGGAGCATAAGCAACACCTCCCAAGTAATTTTTCAAGCATTGAGAGAGAATAAACTTTTCATTAATCCAAAGACGAGAGAATTTTTTCCTTAAGAGATTCAATACTAAGGTCACATTATCTCTTAAGATGGTATCCGTATGGATCCAACAAAGTTAGAGGTAATAAACGGATGACCTAACCCAAGGAATCTACATAAGCTATGAAGCATGTGTGCATACTATAGACGCTTCATAGCTAAGTTCTCCTAAATAGCAAGACTGTTACATGACTTGACACAGAAGAATGTTAAGTACGTATAGTCTGCCAAGGAGCAAAATGCCTTTGATAAGCTTAAAGAAAAACTTACCTCTCAACATGTGCTTACACTTCCGGACCTCTCAAAACCATTTGAGGTCCAATGTGATGCTTGTGGAGATTGCCTTGGAGCAGTCTTGCTTTAAGAAGGGCATGCCATAACATATGAGAGTCGAAGACTCAATTGCGATGAGTGTGTCTTGGGCATCTACGAAAAGGAGCTACTAGCTGTCCTACATGCCCTTGATACATGGACTCCATTCATCCTACGAACGGATCACCAAAGTCTTAAGTACTTCACGACGCAAACCAAGCTCTCCGACAAACAAATGAGGTGGGCAAATTTTCTTTCGCAATTCAATTTTCATATTGGAGACATTGCTAGCAAGCACAATCAAGTAGCTGATGCACTATCACGACGGTCAAGGGCCCATGCGGTGTCCATAGCAACTCAAATGATCTATCTTCCATGATAGATGAGTATGCTAGTGACCCTGATTTTAAAGATGTAATTTCAGACCTTGCCTTAGGTAAGAAAGAAGAACCATTCACTTTGCAGGATGGTTATCTTCTCCATGGCAATCGGCTGTGTTACTCACTCTCTTCGCGAGAAAGTAAAGTATGAGTCCCATGCTCCTCCCTATGCGGGGCATAGAGGAATTCAACCTACTCTTTGAGGAGTAGAGACGTATTTCTATTGGCCTACCATGAAAGTGGACATACAAGAGTATGTTTCCAAATGTGTGGTATGCCAAAAGACCAAGTAGGATAGGGGGAAGCAACCTGGATCACTCCAACCATTTCCAATTCCCAATTCACCATAGAAAAGCATATCCATGGATTTTATCTTTGGATTGCCCAAGTCTATTCATGGAAATACGGGAATATGGACAATAGTTGATAGGTTTAGCAATTAAGCACATTTCATACTTGTCAAGAAGACTATCAAGGCACACCAAATGGCAACCCTCTTCATATCCCAAATTTTTAAACACCATGGCTTGCAAACATCAATAGTGTTGGATAGAGATCCTCGAATGACCAGTAATTTCTGGAAGGGTCTCTTTGAGAATATAGATACACGGCTAAATTTCTCTTTGGTCTATCGCCCACAAACGGATGGCCAAAGTGAAATAGCCAACCTTACGATTCTCGATCTACTCAAGACTTATGTTACAGAAGTAGATCAATGTGCCTAATGGGAGAAGTACTTACCTCTTGTAGAGTATGCGTACAATAACACTGTCCATATACTACAGGGAAGGCTCCTTTTGAAATCAGTGATTGAAGACCTAAAAGTCCCTTGCTACTTAAGGTACATGGGAAGATCTTCGCCGCTGATGAGTACAGCCGAGACCTACAAGGATCTTTTCAAAAGATTAAGGAGGCTATATCCATCTCTCAACAAAGACCAAAGGCTGCTGTTGACAAGCACAGAAGGGCCTTAGCCTTCAAGGAAAATGATTGGGTCCTACTGAAGTTTCCCAAGGCTCGACTGAGCCAAACTACGGGCAAAAATCCTATGGGCCACCAAAAGTATTATGCTAAGTTAGCAAAAAGATACTATGGTCCTTTCCAAATCTTAAAAGCAATCAACGAGATGGTCTATCAACTCAAGTTGCTCCACCATTGGCTCATTCACAATGCTTTTTATGTGAGCCTACTCAAGCCTTACAAAGGCGAGCCACCAAAAGAATCAATAATTGTGGATCCGCGAGAGATCGAAGATCAAGAAGAGGTGCTGCAGTCCGAATCGATTCTTCGACACGAAGACAAGGTACTAAGACGTGGTAAGATTATCCGACGGTATCTTATTAAATTTAAAAACTATCCTTTTGAAGATGCTAGATGGATGCAAGGAACACAACTTAAGGATAATATGAACCTTGTCAATGCTTACAATGCTGTAACTAGAGCAAGCAAATGTAAATACTTTCTAAATGAACAATGCTTTTGTCTTATAAGACTAATTTTCTTTTGTGCACAAATTTAAATAGTATGCATGTTTAGAATCATGTGTGATGACGACGTCACTCAAATACCAAGTAGAATTTTTCACTCTACTTTGGGAGTATGATATGGACTAAAGAGTAGACATGCTTGCGGCAACTAAGTCTCCCAAGCACCAAATGGACTAGTCATTCATTCTAGAATGATGTCGTAGGGTAAAAAGAGATTCTCTACCCGCTAAGAAACGTAGACTAATGACTAAGACTTTATCTTTTCTACCTCATAGTCGAGGACGACTATGGCTTCAAGAGAGAGGTAATGTAATAAAATTTAATATTTTCCTATTCCAAAAAGACTTTCTCATATTGAACTGATCATTTAATATGGGGGAGATGAATGAGAACAAGATGTAGAATATAGACATGTGCATATAATATGATATGGACTAAAGAGCAGACATGCTTGCGGCAGCTAAGTCTCCTAAGCATCAAATGGACTTGTCACGATTGTGACTATGTTGCAGTATTACATACACTCCTAGTTGCAGATACGCAAAGTGCCATGCCAAGGAGAACCCCTACGCTTGGATGGTCATGACCCTTCGCTCAAGAGACGTACCTCTTCGCCAAAAGCCACACTCCTTCGGCGATTGGTTACACCCCTTCGCTTTACGGGTGCGGCTCTTCGCCCAATGGTTGCAGCTCTTCGCCGAAAGGATGTGTCTTTACATCTAAAGTCATGTCTCTTCACCAGGAGACGGGTCTTTTCATTTGTGTCTCTTCGTCTTCTATATAAGGAGCCCTTGTATCACACATTCAATCAATCAACACAGAGTCTTCTAAGTCTTGTTTCTGAGTACAGTTCAAGTTTCTTAAGTCTTAATCATGAGTTTAAGTACTTAATTAAGGATTAGTAACTAGAATCCTTACATTGGTATCAAAGCAAAATTTTTCCCGGGATCCGAAGGTTGTGAGTCTCTCACCCTGGCCGCTACACTCTCCCTCCCTCTTCCGGCGTTGCATGGAAGCAGAAGAAAGGTGGTATACACACAACTATGAGCATGAGGTAACTTGAATTTTTTTTCAATGTTATGAATAAAACAGAGAACACAGATGCGTGTGTATCGCGTACCTGGTGAATTTAGGCTGGTGACTCTTCACGTGTCCCATCCCTTGGGTGGTAACCCTTCGAGCCCACTCTCACACCCCTTCATGTGAAAGGGCACGGACCTAGCAGGCAGCCACACCTTCGTCCATGCGCACCCTTTCCCCAAGGAGACGTACCGCTTTGCGCACCCCTTTGTGGGATGAATTTCAGACATATGCTGGGCTGAATTCTGGAAACGCTAGGCTGATTGTTGAATTGCACCTCTGCTCTCGCACCCCTTCATGCGAACACACTCACAGCAAGCAGCCTGCCCCCCTTTTCTTCTGAAGCGACGCACCACTCAGTTGAAACGCTGAAACACTGGCTGAATTTCTGCGCTGGAACAATTGGATACTTGACTGATTTCAACGCTGGATAAATTCTTACGCTGGCTGAAAACTTACACTACAGAGTATTTTTACGATGGCCGGAAATTTAGCCTTAGAAACTTCCTTTTAAGTTTTGTCCGCCGGATCTAATTAGGTGCACGGCCAAACTTGACTGACTTACCCCAAAATTTACCCAATTTTTTAAAAGCCCATGTGAACTCACTCACTTGATTATATAAACCCCCAAATAAACTAACTTAAGAAAACAAAGAGAAAACCCACAAGATCAACATGAATTCACGCATTTGTTTATTGCCGGCGTCACTCTCTCTTCCACTCTCCCGTGTTGGCGCCTTGTGTGCACTTTGCGCTCGCGAGACATTTTGCCGTCATAGCCAAAGACGACTTACATATTCCGGCAAAATTTCTTCGGGAACAGAACCCGAGATTATTACCCGACTCCAGAGCTGGAACCTGTTCTAAACATAATTTCCGCTCCTGGAGTACTCGTCCCAGAACTTGTTCCCAGAATTTGCACCTGTTCGTTATTCCCTTTGAGGTGTAACCATGCCGAATTCTCAAGACGGAGGTGGTCAATTTGACGACACCCTTACTCTTATCAAGGAGCAGATGGCCACACTTTCCCCAAGTGTCGCATCACTACACACTCGTTTGTGTCAGATGGAGACGCAAAACAATTCTCGGAATCGTCCTACAACTTCTCGGACTACACATGTTGGTTCAACACCTTCTTCCGAAGCTTCAGTGGACGAACCAAACGAACCAGATCCAACTGAAGAGGTAGACAATCGCGAACTTCAATTACTTTACAAAATTTTTAATGTTGCACAGAAGAAGAAGCTTGATGCTAAACTGCGGGAGCCGTATAATGGTCACCGCGACAAGCGCGTGTTGGACCAATGGCTATTCAAAATGGAGGTCTACTTGTCCAACACGGACTTGGTCGAGAGTAAAAAAGTTGCACTTGCTAGTTCTCTGCTCAAAGACACAGCATTTCTTTGGTGGCAACGACGGGTTGCTGATGGTAAACACTTCTTGGGATAAATTCCGGCATGCTATTCGCAAGGCGTTCGAGCTTGCCAATGTGGATTTTCATGCCCGGTCCTCTCTTCGCCGCCTGAGCCAGATAGGTTCCTTGGTCGCGTACATCACAGAGTTCCAAAGGCTAACTTTGGAGATAGAGACCCTTAGTCCCTCTGATAAACTTCATAGCTTTATCGACGGACTTGAATCCAACCTGAAGGACGATGTGCACAAATACAACCCTGACACCTTGGATGCTACAATTACCTATGTGGAGCGTCTTGGCGATAATCGGTGCCCTACACGGAATTTTCTCCCTGGTGACAGATCGTCAAATAGCGCTCGCTTTCACAAGGCGATCGGAGAGAAATCTATAGCCAAAGTAAGCAACATTAATCTGAGTTCAAACAGCAAGCCACAATACCTTATTCAACTTCAAGGTTCTATTCTCAAGATCAACAATCTCAAAGCAGATCTTCCTTAAATGTTCCTCCACTTGAACGTGGTAAAGGATGTGATTTTTCTCAAGATCGGCATTCCAATACTCAGCAAGGCTCTTCGTCAAATGCATCTTCGATTTCAAAGAAGGAAGGATCATGTACTATTTGCGGTGGTGACCATAGATGGTATCAGTGTCCAAAGATGGTATCAGTGTCCAAAGAGATCACATCCATCCAATTTGAAAAGAAATTCCAACGCGGAAACATCATCGAATGCTGAACAGCCAGCATCTGCTCAAGATAAAGGAAAATCAGTTGCAATACAATTCATGTCTCAGAGGATACGACTATTCTCATGAAGCATGGTTAGTGCAATTCTTCGGTTTTGGAGCCTCTCTCAAAGCAAGCATTGAATCTTCTTGGAACTCTCAACGGTCGTTCCATCAATGTTTTGGTGGACAGCGGATGTTCTAATAATTTTGTCAGCACTTAGATAGTTCAACAGCTTGGTTTGCCAACTTAGAAGACATCTTACTTATATGATGTGGAATTAGGAGATGGATCAATTTTGACTTGTGATCAGACAGTTCGACAGTTGCAGTTTGGTATTCAAGATTATGTAGATCAAGTGGATTTTGAAGTTATGCCTTTGTCTTACTACGACATGATTCTTGGTCAGCATTGGTTATTTCAGTATGATCCCGCAATTAGCTTTTGAGGACATACTACCAATTTGTTCAAAGATGGACGTGAACTGATTTTACACGGGCTTTATCATGCGGAACTAGTGATTCAAGCCTCACATGTACTAGTCAAACGACATGATACAGAGAATTATGAATGAAATATGATCTCCGATGCAGATGCAGAAATTCTGCTGCGGTCTCTAGAGGGGTGAGCCAATCAGTTGGTAAAGCCTCTGTAATATCCTGGCACATGCTCTGCGTTCCCCTCATGCCTCGTAGCTGGATTCTCTGAGCCTCCTCAGTCAAACCTAAAAACTGAAGCCAGTCATCGAGAGTGCAGGCCGGACCCTCTTCCATGGGACCCCAAGAAACATGAGGCCTACCACCAACTAGGCGGCCTCTCTGAGTGCTAACCATGGGGTTCCAAACAAGGGGCTGTATCAAGCGCTCCTCCATGCAAGTGGGCTGATGTTGCTCCAGGCCACTCCTCAACTGCTCCCAAGACCTAAGCAGGCTTGCAGCAAACCGATTCTCCAGCCTCTTGCTCAGACCAACTGTGCGCATCTCTCCACCTGATGGAAGGGCTCCAAGGGCCTCATGTATGAGGAACTTGTGCTCAAAGCTGGTGAAGCAACAACTCCTTCCAGGGCTCCTCCCCTGGAAGCAGTCCTCTGGTCATAAACTTCCGAAGAAGGGCTCTACTTTGCTGTGCTAGGTCGATGATCCCCAACCCCCCTTGAGAACATAGTAAGGTGATAACCTGCAGGCTACTTTGGCCCCGGCCTAAATGTGTGTCGCACCTTGACGAAAGAAAGTTCCTTATCAGCCTCTCTAGCTGGCTGATACAGGAGTTTGAGAAGATCCAGCAAGACGTGATGTACCACATAGGACCCAACAGCACCTGGTTGTCCCTTACAACTCTGCTTGCCAAAGAGAGTCATGCCGAGCTCCAATGCAACAACTTCCTCCTAAAGGACAAGAGGATGGGAGCAGCCTGCTGCTTAGGGGACAAGTCAAGGCCAACCTGACGACCGAGATAACGAATTGAAGTCCTTGGGGGGGGTCCATCTGAAACCCTCACATGGCGACCAATCAGGCATAGGAGCACTGCCAACCCAGAAAGCTACTGTCTTCCTCCAGTTGATCAGTCCTCCTGATGCACAACAAAACACCTCAAGAGCTTGCTCACACCTGTGTAGATTGGCCTTCTGGCCCTCTAGGTACAAGGCTGAGTTGTCGGCAAACTTAGCTTCAAGTAGCTCGTCTCCCCGAATAGGGAGCTCTAAACCACGAAGCCAATCTACTGTGAAGTCAAAAATCTGTTCATCGTCTCAACATAGAACAGAAAGAGGAAGGGGGCTAGAGTGCAACCCTGTCTGACCGAATGTGTGAGCATGAATCGTTCCCCTCTTCCCACCTGTCTGTGGGCACACTTGTGGGAGCTAACACACCTCTAATCCAAGCATCTGAGAAACCATCCTGTGTAGAGTGCCCTCGAAGAAGATCTTTTGTAAGCCTTCTCAAAATCGAGGAGTATCACCATATCCTCTCCTCGAAGACGCGCGAGGGCAAACGCCTCCCAAAAAGTGAAGATATTGCCAAGGATACTACGCTCTTTGACAAAACGTGTCTGGTCCCATGTATAATGCTCTCTTGTAGTGGTTGGAGGGGAAGCTCTAGTCTCTGACGCATCTTCTCAGTAATAAGGCAAGGTATTTGTGCCCAAACCTGCTCTCTGCATGCAACCTGACGCTCTAACGGAGGCTCAGCTGAGAGCAAATAATGGTAAAAGGCAGTAGCAACGACACGCATATCCTCTAGCTCTGAAGAACTGACCCATCGGGTCTCCTCAGCTGGCTGACATTGGTGTGCGCATGGCAGTGTCCCACCGTCTCAAAGAACTCCCCGTAAGTTTGTCACCCACTTGGGTCCATTAAGATGCCTGCTGATGGAAGACAAACTCATGACACCACGCCTCAATGCTTGCCAGCTCTTGTCGAGCCTGCTGCATCTGCTCCTCTAGCCAAGGACTGTGTGGATGATGCTCCTGCATCCTCTGCAAGGAAACAATGCCCCGTCGGAGATGCTTCTCCTCCTCCCTCGCTACAGCCAAGCGAGCTGCAGAGTCATGGAAGAAGAAGCTACTATGCTCAGCTAGTCCAGAGGCCACTTTACCAACAGGGGTGTCCTTCGTGTCCAAGCTCTCTGTCCAAAGTGCGACCGAACGCTGTCTAAGCTCTGGATCTAGCAAGATCCTCTCAGAGATGCGTAGCATCATGCTCCCCCTCGTGTGTTTGTCTGTCACATTGAGAATGACTGGCGCATGGTCGTAGTCCCTGCCAGAATGCAAACGGATCTACCCATGTCACAAATGTGGTCATTGGCGTAGAAGCGATCTATCCGAGATAGATTAACTCCTACTCTGCGGTCAAAGTGAGAGAAGGACAAGCTGTTTGGGGGCCTCACAAAGCCTAAATGCCACCAAACATCAGAAACTCTCAAGGTCATACATAGACGCTCCCAAGTTGCCAACTTGGCCCCGTGCACAATAGCATGGCTGCCTCCAATTGTGTCAGAGGGGTCCTCCAACATGTTGAAGTCTCCCCCAACACACCACTGCTTTGCATGCGGCAAAGGCTCTACAATATGAGTCCAAAACACTGCTCGTACATTTGCCACATTGGGTGCATATATGTTTAGGAAGCCCATGAGGCAACCCTGAACCTGCATAGTAATCCATTGAGCCCTGCTTGGCACAATAATACCTCTGCCCACAATGGCCTGCTGCCATGAGTCTGCAATAGTCACACATACCTCTCCCTGGATACCACGAGGTTCAAATGCAGCCGACCAAAACGTCTCATAGCGACCACGCAAAATCTGACTACATCGTCTAATGCGGCTCTCACAGAGATGATGCTCCTGAAGCATAAGAATATCAATCTCACCACCCACAAGGCATCGTTGAAACTCCTGACGCAACCGACCCCTCTGGCACTGAAACTGGGGCCCTCCTATTCCTTGCAGATTCCATGAGACAAAATCCTCATGGAGTCAGTGAGAGAAAATTGATGCTGCAACAACAGCGAACCTCGCTATCGTTGAGGTTGCCTTGGATGGGAAGTAATCCGCATCCGAGCGACTCCAAGATAGGTGTGACTGTAAAGACTGTCCAACCCAAGACCAAGAAGAGCATGCTGTCTGTCGGGCTACCTCCTCTGTCCAGGAGTCCTCATGTACATATACATACCATGCTGGGCTCTACATGTCAGCAAAAAAGTGTACCACATTGTGTCTACATTCTGATGTGTCCGAAGGTGTCTCCGAAAACTTGGCCAACGGCCACAGAGTCTATACCAAATCTGTAACCCCCAAGTCTCTCGTGGATGAGAGAACTCGAGAGCGTGAGCCTGAAGCCAGTCCATCACGGAGTCTAGAGTCCACTTAGACTGGTCCCTACCACACAGAGGAAACGAGAAACCAACCGCCGTGTCCAAGGCCTCTATCCCTCTAGCTGCAAGAAATAGTTCGTGGACTCTAAAGCAAGCCGCCTCAAAGTCTGGTGAAGGGTCGCCAAGGAATTGTGCGAAGTCGCGAAGAAGTCCCACCGGCGACGGAGGTCGAAACTCGTCAATTCTCGAGGGACTACGACAAAGGGTGACGTGTGTACCAGAAGGGGGGTCCGCAGGAATGTCTGCTTCTCCCTCGCCAGGCGGATGGTGGCAAAAGCGTTGCCAAGAGACCTATGGGGGGGGGGGGGGGGGGGGGGGGGGGAGATGGAGGCGGGGGGGCGGGGCGATGGGTGGCACGGAGGGAGGAGAGGCTGTCTGTGGTGAAGCTTAGGTGGAGGGTGGAACTATGGCCTCGTCCTGTTGTAAGGGGTCAAAACGAAAACCCACTGTTGCTGGCCTAGTGTAGGACGACCACTAGGAGGGCCAAACTGGTGTGGTGGTCCCTGGCGACGACAACCACGGACCTGTTGCCATCCCTCCTGTGCCTGGGAACGAGGCTTGGAGGAGGAACCTGCCTGAGCTTCCTCTGTCTCTGTCTGCTATTGTATCTGGCCAGCCACGGACCTGTTGCCATCCCTCCTGTGCCTGGGAACGAGGCTTGGAGGAGGAACCTGCCTGAGCTTCCTCTGTCTCTGTCTGCTATTGTATCTGGCCAGCCTTAGGAGGCTGGGTCTGGGTCTTTGCCAAAGTCCCTGTCCATTTAATGCAACATTTGGACGCTAAAAGGTGTCTAGTTGAACTGGTAAAGCCTGTGGAACAGGCGTCCTAACCACCTGTTCGTGGACAGAAGGAATTTTTCTTGGAGCCCCAATTGACTCTGCAACATGCGAGTGCTCCCTGCCTTGCTGAGACGCACAAGGGACCTGGGCTTGAGCCTCAACAAACTCTCTTGCATGCGGAAGTTACCTTGTTTGCTGTGACATTGGTGGCGCTTGCAAAAATTTCATAAACCTAGGATTCTGCACCAACCGAGAAAACATATTCACAATAGCAACCAACTATGTCCTGATGCATCCTCTTCTAGTTGCCTAGTCATAAACCCTTGACCTTGTGGAGCATTCAAATCAACAAAAGGTATGACAGGGGTGGCCGTGAACTCTCGCCACGCTCGAACATTGGAGGAGAAACAGCCTGTTTGCCCTGTGAAGAGGAACTCTCTTTCCTGGTTTCATTCTCTCTGTGAGCCATAGTGTAATTCTGAGTTCGTGTGCTTTGTGTCTTCACCGCAAACCAACCAAGGCTCACTCTATAAGGAAAAAGTGATTCTTTCCTAGTGATGGAACCATGAAACGGCCCGTAGGGCGATAGACTTTAGGTTTCACCCGATTCTTTACTTGACAAAATTTACTTCAACTTTACAACACAGAGAAACTTCACGAATATGCTTGTGACTAGAAATTACACTTCAAATTTCAAAGAAAACACGGCAAGAAGCCCATGCAATGGCTTATGAAAGTAGACAACTTAGGATGCAAAATTGCATGTCTCTATCTACAAGAAGAAACTTATGGCCGTGATTTACGCGTTGTCTACCTGGAAGCATTATCTTCTAGGAGTGGATTTTGTGATCAAAAGCGATCATCAAAGTTCGAGTATTTCCTTACGCAACGGAAACTATTAGAGAAACAGATGAGATGGGCCAACTTTTTGTCCATGTTTCACTTCGAGATCCCTTCATACGGCTGGGAGTAAGAACTTGGCTGCGGACGCACTATCTAGACGGCCTAGGGTGAATGCAATTACTTATGTGTATCACTAGGAACTGGAATCAATCCCGGATTTGTATCCGAACGACCCAGACTTCTCCTCCATTTGGAGCAAATTACAGACCGGAGAGAATGAGTATCCCTATTTCATTTGGGATGGTTACCTCTACCACCACCAAGCAATTTGCTTGGCGGTGCCATTGAGGAAGAAAATCATCGATGAAGCACATGCTTCGCCTTATGGAGGTCACCGGGGTATTCTCCCTTCGACCTTCGCACTGGAAAGATATTTCTTTTGGTCAAGCCTTAAAGAGGTAGAGGATCCCTTTTTACCCTACGACATCATTCCAGAATGGATGACTAGTCCATTTGGTACTTGGGAGACTTAGCTGTCGCAAGCATGTCTGCTCTTTAATCCATACCATACTCTCAAAGTAGAGTGACAAATTCTACTTGGTGTTTGGGAGACGTCGTCATCACAAACAAGATTCTAAGCATGCATACTACTTAAATTTGTGCACAATAAAAAGAGAACTAGTCTTACAAGACAAAAACATTGTTCATTGAAAAAAAATATTTATACTCTAGTGTAGCATTGTAAGCGTTAACAAGGTTCATACTATCCTTAAGCTGTGTTCCCTGCATCCATCTAGCATCTTCAAAAGGATAATTTTTTAAGTGAATAAGATACCGTCGAATAATCCTACCTTGTCTTAGTACTTTGTCTTCATGTCGAAGGATGGATTCAGGTTGGAGCACCTCTTCATGATCCTCGATCTCAGGCGGATCCTCAATCATTGGTTCTCTCTTTGCTCAAGATGAGTGCTCCGAACTGTGCTCAAGGTTCCTTTTACTTATGGAAGGGAGAGCCTTCCGTTTTTAATGAGAGAGTGCAATGGACACAACAAAGTGAATGGACACTATGAATGGACGTGCATGAGATTGAGAGATAGAGAAGAGAATATGACACCAGAGATGTTGTGCAACCCTCCTCCGAGGGCCCCACTCTCGATGGCGAGAGTGGTCTACTATTGATTGCACAATCTGATACAATGAGGCTGATGCAAATCTAATGGCTATGTCGATGTTGACGGTGTGGACGACAAGGACGGGACTATGGCTGAAAACTGGATGCTTCGATGCTGATTATGGCTGGATTCTGCTCCCGTCAAACTCTGTTGTACTGCTGAATTTGCCTTGCTGAAAACGCAGGTTTGGCAATGCAAAAACGCTGGTCTGGGCTGCTGAAATCGCCCTAATGCTGTTGACAGAAAACGCTAATGGCTGTGCAAAACGCAGGTTCATGGCTGTCCCAAAACGCTGGTTATTGCAGTGGAAAAACGCTGGTTTGTGGGCTGGAAAACGCTGAACAAAAACGCTGGTTGAGGCTGTCCAAAAACGCTAGGTTGAGGGGGGGGGGGGGGGGTCGTCTTGCTGAGAAGGTTCTCCAGAGGCCTGTTGCACTTGAGTGCCTGATGCTCTCCTTCTTCTTCTGCCAGATAGTGCTAGTGCTAGGTTGCTTATATATTATCTTAGCAAAATTGCCCTACCTAGTTCCCAATAAAAGTCACTTAAAATAATAAGTGAAAAATGTCAAAAATAGGTTTAATGCACTAGAAAATTCCCCTGATGGATTCTGATGGGAATGTTGATGATCATGCTGTGTGCAATCGGAGGATATGCATCTAATTTAAGTGACTGGTCATGCACGGTCTACGAACAGACTCACAGAAGTGCCAGATCACTTCCTATTCTAGATTGACTTGACTGATTGAACCCTGGTCATGCTGTAGCTTGTCCACGGACACATAGGGTTGGATGTGTCACGTGACACATTGTGTATGAGCCAATGATTGGGCAGCTTTAGTTGATAGGCCATCTCGTTGATTGGTTTTAAGATTTGAAAAGGACCATAGTATCTTTTTGCTAGCTTAGCATAATACTTTTGGTGGCCCGTAGGGATTTTACCATCGTTTGCCTCGATCGAGCCTTAGGAAATATGAGTAGGACCCAATCATTTTCCTTGAAAGTTAAGGCACTTTTGTGCTTGTTAGCAGCAGCTTTTTACCTTTGTTGTGAGATGGATATAGCCTCCTTAATCTTTTGATAAAAAAATATTCTTGTAGATCTCGGCTATACTCATCGACAACGAAGATCTTCCCATGTACCTTAAGTAGCAAGGGACTTTTGGGTCTTCCCTCAATGATTTCGAAGGGTGCCTATCGTGTAGTACTATGGACAATGTTATTGTACGCATACTCTACAAGAGATAGGTAGTTCTCCCATTGTGAGCGTTGATCTACTTCCGTGATATAGGTCTTGTGTAGATCTAGAATCGTAAGGTTAGCTGTCTTACTTTGGCCATCCGTTTGTGGGTGATACGTTGAAGAGAAATTTAGTCTTATACCTAGATTCTCAAAGAGACCCTTCTAGAAATTATTGGTCATTCGAGGATCTCTATCTGACACTATGGATGTTGGCAAGCCATGGTGTTTGAAAATCTGTGATATGAAGAGGGTTGCCATTTGATATGCCTTAATAGTCTTTTTGACAAGTATAAAATGTCCTTGTATGCTAAACGTGTCAACTATTGTCCATATTCCCGTATTCCCATGGATAGACTTGGGTAATCCAAAGATAAAATCCATGGATATACTCTCCCATGGCGAATTAGGAATTGGCAATGATTGGAGTAATCCAGGTTTTCTCCCTCTATCATACTTGGTCTTTTGGCATACCACACATTTTGAAACATACTCTTGTATGTCTAATTTCATGATAGACCAATAGAAATATGTCTCTACTCCTCGAAGAGTAGGTTGAATCCCTCTATGCCCCGCATAGGGAGGAGCATGGGATTCATACATTACTTTCTCATGAAGAGAGTTAGTAACAGATAGCCTATTGCCATGGAAAAGATAACCATCCTGCAAGGTGAATGGTTCTTCTTTCTTCCCTAAGGCAAGGGCTAACATTATATCCTTAAAATGAGGGTGAGTAGCATACTCATCTATCATAGAAGATAGATCATTGTAAGTTGCTGTAGACACTGCATTTACTATCGGTCGTTGTGATAGTGCATCGGCTACTTGATTGTTCTTGCTAGCAATATGAGGAATATGAAAATTAAACCGCGAAAGAAAATTTTCCCACCTCATTTGTTTGTCGGAAAGCTTGGTTTGCGTCATGAAGTACTTAAGACTTTGGTGATCCATTCGTAGGATGAATGGAGTCCTCAAAAGATAATGCTTCCATGTGTCCAGGACATGTAGAAGAGCTAGTAGCTTCTTTTCGTGTATGCCCAACACTCGCTCATCAAAATTGAGTCTTTGAATTTCGTATGCTATGGCATGTCCTTCTTGAAGCAAAACTGCTCCAAGTCCATCTCCACAAGCATCACATTGGACCTCAAATGGTTTTGAGAGCATAGTTACCAGGAACGGGAAACCGGAACGGGAACGTGGAACGGGAACGCCGAACAAAATGCCATTCCCTGTTACGGGTACTCACGTTTGAAACACGGAACGGGGATTCGGAACGGGAACTTGGAATGGGAACGGGGAACGGAGACCTGAAAACGGCCATTCCCTGTGACTATGTTTGAGAGATCCGGCAGTGTAAGCATAGGTTGAGAGGTAAACTTTTCTATGAGCTTGTCAAAAGCATTTTGCTCTTTTGCAATCCATGTATACTTAACATTCTTCTTTGTTAAGTTATGTAGTGGTCTTGCTATTTGAGAGAATTTTTCTATGAAGCGTCTATAGTATGCACACACCAATAAAGCTTCGTAGCTCATGTAGATTCCTTGGGTTAGGCCATCCTTTTATTACCTCCAACTTTGTTGGATCAATACGGATACCATCTTTAGAGATAATGTGACCTAAATATTGTATCTCTTGAAGGAAAAATTCACTCTTCTTTGATTAATGAAAAGTTTATTCTCCCTCAAAGCTTGAAAGATTACTAGGAGATGTTGCTTATGTTCCTCGAGAGAATTGGAGTAGATGATGATATCATCAAAGAACACTCCAGTAAACTTGCGGGGGGGTCTAAAAATATTCTCCATTAGAAGGTTGAATGTGGTGGGAGCATTTGTCAAACCAAAAGGGATGACTGACTCATTAGCATCTATGTACGTATTCTTTTCCCTGTAGGTGAAATAAATTCTTCTTTCAGAAAATTTCATATTGGCAGCCATGCGGTTGAACCATGGTGCCCTTGGATAACATCCTCATGCTAGAGAGGGGAGATGAAAAAGTCCTCTTTGTCGACGTAGCTTTGGACATGAAGCCTCAATTTCCCAATCAAGGGAGTAACAGAGGCTTCTTGTCCCTTGAAAGCTCCATCGACAGTCACAATATCTCCCATCTCGAAAGCTTGTATGCCTAGCTTAGTGGCCAACTCCGTTGATATGACGTTGTGAGTAGAGCCAGGGTAAAAAAAAATAAAGGCATCATGCTCCTTCAACTTTCCCCAAGCATAGGAAAGGGATGATCCTTTGCAATGAGTATTCTCTTTTGGAGCTTCAACCATGGAAGCTCTAGGAGTCTCATTGCGTGCATTTCTTTTGGGGCAAGAACGATAGCCATGTCCTTGCTCCCCACACTTGAAACATTTAGGGTAAATGTCCCATATTAAGGACACTCAGATCAGGCCGGCTCAATCAGAGTCTATGCTCTGTCGTTTGAGGCATGGAGTAGTTCATTTGGGAGCTCATGAGGTAGGCATCATGCAAAAGAAGCGCGTCGTCGTACGATGGAGATCCCGTCACTTGCGTGACACAATTTCGACAATCAGTTCAACAAAACAGAGAGCCGAAAGGCGGACACACTTGGGGGAAAAACAAGTACAATTCGACGAGAGGGCTTGATCTCACGATCTGACGGACCACAACTCTCTGTGAGCGTATGAGATAACCACTTTTCCGTACCGGCTTGTATGTCTACTGGTGCACCAACTGTCCTTTGTATTGGGGTAAGGATAGGTCTTGAAAAGGGCGTGTCTCGTAATTGGCCCTTTTACCCTATGGTCTTTGCGAAAAGCTTCTAACTCGAGGAGAGAGTTTATTTTTACCTTTGTAAACTCCTTTCTCCTTGGTCTTATTGTTGTTGTTGTTGCTAGAATTGCCTTGGGAAGAGTTTTGAGCATTGTTCTTCCCTCTAGGTTTATTTCGGTCTTTAATTTTTATGGACTTAAAATTCCTTTTAGCCCCTTGTTGGAAACTGATTTGTGAAGCAGCCATAGGTGATGGTCCTAGGCCTTTGAGAGTTGACATACTCGGCCATATCTTCAGGTAGTCCCGCACAAAATTGTTGCTTTTGTTCGGCGAAGTCTATCTTTTGGTAGACAGTAGCTTTGAGATGTAAATCCCAAAACTTGTCCACATACTTGTGGATAGACTCTTTGGGAGTTAGCTTCAAACTTCGCCATTCGGTAAGCAGTTTGTTTTTGGCGTCGCTTGCAAGAAATTGTTTCATTAGGGAAACTAGTAGAGTTTTTTATGTCTTGGGAGCTTCACCATTACTTCGTAGACTAGCCCATCATTGTCGGGTAGACTTTTGGAAATGCATAGCTACGTGACGTAGCTTGGAGGACTCCGTAAAGCCCTCCTCTCCTGTCACGTGACACATCCAACCCTATGTGTCCGTGGACAAGCTACAGCATGATCAGGGTTCAGTTCAGTCAAGTCAATCTAGAATAGGAAGTGATCTGGCACTTTTGTGAGTTTGTTCGCAGACCGTCCATGTCCAGACACTTAGATTAGATGCATATCCTCTGGTTGCACACAGCATGACCATCAAATTCAAGTCAGATCCCATCAGTAGCATTTTTACACTGCATAGACCTATTTTCCCTATTTTTGACATTTTTCACTTATTATTTTTAAGTGACTTTTGTTGGAAAGTAGGTAGGGCAATTTTGCTAAGTTTGTATATAAGCAAACCAGAGCTAGCACTTTCTAGCAGAAAAGGCAGCAGGAGCACCTTGCTCAACAGGCAACTTCTCAGCAAGACCGACCCCGCGACAACTCTGGCGTTTTCTCTCATCAGAAGGCCTAGCGTTTTTGCACCAGATCAGCCAACATTTTTGCACTTGCAGATTCCCGGCGATAGTAGACAGCAGATCAGCCCTTGCGTTAGCAGATTCCCATAGCAACACAGCAGATTTCCTAGCGTTAGCAAATTTCCCCGCACGGTCAGTTTTCAGCCCTAGCGTTTTTGGTTTGCAGATCAACCTTAGCATTTTTGCAGATCATCTCGACAGAATCAGCCATAGGACCAGCGTTTTCAGTTTTCAGCCTTTAGCACTCGCAGTACAAGTCCCGAACCTGGCAGATCTCACCTTCCCGCAACAGTTCCTCCCCGCACGGTGGGATCCATCGAAGTTTGCAGATTCAGCCCGGAAAACGCAGATTTCAGCATCTGCGTTTGTTATGTCCCGCTCACAGGAGAGGGGATCTAGCCCAGATGCCGTTGGGATGGGCGTCTAGTGTCCGGGCGGACGTAGTGCGAACCCGGCCAGTGTGGCCGGCCATTATTATAAAAGGGAGGCCAAGGCCTCATTTACAATTATCGACCCCATTGGCAGAGTGCCAGTGGTTAGCCCGTGAGGCTAGGAGTGCGTGAGGTCACCTCGAGGAGGTGAGGCCGGGTGGTATGGGACGCTTGGTCTTACAGGTGTACGCCTATGTCCTCGGACGCTGGCCCCAGCACGGGGGAGCTGCCGGATGGTGGCTATGGTCGGGTGGTTTGTCTGACACGTGTGTAGGCGGTCCGTGTAGCCGGGAGATCCTATCCCCTTGTTCGTTTCATGGTATCAGAGCCGGCTTGGCTGCACGAAGGACTGTGTGCACACCTACAGCGTGGTTAGAGTCGGATTATTACCATTTGATGCCATCTTTGATGATATAAATGTTTAATGAATTGTTTTCTTCTCATGAGCATGGTTGCAGGTGAAATTTAATGTGTGTTTTGCTGATATTTGATAAATTTCAACAATTTAGCGGGCGGAAAAGTTGGGAAGTGTAAGTTTTTTATTAAATTTACTGATTTTTGACAAAATTAGTGAATTTCTTATTGAATTGCTGATTTTAGTTAAAAAAATCAGCATACAGTTAAAACTCTCTGTAATGTTCTCTGTGCGAAGGAGAGAGAGAGAGAGAGAGAGAGAGAGAGAGAGAGAGAGAGAGAGAGTGAAATCGTAGGAAGAGAGAGAGGGTTGCTTGATTCTCCTTCTCGAATGTCTCCAATGTGGAGCAAAGGGCGGAGCAAAGAGAGAAGGCTGCTCTCTGTGTGCAGTCCTGAGGTCTTGCGTTGCAAAAGAAGATAGAGAGAGAAATCGTAAGCAGAGGGAGAAAGCGTAGGAAGAGAGAGAAAACGCCAGCGTGTTATTTTCTTGCGTGGTTTGCACAAGCGGGCACACGCCTGGATTTTTCCCCTCTCTCCTTCCATGCATCACCTGCCTGGCGTTCAATTTGCTTCTTCGCTGGTTTTTTATTTACGCTGTTGGTTCAGCTAGCGCTGGATTTTTAAAAAAAGGGGGGGACACCCTTATTTTAAGTTATGGCCAAGCCCTTTTAAATTTGGACCTTTTTTAAAAAATATGTTTGAAACCTGTACTTCATTAAAAAAGTCACTTACAGAGACTTCAAAGTTTACAGAGAACTCATTTTCTCAAGTCTTCCGCTTCTCTCTCGCGGTTCCTCTCTCTCACCTGCTCGCGCTTTGCGCTCCCGCGCTCCCGCCATCACCTGCTCGCGTTCAGATGCTCACGCTGACGCGTAGAGCTCTTCAAACTTCACCTTTTCGCGACCGAAAAGTACAGAAAAGGCTCGGTTTCGCGTGAAATTTCTCGTTTTTTACGCACTTCGCCATGGATTTCTCCAGCTCAGATGTGCAGCGTGACGACGCGCCGGGTAACATCCAAATTCCATTTACGCATGCTCTCTACACATGGATTACAAGCACTTTCTAGAGTTTCGACCAGCGTGTTACCGCTCTAGAAAATGCGAATGTTCAGACAAACCTTCGCTTGGCCTCTCTAAAAGGGGTCGTACAGGGGCTCAGTTCCCGACTTTAGAAAGCCAGAAATGCTTCGGTTGCTGATGCAGTGAAGAAAGGGGCTTGCTTCGGATGTGGCCAGACGGGTCACCAAATCAAGGATTGCCCCAAGAAGAACAAGACGCAGAAACCGCAAGGCCGTCCTTTGGTTCAAATCCACGAGATCTCAGGTAACTCTGATGTTGTTCGAGTTGAAATCCATCATTTAGCGCACAGTTCATGCACTAATTGTGCTTTTAGCACCAAAGTGTTTGATAAGCACGATCTTCTCCGTTTCCTCGGGAAGATCAACGGTCACGACGTGACTGTACTCCTTGATAATGGAAGCTCACACAATTTTGTGGATGCAAAATTGGTGCAGAAACTGAGCCTGCGGCGGGCGGACGCGGGACAGTGACCATGAGTATCGCGTGAAGATGGCTCGTGGCGTGGATACGGATGTATGGAATCGATGGTTCCAGACTTGTCGCTCGAGCTGGCTGATTACAAAGAGAACCTGGATTTCCACATCATGCGCCTGGACAGAGCAGATGTCATTTTAGGAATTCCATGGTTTTATGATAAACAAGACTCATTGTATATAGACTATGTACATCACTCTCTTGTTTTTGTTAAGCAGAACATGCCTCATGTATATGTGTCGCTTTGTAATCAGAAGTTTGTAAATAATAAATTTGCAATACCAATGGTTACTGCTTTGGAAATGTATAAAGAAATAAAGTCTTCTGATGTTGACTTTTATCAATAAGTACCATCTGCTTGGTTTGATTCATTAGTGCTTGGTACTTCTGTCACTGAATTTCGTAAAAATGTTTCATGTTCTTCTATTGAACTTTGGGATTCCGACGAATCTAACCTTATCCGAGAAATCATGATTGGTTTCAAGGATGTTTTTCCTGATGATCTACCTCCTGGCTTGCCGCCTTCGAGAGGAATAGATCATGGCATTGAGTTGGTGGCTGGTAGTCAGTCCTTCTCAAAGCAACCCTATCGGTTTAGTAAAACCGAGGAGGACGAGATTCAACGACAGCTGAAGGATTATCTCGACAGGGGTTTTGTTCGGCCTAGCAAATCCCCATGGGGAGCGCCAATGCTACT
Organism: Adiantum capillus-veneris; assembly: GCF_014529385.1. Classification (NCBI taxonomy): domain Eukaryota; kingdom Viridiplantae; phylum Streptophyta; class Polypodiopsida; order Polypodiales; family Pteridaceae; genus Adiantum; species Adiantum capillus-veneris. The sequence continues at coordinate 12,172,460 of NC_140953.1, forward strand.
TTCTCGAAAGAAGGATAACACTATGCGCTTCTGCGTGGATTACAAGGGGTTGAATAAACTCACTGTTAAGAACAAGTATCCGCTCCTTCGCATGGACGATCTGATAGATCGGCTCCATGAAGCGTTGTATTTACCAAGATAGACCTGCGATCAGGCTATCATTAGATACGGATAAAACTGGAAGATATTCCCAAGACTGGCTTCCATACGCGTTATGGTCACTACGAGTTTTTGGTCTTGCCTTTTGGTTTGACCAATGCTCCAGCTGCGTTCCAGCAGATGATGAATGATCTGCTGAGACCATTTTTAGGCAACTTCGTTGTTGTATTTCTCGATGATATCTTGATCTACAGCCGAAGTTTGCCTGAGCACCTAGTGCATATACGCACTGTTCTCGAAGTACTGAGAACTTAGAAGCTTTATGCTAAGGCTCTAAGTGTGAATTCTTTAAGAAAGAGCCTCTGTACTTGGGTCATATCATTACTCGCGATGGAATTCGCGTTGACCCTGAAAAATTGGATAAAGTGCGAAATTGGCCCATTATGAAGAATGTACGCCAAGTAAAGTCCTTTTTAGGCTCTATTGGATTCTTTCGCAAGTTTATCAAGGATTACTCAAAAGTTGCTGCTCCGCTTACGCAACTTTTAAAAGGAGGGGTGAAAGGGCCGAAGACTTCGGGTCCTTATCGTAAAGGTAATCCCCCTGTTGTCTGGAATGAGCTCGACGAGAGATTTCGGACACTAAAGCACTTGGTGACTATTGCGCCAATATTGCACATTGTGGATCCTAGCAAACCGTTTGTGGTTGAAACGGATGCTAGTGATTATGCTATTGGTGCGGCATTATACTAGGATGGACGTCCTGTTGTGTTTGAAAGTAAAAAGCTTTCTGACGCTGAGAGTCATTATCCAACGTATGAGAAGGAGCTTTACGTCGTAGTCCATGCCCTGAGGAAATGGCGGCACTACTTGTATGGCTCTACGTTTGTTGCATGGACAGATCATCACTCCTTGCGCTATATCTGTGATCAGGGTGATCTCAGAGGCAGGAAGGCTAGATGGGTTGAGCTTATGCAAGAGTTTGACTTTGAGATCCGTTATAGAAAAGGATCGAGCAATCAAGTTGCCAATATGCTCAACAGGATTCCTGAGGTTAATGCCTTGTCTATGGCTGAAATCTCGACGGATTTCTATCTCTCTCTCCGAGGGCTATGTCGTTTCGATGGCTATTTTGGCAAGATATGGAACGAGGTCGAGGCGTGGCATGACTCGTATACAGGCTTGGGTGGTCCGGAGACCCAAGTGAGTCGTGCCGGAGAGACGAGACAGCGACAATATTCCATTAGAGGTGGACTATTGTTCAGAAATGGTAAAGTCTGCGTGCCGGAAATTGATGAGATTCGACAAAGGATTTTGTGCGAATGCCACGATGTTCCTAGCGTTGGGCACCCAGGCATCCAGAGAACTTTGGCTTTGGTCAAGCGATATTTCTATTGGCCAAGGATGCGCTCTTACATAGAGAGCTATGTGAAGAGATGCGCTCAGTGTCATGTCAATAAGGCAGAGCGCCTTAGGAAAGCTAGTCTGCTACACCCATTGGAAATCCCAGATGCCAAGTGGCAGAGTATTTCCATGGACTTCATCGTTGGTTTGCCAAATACTAGTCGAGGCAATGACGCTATTTGGGTTGTGGTCGATAGACTCACGAAAATGGCAAAGTTTATACCAACGAAGTCGACAATAAAAAGCCATGAGTTGGCGGTTTTATTTGTCGATCAGCTTTATAAGCTGTATGGTCTCCCAGAAGATATCGTCAGTGATCGTGATACTAAGTTCACTGGCTGATTTTAGTGAGATGTCTTGCGCACCTTTAGACGAAGTTGAGTATGTTGTTTTCTGACCATCCTGAGTCCGACGGACAAACTGAGAGGATGAATCAGATGTTAGAGGACATGTTGAGAGCCTATGTCTCTCACAGGTAGTTTGATTCGGAAAGGTATCTTCCACAGTTAGAGTTTGCCTATAATAGTAGCAAGCATTCAGCTACTGGATTTAGCCCATTCACGCTGATGTATGGATTTGAGCCTAAATCCCCGATTGCTATTGGCTTAGAGAAAGTCAAGGAACGCCAAGCTCGTGATTTCTTGTATGAAATGCAGGAAATGCTCGAATTGGATAAGGATAGTATAAGAACGGCTCGTGACCGAGTCACTACTTATGCTAATCAAAAGAGGTCTCCAAGGATTCTAGATGTGGGACAATGGGTCTATCTGAAGATACCCAAGGATTCCAAGACTATGCGAATAGGAAAGCATTATAAGCTTTCGGCTAGATATTGTGGTCCGTTTTTGATCACAAAGAAAATTGGCCAAGTTGCCTACAAACTGGCTCTTCCTTCGGATGTTAATGTACATCCAGTGTTTCATGTCAGCTGCCTTAAAGTGAAATTGGGCGAAGCAAACGTTGTTGTGCCTATCGAGGAAAATATATGGCAAGATATGCAAATTGAGTATATTCCTCGAGAACCAGAAGCAGTTTTAGATCATCGTACCCGTCATTCGCGCCAAAAGGCTTATGACGAGTACTTAATTAAATGGAAGGGTCAATCTGAAAGGTTTGCTACTTGGGAACCTGTTAGATCTTTGAAGGCTCAATATCCCCACTTCATTGATGAGGACATCAATGGTTCTTAAGGGGGGAAGTATGTTATGTCCCGCTCTCACAGGAGAGGGGATCTAGCCCAGATGCCGTCGAGATGGGCGTCCAATGTCCGGGCGGACGTAGTGCGAACCCAGCCAGTGTGGCCGGCCATTATTATAAAAGGGAGGCCAAGGCCTCATTTATAGTTATCGACCCCACTGATAGAGTGCCAGTGGTTAGCCCGTGAGGCTAGGAGTGCGCGAGGTTAGCTCGAGGAGGTGAGGCCGGGTGGTATGGGACGCTCGGTCTTACAGGTGCACGTCTACGTCCTCGGACGTTGGCCCCAGCACGGAGGAGCTGCCGGCTGGTGGCTATGGTCGGGTGGTTTGTCCGACGCGTGTCTGTAGGCGGTCCGTGTAGCTGGGAGATGTTATCCCCTTGTTCGTTTCAGCGTTCTCAGCGTGTCGTCGTCATACCGTCGTCATTGACATCGTCAGCGACATAGATTCAGAATTCAGCAGATAAAGATTTGCAGATTCAGCCCTTAGCGTTTTCAAATTTCAACCCGTCTCGTTGTCGTCCTCATCGTCGTCGACATTGTCGGCAAGTCCAAGCATTGTAGAGATTTGTACAATCAATAGTAGACCGCTCTCGCCATAGAGAGTGGGGCCTCAGGAAAAGGAGGGTTTTTACAACGTCTCTGGTGTCGTGTTCTCTTCTCTATCTCTCAGTCTCATGCACTTCCATTCACAGTGTCCATTCACTTTGTTTGTGTCCATTGCGCTCTCTCACTAAAGGAACGGAAGGCTCTCCCTTCCGTAAGTAAAAGGAACCCTTGAGCACAGTTCCGAGCACTCATCTTGAGCAAAGTTCAAACATTCATTCCGCTGCACCTTACATCGCCAAAGGCCGTATCAATTTGTTGGATGAAGGCCAAAACTTTGTCCATACAATCATAGGAGAGAAAAGAGATGCTCTTTCCTCCCTCCTTGAACTTCTTAAGCTTGTAGGACCTTTTCCAAGCAGCATAGGATTTGTGATGTCCTCTCCTCTTGTATTCTCTAGGAGAAAAACCACTGCTTCCATCGTAAGAGGAGGAAGATGATAAAGATGGAGAAGGGGTGACCTCTTTTTGGCCTTTTTCTTCTTTTGATTCCTCTCTTCCTTCTCAGAATTACAAGGAGGACTATACAATGATCTTTTCCTCTTGGGAGGAGTTGGGGATCGTCGAGATTGCCGTCTTTGCGGAGCCACATCTTCCGAAAAACTTGGAGATTCACTTCTTTCTCTTTCACAGGATTCATCCTCTTCTCTCACCGGAGAGTCTTCTTTTGGGAGTCTCAACGTTCTTGGGGAGTTTGGAGAATCCCATGAGTGCGAAGTTGTTGGTTAACTTCGGCTTGCAAAGCAGGATTGTCCATAGCTTGTTGCAACCTAGTAACAAGATAGTTCACATACATGGGGGCATCATTAGTAGCACCTTCATGTGCAAAATCAAAGTTGTCAATATTCATTCTACTCTCTTTATTATTGTTAGCCATGCTAAACTAAATTTATATATATGCTACTTTGTGCTTTGGCAACTTCAAAACTTTAGTTGCTACTCTTCTTAACTTTTGAAAATTAGCTCTCAGGCAGCCACACCCATGGTTTAGAGACTGTTGATTTAAAGAGTAGTAGAGAGGGTCTAATAGTGCTCAATTGATTATGGTTCCTGCTGAGCTTACTAGTAGCCCAATAATGGTTAAGCCAAAGGCAAGCCCTGAAAGACTCTATTATTAAGTCTATAGTTCCCAAGGGTGTACATTGAACTAAGTTCTTTTCAACCTCAATAATAAATCCTTGTCTCACTTACCCTCTTGTAATGAACAGGTCCAACCTTTTATGGACAACTTAAGGACCTCTCTTCTTAAGCAAGAAAAGAGAAACCAATAGCTCTGATACCAATGTAACGGATTTACTTTGCTTTAATATTGATTGTAGCGGAATTAAAGTAACAACAGTGAGCATTTCCTTGAGAGAATTCTTAAAGAGCGTAAAGCGAGTACTTGTTTAAAGGTAGAAAAATGAACATTATACCTAGTTAGCTTGGCATGAACAATACTTGCAAAAGAGAGAGAGAATTAGAGAAATTGACAATAGTTGAGGACCAGATTTACTTGGAGCCGGTCCCTTCTCCAAAAGACTTTTATATTATAGATTCTTCAATGAAGTATGTGCTACACATTTTCAAAAAGAAAAGATTAATGAGCATCATTTGAAGATGCTATCCCACTGGAATTCCAAACAGCGACTTGAAGGCTCTCTCTCTCTCTCTCTCTCTCTCTCTCTCTCTCTCTCTCTCTCTCTCCATTTGCATGCCAGCAACCACGTGTGGCTCTCTCTCTCTCTCTCTCTCTCTCTCTCTCTCTCTCTCTCTCTCTCACACACACACACACACACACACACACACACACACACACACACACACACACACACACACACACACACACACACACACATCAAAGCTCTCTCTGCTTAGAGCACGCACAGGAGCCTTGGGCAAAATCTGGTAGGTTAAAAGTCTCTTCTTCTTCTTCTTCTTCTTCTTCTCTCTCTCTCTCTCTCTCTCTCACACACACACACACACACACACACATCAAAGCTCTCTTTGCTTAGAGCACGGACAAGAGCCTTGGGCAGAATCTGGTGTACGAGGCTAGGGAGAGAGAGAGAGAGAGAGAGAGAGAGAGAGAGAGAGAGAGAGAGAGATTGATACCTCATCTTTGCAAGCACAAGTCAATTGGCTATGGTGGTAGATATGCAGGGCCACGTCCATTTGCCAATTGGAGGAGGAGATGACGAGAAGACAGAGCAGGAAGGTGAGGCAAATGCAAATGCAGGCATGCGCACTGTGGATGATGGCTGAGGCAGCACAACCGAGCGCCCAGAGGGGGAATAAAGGAATCTTGACACTAATGGAATTTCATTTCATTCGTGTGAGTATGTCTGTTTGATACAATACATGCTTTGTGTTCCTTGAGACCTTGTTGATGCAATGAAGATGGTAAATTTCATGCACCAAAGCTATGCCCGTAATTACCTTGCAAAAACATTAACTTGTCCTCGGCCTTAATTCCAAGATCTCAAAACACCTTCAAAGGTGGAGAGAGCTAGCAGGGAGTGAGGGAAGGGAAGAGGAAGAAGATGTAGCATACGATAGAAGTAGTTTCCTCTCATATCCTTACTCATAGAGCATAGCATAGCATAGTAATGAAGATGAAGAAGATGGTAAACATTGTTTGAAGCACGACTCTTGGTTGGATTTGCATTCCATAGCCAAGAGGTGTTGGTGTAGGTTCTCAACTTCTCAAGCTTGAAGAAGGAGATGGAGTTCTTGCTCAACACAATGAGAGAATGTGTGTGTGTGTGTGTGTGTGTGTGTGTGTGTGTGTGTGTGTGCGCCCAAAAGCAACCCCCCCACTTGCCTTGGTCGACCCCTCCTGCTAGCTCATCCTTTCACTTCATTGGACCTTGCCAAGCTTAGCCAATCACATGCTTTAGTCATAATTAGTAATAGTGATAGCATTTGGACAAGTGTCCTCCTTTTCCCTTTGAGAGAGAGGACTTGAATAATTAATTAATTAATTTAAATTCTCATTGGACCTCCTTAAAGGCCATCCATATGCTCGAATAATTAATTAATTAATTTAAATTCTCATTGGACCTCCTTATAGGCTTTAGGCACAGTATGAGGGCAACCTTGTAGGGGCTTGACATGTGTCCTATATACCTCTTGTGGGAAGGGTGTCCCTTGGGTGAGTAGTAGTGTGTTCTCTCTCATCCCCTACTCTTGGGGCTCGTCCCCTCCTTCGTAGGCAACATGTTGACTTCAAGCATCTCAAGCTCCTTGGTCATCAAGTACCTCAAGCACCTTAGTCATGAAGTACCTCAAGCACCTCAGTCATGAAGCACGACAAGCACCTTAGTCAGCTCAAGCACGGCAAGAACCTCAAGCACATGCCTAGCTTGCCTAAGGTCTAAAGTGCCTAAAGGTCCTAGGTCTAAGGACTTTTAACACTAACCTTAGGAGGTCTTTAATGAAGCTAACCCTAAGGTCTTTTAAGCTCCATTACCTACTCATTGCTCTTTGGTAGATCATCTCCCTTTTAGGTTACAAACCTGTCCAATAATTGGTCCTAGGATCAGGGAAGGAGAGAACATGGAGTTAGGAGAAGTCCACACTCCAACAAAACCTCCTTGAACTGTTGTCATTGTTGGCTAAGGGTCTGACACCACATCCTCCACCTCTAAACCTCATCCAGGAAAGTCGGATGATGAAACAAGTAGTGCTGGAGATAGAAGTATCCCCCTCTGTCTGTCCAAGCCAACTCCAACACATGCATTGGAACATGCACGTGAACTGCTGCATACCGGATGAACAAGGGTTAATTAGAGCCGAAAAATCAAAGAACATCCTCTGGTTCAAAGAGGAAAGAAATCCCCCGCTATCATCCATAACTCACAATGTGGTACAAAATTGCAACCGAATCATCAACTTGCTACCCATCGGATAGGTAGCTCCGTCGACAATTCCAAGAAAGACCCGCATTTGCAAAAGGCACAACAAATCTGCCAATCCATCTCCTCGAAGAAAACACAGCTATAGTAACCTGCTCCAAAAGTGTTGAAGAAAATGCTACTGCTGTTCAAACACTTCTCTCTGGAAAAGAAGCTGGAAATGAATAGCTCCCTCTCTAGATCCAACAACCTGACTCCATCTTGGAAAACCAAAGCAATTTAGCACTGCTACACATCCTATAGCCTCCATAGAGTTCCCCTCGGTGAGGAGAGGTCGGGGTAATCAAGGGTAAAGATGGGGAAATCGTAGACGAGGATCCAAGGCTTCCACATACCCAAATTTGTCCCAAACTTGGAGAAAACCAGGAAAACAAGCTCTCTCGATCAAGTCCAAAACGGCACCGGATCAACCGAATTCAAGCATCTAAGGTGGTCGTGACACCTAGGGCTCTGATACGATGTCAAAGGTGGCAATGGAAGATGCAACGAAGACAAGAACTGGCTCGTGATCCGGTGGGCACCTCGACTCCGATCTAGAACACCTCCAATGCTACACATGAACAAGGCACCTGTGGAGAAGAGAGATCAGTGAGGTAAAAAGAGATAGGACATCTGAGAGAGAGAGAGAGAGAGAGAGAGAGAGAGAGAGAGAGAGAGAGAGAGAGAGAGAGAGAGAGAGAGAGAAATGAAATGTTATATTAACGTCTTCAAAAGGCCAAAGTGACCTATGAGACCAAAAAGTTACAATGTGGTGGATCTGATACAAAGTCAGAGTAACAAGATGACAATGATAGAAATGACAAAATGACTGTAGCAGGGCTACAGTGTCACTTCACAAGGCAGACAGTTGGACAGTTGGCTACACTAGGTCTGGTTCACACTGGACGGACTCTCTGGACGGACCTCTGGTCTAGGGAGTGACACGTGGCAGGGTACCTACCCACGGTGGTCTAGTGGACCTAGTGGCCAGGTCACCACATGGCTGACATTTATGAGCCGTTGGTGATGATTGTACATATGAGTAGTCGTTTTGGGCCAGTTCTATTATCTGGTACGTAGTCGTCTATAGTGGGTCTTACACAGAGCACTGCTTCACCATCCGTGCACACCTGAGCCTCGACACCCCCATTTGTACCTGTGAGTCCTGGGCTGGAGCTGAGTGTGCTGCCACGCCAGAGTCTGTACATGGTTCTTTGAGATAGTAGAGTCCACATGTTCTGGTCCACTTTTGTGTCTCTGTTGTTCTGTTGTTATCCATTGTTTCTGTGTTTCATTCTGTTTGAGTGAGTTTCCATCTGTTGAGTGAGATTGTCACGCACATTGCACTGAGGGGCACCCACACTGTAGAGAGCACGACACATTATCCGCGCTACAGGTGCTCTCATTTTGGCGATCACGGTGGGACCTCAACTGAAGTCTCACTCTGTTGAGTAGCTGGTTTCTTCGCTTCGCCTGTGGAGCCTGTTGGTCTGGTCCAGTTTCACCCTTGACAACTTAATCTAGTTGGTCTAGTCTCTCGCCTTGCTGGTTTGGTCCTCTCTCGCCCTGGTCCACCCAGTCCTCGTCCTGGTCTAGTCCTTCCTCGTCCTGGTCCAAGCCAAGTGGTCTAGTCACTCGCCCTGGTCTAGTAGAGTCTAGACCAATGTTCAGCCAAGTGAAGGTTGTCTTGCCCAAGTGAAGGTCTTCTTGCCCAAAGCTTGGTGGGGTTGGCGGTTATTGCATGACACATACAAGGAGGTCATTGGAGCGTCAAAGTGCACTACTGAGTCCTCTGAAGTACTACCACAGACGACGTCAACCCTTGGTGCCTAGTAGAAGCATATTAACCCCATCACCCATACCTACTCATACGGCTACCTCCATTTCTTCGACCGGTTCTACATCCTCCAGGTCACCTTCTTCGGTAAGGCTCTCCCCCATTTTGTTACAGCAAGCTAGTGAGCAACAGACTCAGGAGCAAGAGGCCATGGAGGAGCTCATAAGTGTTCTGGCAAAGGTGAACATCTAGTTCCCTACCTTTAAAGGTCTCTCCATAGCAGAAGCCGCCTCCACGTGGCGGGATTGGACGTCGACTAAGTGCTTCCCAAAAACTCAATGGGGGGACCACGTACGGTTGAAAAACCCTCTCCGTGTGTAGGAGTAAAATCCCAAAGGGGAGGGGGGAGGACATTAGTGATCATAATGCCTTAAAGACGAGTATGAGCTGCAAAGCTAGATCGGGGTGGGTTGAGACTGGGAGAATATGGAAGGCAAGAAGGATGGTCGGACCTAGGGAAAGCCCTGTAAAAATCATCCGAGGATGTCGAACGGACCTATCCAGGGAAAGTTCTGTAAAAATCATACAAGGATGTCGAGCGGACTCAAGGGGGGAACACCCTGAACGCCCAGATACTTTCCGTCGGTTTCCAACCAACCCCCCTAGGTTTAGAGGCTCGGCTTCTCATATTTGAATGCAAGGGGAGAAGGAATGTACCTCATGACACAACCGGTGGCAGCCAAGAGGGACACAATCCCTGGAGGACCGCTTGGGGGGAGAGGCTTTTGGCCGTAATTCCGCACCAACGGTATGAAACACTTACCCAGTGGAAGGGGGGACGGTGACGGCCTGAGACCAGAACCTAGACTGGTGGACTGTGAAACGAGGGACGGGTGAGGTGAGGCGACGAGTTCCCCTGACCCACTTCATTTCACGACCCACCAGCGGATGGGTGTTTCATACAGCTGAGGTTGGTGGGTTGAAAGCGCTCCTTGTGTAACCTTTCCGCTGGTCCCCCCCTTGACTCACGGAGAGAGTAAACTCCAAACTAAAGGGGTGGCGGTGACGTCCTGAGACGGACTAGTGGGTTGTGAAACGGGGGACGGGTGAGGTGAGGCGACGAGTTCCCCTGACCCACTTCATTTCACGATCCACCCTCCCTCGGGGGGGTGCCAATGTCACCCTCCACGGAACAATCAACGCTTGTGGAAGGGTGGGTGTGCCGTGAAACGGGAGACGGGTGAGGTGAGGCGCCGAGTTCCCCTGACCCATCCCATTTCACGGAACACCCTCTACTTCGAGCCAAAATCATGGACCCTCGGGCTTGGTGATCCACCCGCAAGTGTACCAACTACGTGATGAGTTACAGTAGGGTGTGGATTCTAAAGTCTTGCTAAACACGGGACCGTTATGGACCACACCCAGATCAAGGACCCGCTTGTCCCTCGGTCTCGCCCACCGATTGAGAAGCAAAACGTTGTGCGGATTGTACCGATACTTCATGTGAATCCACGAATTTAGAGGATGGAGTTGATTCGTCAACACGTTGGCAGTTGTGACCATGAAATCTTACATGCAGGATAACCATAGTCCGGAAAGTGGGTTGTCGATCCCCCGGGAACGACATACCTAACCCGGACCCCTCCAAATTAAAGGTGAACAACCTGTTCATTAAGTATAGTCGTGCATTTTCTATGAATTCACAACCATATTATATAAACGATCGAAGAGCACCAGTTAAGGGTACTTGGGCTGACGTGGAAGAGGGCTGCTACCAGGTACCCTCGGGGAGGCGGGCGCTGGGAGCTTCCCCGAGTACTGCAAGCGACAGCACCCCAGAAAATGGGGAGCGGGGCCCCGTTGGTCGCTGCTACGGTGAACACGAACTCACAGAAACCGGGAAGGACGGGATGAACCAGTGCGTAGCGGGGCAGCAAAACTCACTAGCTATGGTTGAGACTGGACGCCTCACAGTTAACTCGGAAGGGCAACCATCTGAGGAGCTGAAGGGCGGGGGCATAGACCAAGATGGAACGAACTCAACAAGGGAAGTACATTGAGGTCATGAATGCCGATCAACTTCAAAACAACAGGCTAAGATCCTTGTCGATACCCGAGATTGACCCGGTCGCCGCCCCAAGCAGACCGGCTAGAGAGGAACGGGTAATGATGAGAGGCAGGCTTGGGAGGGGTGTTTCAGAAGGGACGGTTGGCAAGCTGTGCATTTGGGGCGCTAATGAACACACCGAAGTGTCATTCAGCAAGGCCTTGAGACGCGCACTAAGATCAACCTCCCTGTTTGCAAGTATTGAGCTTTTGGATCGATTCCTTAACAATCGGACGGGGAGCACCCGCTTTGATGTTTTCACTTCTAGTAAACAAGCAGCCCTAGATGTCCTCCAGGTCATCCAATCGGAGAGTAGGCTTAGGTGGTTTGCTAAGATCTCGCTTCCTTTCGCTAGGAGAGATAGGAACCGTTTGAGGCCGGCAATGGAAGTGTTGAAATCGCCGATCTTTGCCACGCTTAACATTAATGGACTCCGGTCGAAGCGGGGGGAGTTGGAGTACATAATGTTACAAAAGACTTGGAATGTGGTGGGTCTCCAAGAGACTCGACTATTTCAGGGTGCATGGCCCCTTAGAACGGCAGGGTATTCGACATTCCAAGTGCCAGGGTCTGATAAACCAGGGGCCAGGGGACTTGTGACCCTGGTTTCCCAGGAACTCAGAGCCTTTGAGTTGGGAATGTCGGACGTAAACTCCTTGTTTGTTCAACTCTTTCCTTTAAATATGAAGGATGGTTGGATTTATGGAAATGTTTATGTCCCGTAGAGGCAGTTAGTGGATGAACGAGCAGACGTCTTAAGCGCGTTAGCTTCGAAGCTTCGTAGGTTGGGCAAAAAGGGCCTTCCTCTCCTGATCGGAGGGGATTGGAATCTTAGACGGCGCCCGATGAAGAGATGGCTGGGGAGTGAAGACCTTGATTTTAAGATTGTCCAAACGAGAGGCTCTGGACTCTCGTATCACTCTTCCCGTGGTAAAGGACGATCAGACATTGACTTCTTTTTGGCCAATGATCTGGCCCTTCAGTTCCTCGGCCATGCCAGTGTCCAGAGATCGGTGGATGTTTCGGACCACTGGCCTGTTAAGGTGAAGTTGGTGTGTGATGCGGTGTGTGCGGAGCCTCCCCCACCACCCCCCCCCTCCATTGATGCGACTAGAATTGAGCCAACGGCTCAACTCTTTTTACACCACAACTTCTGGGATTCCCTACCAGAAGCAGCGGAGGAGGGGGAAATCACGCAGGCGGCGGTGAACCGTCAGTCGAAGAGCTTTGAGGAGGCAGCTGAAAGAGTCTCTCGAGATGTTGGTGCGTTCTCCGTAAGGCCCCCCAAGAGGCCTAATAGAGGCTTTAGGCTAGACCCGAGAGCCCGGAGATCCATCAACCGAAGACGGGAAGCTTGGAAGTCTCTGCGGGATGCAGAGAGTGATTCCTCTAGTGAAGATAGGGCGTGGAGGAAGTTTGTTGAATGCCGAAAAGAGGCGCGAGCTGAAACGAAGAGAAGCGAGAGAGAGGCTCTCAAACGATTCATGCTCAAGAGCGTCGAATTGGCAAGACGCAAGGAACGGTATGCTTGGTGGAAGCATATGAAAGCCGTTCTAGGGGGGAGCAGAAAAGGAGGGCCCGCTCAACCCCTAAGAGACCAGAACGGCGAGCTGCAGGCGGACGAAGAGAAGATCCGAGACATTTGGAAGGATCATGCTTCTCGCGTCTTCGCCGATCCCTCCGGGCACAGCAAGGACCCAGAACACTGGCAAAATCATGCTGTGCGACTTTGGCCTAGAATAGAGGACATCAATGACTCTATTAGATGGACTGAAGCTCGAGAGGTATGCCGCAAGATCAAGCGGCATAAAGCAGCTGGGATAGATGGCATTCCCCCTGAATTTTTCAAGATCCTTATGCAAGACAAGGGAACTAGATCGGATCGATTTAAACCAAATACAGACATGGGAAGAGCAGTCTTCAAACTGCTATGTACTTGGTTTGATTCAGGGAAGTTGCCGGAGGCATCATCTACCTCGGTAGTGGTGTATATCCCGAAGAAGGGTGATCTTTCTAATCCGGACAACTACAGAGGGATTTCTCTTATTCCAATCTCTCTGAAGCTCTTGACCTCACTCGTGATCAATAGGATCTCAGTGAAACTTGAGGAAAGAAACTTCTTCTTGCGTGGTCAAGCCGGATTTCGGACTCAGGAGGAATGTGTGGCACAAGTGATTGCCTTGAAAGAGATTGTGCTCAGACGAAAGGTTGTTAAGAAACCGACGTTTGCGGCATATATTGACTTTGAAAAGGCGTACGATACAGTGCCACACGAGGCGCTCTTTTTAAAGATGGAAGCCATAGGGATTGGAGGTCGTTGCTTGAATTTCTTTCGAGCCTTGTACCGATCTTCCAAGGTCAGAGTGCGGGTGGGAGCGAAGTTGAGTGAGGAGGTCCAAATCGCCCGTGGCGTGCGTCAAGGGTGTCCCGCGTCGCCTACTCTCTTTAATATATTCATTAATGACATCTTGGATGAGAGTGCGACTGACCTTGGGGTGGCTATTCCAGGCCTACTCCTGAAGATCCAGGGCCTGCTTTTTGCAGATGATTTAGTTTTATTTGCGGAGTCTAAGGAGGAGTTGCAGGCTAGTTTAGATAGATTGCATAGTTGGGCGGAGAAGTGGGGGATGAAGTTCGGCATAAAGAAATGCCAGGCGACCGTGTTCAACGGGGACCTTGAGGACTTATTGCCTTCAAACCCCACATCAGACCTGAGGAGATTCAGGTAGCTTCGGAGTATAGGTACTTGGGCATCTTAATAGACAGCGAAGTCTCGATCGATACTATCCTTAAGGATAGGATTGAAAGTGCACGTAAGTCTTTATATGCCCATAAACATCTTCTATGCTCTAAGAAAATTCCGATGTGGTCAAGGTTGGCCTTTCTCAAGGCGTGCGTCTTCCCAGTGGCGACTTATGGAGCGGAGATTATGGGCTCACATGACATGAGGAAGTTGAACCCATTAGAGACGCTTATAGCAACTGGAATGAGGTGGGTAGTCGGTAAGGCCGCGAAGTCGAGTTCTGTGGCAGCAGCAACTCTTCACCGGGAGTTAGGGCTCCCCCCCGTACCAGCTTATTGTGCAGGACAGAGGGTACGAGCTTTTACCAAGTACGCAGGTCTAAAGACTTGGATTGCAGATTTGGTTAACAATATACCAGAATGGAACCAATTCAAGAAGTGGACCTGGTGTAAAAGGACAAAGTTTTGGGGGTAGAGGTATATCAACGGCGCTTCTGTTGAAACCGCAAGACAGGAGAGCTGGAAGCTCTGGGAACACTCACATCAATGTGTCTCCCTTGATCCTTATATCGAGAGGAAGTATGAGGACACGCGTGGATACCTCTATAGGCAGAGCATTGGGAAGAACCCCGGTGGGATGGAGGAGAAAGTCTTGTTACTAGCAAGAGTGGATGGCTTAAGGCTTAAGGATAAGATTGAACGGGCACAGTCGAGGACTTGCCCGTTATGCGGAATGGAAGAAGGTTCAAGGTCACTTACGAACCTGTTGGTACAGTGCCCTGAACTGGACAATCTCAGAAGCTCAATACGACCCTGTTTGGAACATGCTAGACGGCTGTTAAACAATCCGAGCGGTGAAGATACCGAAGTGTTACTCCTGGGAGGGGAGATTAGCGGAAAGCGATTGCCAGGTTGGGTTGTCCCCCGTGGGGCCCATAATGGTCGTCGTGGACCGCAGCTGAGGAGTGCCTATGCGGATAACGTTGCAGCATTCCTCTGCGGGGCCGTACCGCGATACTACAATGCTCTGGCCCGTGAGGGTGTTTGAAGCTCGTAGGGCTTGTAGTTATTGCGTACGGTGCGGTCTCGCCTAACATGGTCCTGGGGCTTTCCGAGCGGGCCTTGGTGACCATGGTTGGCCGGATCGGGATGCCTCCTTTGAGCCGACGCCCACCTTGGGTATGGTAGTCCTACCGGACATCCGCTGGACGGGGGCCTTTTTCTACCAGGCGAAAATCTTGGAGTACCTGGGCAAGATTCAATACGGTCTGTGAGTTACAAGGGTTTGTCCCTCTCTCTCAGCCTTGGTTCTTAAATGCATCACTGAATTCGTTTGGTGATTTCCCGACGTTACCCTCGGGTGGCGTGACTAACAAGGGAACATCGATTGACTAACATGGCATGAAAAGACTTTTACTCCCCCGAGGGGGAAACTTGCTTCCATTCCCCGTTGACATGCCACGATACGGCATGGAAGCGCTTTTCCCTTTGTCGGCAAGTCCGCAAGGTAATTTGTCTTTGACTCGTTTGCGTGCACGCGAAGCAAAGGCAGTTCCTTGCTGGCTTGCCGGCTCTAGCCCAAAAAAGTAAAAAGTAAAAAGTAAAAAGTCTCTCCATAGAAGATGCAGACGACCATGCTCGGAGGTTTGTCTCTCTTTGCAGAGGTTGTGGCCTCAACAGAGAAGACGCATACTTGGTGCTCTTTCCGTCCACCTTGGATGGTCTTGCAGATAAATGGTACAGTCAGTTTGCTGAAAACCACTTTACTACTTTGACCATGCTAAGACAGCAGTTCTGTGAAGCTTTCCGACCAGGGGATTATCAAGAGAAGATTCTAGATGAGTTGGCTAACCTGTTGCTCCAGCCCAAGGAGACATTTGCAGAGCTCATGACCAAAACAAAGTCCCTGGTCGCTAAGCTGCCTCAGCAACCAAGGGAATTCATGGTGAAGAAGTGGGTAGAGAAGGCTCTGCCTAAGACTTCTCAACAAAAGCTCAGAGAAAGTCTCCGTCCTGAAGCCAGTCTGGAGGACTTTGTTGCTACTGCTACTAGAATAGAGGGAGCAAGAAGGCAGTTCACTGACTCTCCTCAGTTAGATACTGCCCCTGTACTCGTGGACAGTCCATCAGACCCCTTGTCTTCTTTACGAAGGGAACTGGAAGCCCTAAAGTTACAGCGGGCCCTTCAAGAAGAGAGATCCTTCTCTCTCAGACAGGAGAAGCCTCCACATCAAGAGGCTTATGATCAACTTAAAAGAGAGTTAGAAGAGCTCAGGTCTCAGCAGGAGACTAAGGCTATGTGGGGGAGCAGGAGAGAGAGCCCACTTGCTGTCCTATGCAATGAGAGTGAAGGAGAAGGGGAGAGAGGCGCTGAAGATGCACACGCAGGGAAAGGCGTGAGAGAGAGAGAGAGCTCGTTGGATTTTTGGGAAAAAGCCACGCTACATTTCTTTTGGGCTTCACATTTGAGTATATGAGTAAGTGACTAGGGGGCCATTCACACTTGGGCCCCCTCACTTATAAGTCTTTTAACTTATAAGTTAGTAAATACAAGGCACTTAGGCCTTTATTCCCTAACAACCTCCCACCTAAAGGCAATGTACCTTGGGAGATCAAAGAATCAACTAACTATGATACATCAGCTGATCATGCACTTACTCATCCAACACTCATCATCTGACGGCAATATGCAAACCGCTCTGCTGGAAGACTCTTGGTCAAAAGATCTGCAGGATTGTCATCTGTGTGCACCTTGACAAGTGTAATGCTCTTGTCATCAAGCACACTCCTGATAAAATGATACTTCACCTCTATGTGCTTTGTCTTGGCATGAAAAACAGGATTCCTTGCAAGCATAATAGCACTCTGACTATCACAGTGTAGCACAGGAACCGGTGACTTAATGCCAAGCTCTTCTACCAAACGCATGAGCCACAAAGCTTCTTTGCATGCCTCAGTGGCAGCCACATACTCAGCCTCAGTGGTAGACAAAGCAACACATTTTTGCAGTCTAGAAATCCAAGAAACTGCACCTCCTGTGAATGTAAACACATATCCAGAGGTAGACTTCCTGCAATCTGGATGTCCAGCAAAATCTGCATCTGTAAAGCCATGCACAGATGTCTCACTCTTCCCAAAACAAATGCACAAGTCTTTAGTGCCTTTCAAGTATCTCAAGATACATTTCACTGCTTCCCAATGCTTTTTGCCAGGATTGCTCATGTACCTGCTTACCACTCCCACCGCAAATGCAATGTCCGGACGTGTAGCAACCATAGCATACATCAAACTGCCAACGGCTGATGCATAAGGAATCTTGGCCATTTCAGCCCGCATATCATCTGTGTTTGGGCAGTCATGTGCAGTCAGTTTTACATATGGAGGCAGCGGAGTACCAAGTGCCTTTCCCCCATCCATATGAAAACGATGTAGCACCTTATTGACATAATCTCGTTGAGATAGATACAGACATCTGTTGGTTCTATCTCGAGAGATACGCATGCCCAAAATATGATTAGCATCACCAAGATCCTTCATGTCAAAGCGATTCTTTAAGCTTTGCTGTAATGCATCCAACTCCGTGACATTTTTACCCGCAATAAGCATGTCATCAACATACAAAATCAGCAATAGAAGAGATCCATCACTTGCCGTTTTGATATACAAACAGTGATCAGAATTACTTCTTTTGTATCCTTGAGACCTCATGAATGTATCAAACTTGTGATACCATGCACGGGGAGACTGTTTCAAACCATACAAGCTCTTCAAGAGTCTACATACTTTCTTCTCTTGCCCCTTTGACACAAAACCTTCTGGCTGCATCATATAGATCATCTCAAGCAAATCGCCATGCAAAAACGCTGTTTTGACTTCCATTTGCTTTAACTCCATATCTTCAGAAGCAACCAGGCCTAAAACAAGACGTAATGTGGCAAGCTTTACAACAGGAGAAAAAATCTCATCAAAATCCACACCATGCTTTTGCTTGTACCCTTTAGCAACCAAACGTGCTTTGTATTTAGAAGAAGCATCAGATGTGACCTTGGTCTTGTAAACCCATTTACATGGCAGAGCCTTATGCCCTTTAGGCAAATCAACCAAGTCCCATGTATGGTTTTTCTCCAAAGACTGCATTTCCGAAACCATTGCTTTGAACCATTTCTTACTGTCTTCACGTTGCATAGCCTCTTTATAGCAAGACGGCTCACCACAATCAGTAAGCATGACATAGTCCAAAGACGGTTCATATCTATCGGGGGGCCTTGTCACCCGAGTAGATCTACGCACCCAATGATCCATAACAGGTGGATTTTCAACCTGTAAATCATCAAAAACAGCAGGCTGTTCAGCCGGTTGCATCGCAACAACGGGCGGTCTAGGAGCATCAACCTGTTCCCCTACCTGTGGTGCATCAATGGCAACTTGTTGGGGCTGATTTTCAGCAGCTAATGGCTGATTTTCAGCACCATTTTCAGCATGTAAAGGCTGCTGAACATTGGGCCTTCTTGGCTGTCCATATGTAACATCTTCACGAAAAACAACCCGGCGCACTTCCTCGACCTTTGTGGGCTGTTTGTGCATGCAATTCTCATTGAAGATGACATCATTGCTGCGTATGATTTTCCGTAATGCGGGATCCCATAATCTATACCCCATTTCACCATCCTCACCATATCCTAGGAAAATGCATTTATGAGACTTTGGTTCTAGTTTGGTGCGCAGTTCACTCCGGATGTGAACATAGGCCTCACAACCAAACACTCTTAAATGTGCATATGAGGGTGGCTTGCCAGACCACACCTCCTCAGGCACCTTTCCACCCAAAGCCTTGCTAGGTGAGCGATTAATCAAGTGAATAGCTGTTTGCACAGCTTCTGCCCAAAAACCATGAGGTAATGCAGCATGTGACAGCATACTCCGAACTTTCTCTTGGATAGTCCGGTTCAACCTCTCTGCAACTCCATTCTGAGAGGGATTAAAAGGAGCCGTGAGCTCTCTTTTAATACCTTTAGTAGTACAAAAGTCAATAAATGCTTTTGATACATACTCCCCCCCATTGTCTGAGCGCAAAGACCTAAGCTTCTTGTCAGTTTGATTCTCAACAAACGCAAGAAACTTCTTGAAAGTATCCAAAACATCGCTCTTAGCACGTATTGGATACACCCACACCTTACGTGTAGCATCATCGATAAACGAGACAAAATATTTCTTTCCCCCTAAGGACAACTGTGGCATTTCACATACATCGGAATGCACTAAGTCTAACCTGTCAGACTTCAAAGAAATAGACCTTTTGTGCGGTGTTTGACTGTGCTTACCATAAATACAATGCTCACAATGAGAAAAATCAGTATACCTCAAACACGGCAAATAACCACAACGAGACAGAGTTTCCATTCCTCTTTTACTCATGTGTCCCAACCGGCCATGCCACAAAGAAACACTTGGCTGCTCGGTTACGGCGACAACATGGTCACGCACACTAGATACATGCAAAGGATACAAAGTGTCCGATTTACAACCCTTGGCTACAATCCGGGCCCCTT
Organism: Adiantum capillus-veneris; assembly: GCF_014529385.1. Taxonomy (NCBI): domain Eukaryota; kingdom Viridiplantae; phylum Streptophyta; class Polypodiopsida; order Polypodiales; family Pteridaceae; genus Adiantum; species Adiantum capillus-veneris. The sequence goes on from NC_140953.1 coordinate 12,191,812, forward strand.
TACAAATTTTCCACTTGCTATCACCAAAAGTGGTGTGATAGCCTGCATCATCTAGCTGCCCTGTACTAATCAAACTCTTCTTGAGTTGTGGCACATGACGCACTTTGTGCAAAACAAAAGTCATACCATCAGCAAAGGAAAACTGGACACTGCCAATACCTGCAATGTCACATGCATAGTTGTCTCCCAAATAAACAGTGCCCTGCACCTCACCTGAGTACTGTGTAAACCAATCCCTATGAGGTGTTACATGAAAGGAGGCACCTGAATCAAGAATCCAAGTATGCATGTCCACATCAGAACCCATAGCAAGGGTATATGCATCCACAGAAGAGGCATTGAGTACATCAGATGTAGAGAGTTCTCTCTTGATGGAAGAGATGAACAGGAAGAACACCACAGGTGGGTCTTCTAATGCATTGCACTTGAGAGGCAGGTCTCAACAGAGGGAGAAATATGACAATAAGGACAGGGCACGCAGCAAATCTCGTAGGAAAGATGTTGTGTGTCATCATTGTGGAAAGAAAGGGCATTATAAACGGGAATGCTATGAGTGGAAGAAAGAGAAGAACAAGGGTGCTGAAACTGATGCAAAGGACAAGGGAAATGCCAAGAAGAGCACTGTGTTGATTGAGTACATCAGTGCTGCTGTCACTGTCACAACTACTAGCAACATTGATTTCCTCAATCAACACAGTGCTCTTCTTGGCATTTCCCTTGTCCTTTGCATCAGTTTCAGCACCCTTGTTCTTCTCTTTCTTCCACTCATAGCATTCCCGTTTATAATGCCCTTTCTTTCCACAATGATGACACACAACATCTTTCCTACGAGATTTGCTGCGTGCCCTGTCCTTATTGTCATATTTCTCCCTCTGTTGAGACCTGCCTCTCAAGTGCAATGCATTAGAAGACCCACCTGTGGTGTTCTTCCTGTTCATCTCTTCCATCAAGAGAGAACTCTCTACATCTGCATACTTAAGTGACGCACTTGAGTTACTAAGAGCTGTCCGGAATACATCCCAACTCTCGGGCAATGTGCATAGCAGAAAAGTAGCTTTGAACTCCTCATCAATCGTGAATTTCAGCTCTGTCAGTTGGCTGAAAATAGAATTGAATTCATTGAGGTGCACTGACATGTGCGTGCCCTCCTTCATGCGGAGATCCATAAGCTTCTTAAGCCAATACACTTTACTGGCAGCACTCTGCTGTGCATACAACTCGTCTAAACGCTTCCACATGCCCCATGCTGTTTGCTCATTCTCTACATTGAAGAGGAAATTGTCAGACACCGAAAGCATGATCGTGGAGCGAGCCAACTCGTCCACTTCTTCCCATTCTTCAACCTCCATATCAACCGGTTTCACACCCTGTAACTTAATAGGTTTCGCCTGTTTCTTCTGCAACATCACATTATAACATTGCTTCTTCCATATAGCAAAGTTATGGGCACCTTCAAGCTTGCGAATGTGCAACAAATTGCCACTTTCACTGCTAGAAGCCATTCTGAGTGATTGCAAACACTGAAACCCTGTTTTGCCGACCTAAACACGCCCAAATGTGCACAATCGGGCAAAAAACAGCTTGCTGTTATAGAAAAACAGCGAGCAAATTTCACGCGAAATCACCCCAAAACGGCGTACATTCACTGCCAAACCCTTACCAAAGGTTTCCACAAGGTGTATACATCATTTGCTTGCTGAAATTCCCTGTTTTAGGGCAAAAATCAGACCTGTAAACACCTGTTTTGCTGAATTTTCAGAACCTTGTTGGTGGAAACACCTGTAAGATTGACCTGTGAGACTTGCCCTAATGAAATTGCATCAAATTGACCCCGAAATTGGTCAATTTCAGCAGAAATAGGCTGCTGTTCGCCAGTTTTTGAAACCCTAATTTTGGGGAAACTGTCACCGGAGGTCGATTCTACACGGTGAGAGGATCCCTTCGCGACAGAGTTGATCGAAAACGGTTGAATATCCTTCCCGCAGCGAGCAAAAACAGAATTCTGATCTGTGTTGCGAAGATGGCTCTCTTGGAAACCCTAAAGCTCTGATACCATGTGTGGGGGAGCAGGAGAGAGAGCCCACTTGCTGTCCTATGCAATGAGAGTGAAGGAGAAGGGGAGAGAGGCGCTGAAGATGCACACGCAGGGAAAGGCGTGAGAGAGAGAGAGAGAGCTCGTTGGATTTTTGGGAAAAAGCCACGCTACATTTCTTTTGGGCTTCACATTTGAGTATATGAGTAAGTGACTAGGGGGCCATTCACACTTGGGCCCCCTCACTTATAAGTCTTTTAACTTATAAGTTAGTAAATACAAGGCACTTAGGCCTTTATTCCCTAACAGGCTATGGTATGGTGTAGTTCATGCCGCTCTCGAGGACACCCTCCACAGGACTGTCCCCTTCGCTCTTATTGCCACTTCTACGAAAAATCGGGTCATGAAGATAAGGATTGCTACTATCTAAAGGGATTGCACAAAATACAGCAAAGTCTTGGTCCTACTCTCCAACAGGGGTTAGCACCAGCATCCAACATGGTTTCCCACTACGGCCATCCCAACTACATGCCACCTTTGCTCAATACCCCTGCTGTCCAAGGTATGTCAAGTACTTTCCCGACTCAAAGTTTTTATAATGCTAATGCCACCTCAACCCCTCAGAGCTTCTAAACTTCAGCTTCCAACTCCATGCAACAACCACCTCGTTCCCCGTTTCGTCCTTCCAATCGGCCCATACTTCGCTATAGATGCGGAGAATATGGGCATTATCAGAGCAAGTGTCCTTTACTTGAGGGGTCCCCTCCTTGTCGTAATTGCCCTGATTCGAGGGATCACTACAGTAAGGATCGTCCCACGCAAAGGGCATCACGTCTTCAGGCTCGACTCAGAACCATCAAGAATTCACCTCCCCGAAGATAAACTTGATAACTGTGAACACCGTGCCTCAACCATCACCTGCTACTCATGTGGTTAAGCCACTGCAAGTGGAGGAGCCTGCTGGTGTCCTTACTCGGGCACAAAGAGCAGCTCTTGGTCTCAGTCTGCCCACAGGTCTACCTCGCCAGTCCCCACTTCCTCAATCTGGTCTACCTGACCCAAAGGACGAGTCCTTCAAAATTGCTCAGAGCAAACCAACTTCCCTGCTATCTGACATTGATGGAGCCTTCTTGGAAGCAATGGCTGACTTGGAACAGATTAAGGTCCCAAAGGGAGCCCAGTTCGAAGGCGCGAAGCCCACAGCAAAAGTCATCTTGAAAAATGCTTTTCAGCAGGTGTCACTATACGACATGCTAAGGCTTGACGAAACACTCAGAAGTGACACTCTGTTAGTCATTCAGTCTCTGTACCCGGGGGCTGGGCCTAGTGGCAGGCACCTCCCTGTACAGCCCTCAGAGTCTTATTTGATTTCCTATCCAACTGCTCCCCTCACCGATTATAAAAGTCCTCGTCTCACTGGATCTATTCTTGGGCACCAGCTATCCGGCGTCATCGTTGATGGTGGATCTGGCATCAACCTGATGCCCGAGTTCACTATGTTAGCTCTAGGTCTACAGCCTACTCGCCCTGCTCCCTTTACAGTTACATTGGCCGACCAGCGGACAGTCTACCCAGTGGGCATAGTGGACAATGTGCCTCTGCAGGTACAAGACTTTACTTTTTTAACTTGGATTTTGTTGTGGTTCGTCTTCCCCAGGTTGAGGGCGAATTTCCTTTGCTCATTGGAAGACCATGGCTGCGACACACTAAAGCACTTCATGATTGGGGAAACGACACAATGTGGATACATACTTCTGGCTCCTCGATGCAACCCATTCTCTTAGAAGGTGGTATGGATCCCGTGGTGCAGCAAGTTTCTTTGTCAATGGAAACCAAACCTGAACAAGAACAACCTACTACACCTGAAGGGTCAGATGAAGATCTGTTGGAGTGGTTAGAGGCTACCAAATCTATGCCTTGTTATGGAGTCTCTATTCACTCTTTGCATGAAGGTACACCCTCTTCTAATGTTTCCACAGTAACTAAACCCAATGAGCCACCTGAGTCTATGAAGAAGCATAGAAGCAGTAAGAAATCTCGACCACAAGAGTTCACCACCCTTCAAACATCAGCCTCAGAGATGTCTGCTGCTACGACCAGAACGAAGCTCTGCTCTGGGTCTGGCGAACTCCCTTCACAGAGCCCGGCCTGCTTGACGAATTCCTTACTCTTGATAATTATCTTGCTAATGATAGTTCGTTCTGTCCTTGGCCCTTACCTTGCTCATCATGGTCTGCTACCTCTTCTCCCTTTCAAGCATACAACCAAACGCTCCCCAGGCATCGGCCTGCGTCGTTCGGAGGTTTTCTAGCATACAACGGAATGCTCCCTAGGCATCGGACTGCGTCGTTCCGAGGTTCAAACAATACCAAAACAGTATTTCTCACTTCTCCACCCGAGAGTACAATCACCAATCAATGAAACCATTATTAAAAACCAGAGTCAAACAATTCAATCGGCACCAAGACAGGTTCAAAACAGATAGCATCCATTTCAATCAAATTCCAAACAGGATCATCAAACAAGTTCTCAAACAAAGTTGCAGACAAAATTCAAATTTAAAAAGCAATGTCAACATCAACCGAGCTCGAAAAGTCGGTTGACTTTCCATCTTGAAACGTGCACCAAAAATTAGGGTTAGGTTCCTTTCATGAGGTCGTAGCCGAGCACAGCATGGTCCATCAGCTCTTGGACAGAGTGTTTTCGTTGGCGGCGATGGTAGTCCCAAGATAGCAATCGCACTGGATCTCCAAGGTCATCTGCTCATGAAGAGACATCTACTGAGAGATGTCTAGAAATTTTAAGTTATAATTTGCTAGGGTTTCCATGGCAAGCATTTTAGGATACCCCACTCTGCCAAAAGTTGCACTTTGAAGGAAGATGTCAGAAACCATATAACTTCGGGCGATTTTTTTTTTTGAAAGCTTCCAAGTCCTTGGAAGCGTGCTGCTTGGTAGCTATAGACATTTGCATGGTACAGTCTCTGAGAAAAACAGCAGCTCGAAACAAATTTTGGAGCCTTCTCTTGCAAGTGATCTTAATGGTTTATGCCCTGTAATACATGAGCGGTGAAGACGGGAGCGCGCCCGATGCGCGATGAAGTAAGGGTGGGAGTGGCTGATAGGTCCTAAAGCCGATCACAAGAGAAAACCCAAGGGCCTCCAATACCCTCTTTCAACTTTTCTGTGGAAGCAATTGTTATGTGCCTCTGTGTAGTTGTGTCAAATCAGGGACATGGGGGGGGGGTTGATAGTGGAGGAAAAAATGCAGCAACGTTTTAAAACGCTGCCTGCGCGCCAAGGGGAGAGAGTGTTGTCGCTAGCAAGGAAGTGAGGCCAAGCTGTCACCAGCATTTCAAAACGCGGTCAAAGAATGACGTCGTCGCCCAAGCCGCAGAGAGTGTTTCACCACGTTGTTGCATGTGATGATGTTGCCCTCGCAAGGGGGTCTCCAACGATGGCGTTTTGAAACGCTGGTTGTGGTGGCCCAAGTTTGAGTAGTGGAGAGGCACCGCGTAGGGGCAGAGGGCTTTGGAGTGCTCAAATTGGCCAGCGTTTTAAAATGCAAGTGTCACAAACAGGAGTGCATAACAAAATAAAATACATTCGGATAAATAGGATTTATCACTTATTACTGAAGCCAGAGGATATAGAGAGAGAGATAGAGAGTGAGAAGATCGACACAGTACTGGGGACCAGAAGATGGGTTGGTCCCCCCCCGTAATAGTATCTTTATTACTGAGGAGAAGTCTATACAAGCACTTGAACCGAACGTATTACCACGTTCATTCTAGAATAAGACTTGATGGTTCCCGGAAGCCTCAGCTTCCGATTCCTAGGGCAGGACCCTATTCCAAGGAACTTCCGTTCCTTATTCCAATTCCTCGAGAATCAAGGTTCTCGCCTTTGGATCTCACCTTCCAAACTCCGGGCATGGCATCCCTGCAACTCTTTTCCAACTCTCTTTCCAGAGTCCTCTTCCCGCAGAACAACTCTGCTTTCCCGGACACGAAGTCCTTACTTGGGAATCCCAACTTCCGGATCACAACTTGAGAGACTACCTCTCTCCGATCCGTGGTTCTACTTTCCAAACTCGAGTACGAAACCCCTGGGCTGATCTGGCTCTAGTTCCTCAAAGCGCTTTTCTCCTGCAGAGGCTCATACCTTCCTTTGCTCCTACTCCCTCACTAAGAGGAAGTACACTTGCAAACAAATACTCAAAGTTCATAACATGAAAATCGTTACCTTCAAAGTCTCGACGCTCGAAATGCAACTCCGTTTTCGAAAAGCAATTCCCCGGAAGAGATCTCTCCATAGAAAATTCTCTCTTCCAATCCTACACACAAAAGAGGTGTGTTCTCGGGTTCCTTCTCGTAAATCAGCCCCGTCTACGACGTTTATGGGCTGAAAACAGAGAAAAACAGAAACTTGTCGCAATGGAAACACGCTTCGTAGGCACTTCTTCGCGAGGGAACTCGCGCACTGGGTCTTGGCGACATCTGGTACACTTGGGGCAGCCATGGGCATCACCGGCAACGTCTTCTCTACGGCTGAAATTTGCAGCAGCATCTCCTCCTTGCAAAGATTGGTCCTCCTCCTGAGTAAGGGCATGTGATGCTTTTATAGCTCCTAGCCACGGGCACGAATAGCTGCTCGCGTAGAGATCGCGGCCGTTTTTTTTTTTTCTCAAAATTTTCATTTTTTTTTTCACTGCTCTGCCAGAAAAAAAGAGAGAAAACGCTGGCTGATCTGTTACCTTATTTATCAGATGGCTGCCCACTTATTAAGTGGGCGGTCGGTCACCTTTAAAAATGGTCTGAATCTGTCAAAAAACTCAATAAAACCTTATAAGTTAAAAACAATGCTTTCACAGCACTTCCCAGGCGTCCCTGGATGCAATCACATGCACAGTTGCAATGCAGACATAGACTTCCTTGCGAGAAAGCATCTGCTTTCCCGAAAGGCAATCCTGCTCTGTTTTTCCTCAAAGTTTCCTCTGAACCCATCTTCATTCAAGTGCTTGCTTTTTCCTTGTGCACAATTCTAACACAGTTCGGAATTTCCTCCCGACTATGGATATTCCCTTTCCGATGCACCCGTCACCCACCTTGTGACGCATCAGGAATACCCATCACCTAGTCCTTTCCTATCGAATTTATGGTACAATCTCCTTCACGATGCTCTATGTCACCCATCCTATGACGCATCAGAGATGTCCGTTCCCGGATGGTCGGATACTTCTTTCTGATGCTCCCTGTCACCCATCCGATGTGACGCATCAAAAGTACCCGTTCCTGGTGGCCTTACAGATATTCCCGTTGTCAGTGTTCCCGTCATTACTTTAAATGACGCATTACTTTAAATGACGCACTAGGAATACTCTGTACTCGGATGTCTCCAGTGAGAAAAGCCCTCTTACTTAAAATTCCAATAATTCACTTAGAATTATTTTTCCTTGGTGTTCCAAGCGAGAAAACCCTCTCACTTATAAATCCAATAATTCATTTAGAATTATTTTTCTGTAAGATAAAGCCAATTTAGGAACATCCCTCTCACTTATAAACAGTTGTTCTCAACTGTAGAGGTCCAACTGAACTACCCGGGAGAAACCGGAAAGATTCCAAATCTTGCTCAATGGTGAGTTGAGCTAGTCCTTTCTCAAAAGAGAACTTAAAAATTAAATTAAACAAAAATTCAATAATTCAATACTTACCTTACCGGTTCATGTCTTTTCTCTAGGACCTCGAGGATATCCTTCACCTTTCATTAAAGTTACGAGCCATGTAAGAACTCGTCATTCGCGTCTTTCCAACAGATTGGAAGTTTCCTCATCCGAGAATCTGTTAACTCAATTCCACCTTCTCAATTCCGAGAAGAATAAACCTTCTAGAAATCAATCTAGGTCTATGTCCTTGCGCATAACCTTGAGCTATTAGTCCTGAGGATATTAAACCTCTTGTGTCCTCCCGCAAAGGGCATGTCGAGAGCATTAAGCTCATGTGAATCTTCCTATGGCAGAACAAGTGTCATCTTACCAAAGTAAGTTTTTATTCCGGGCCTTTGCTTTGGGTAGGCCAATTGTTCTGATCGAAAGTTTCCTTATCTAAGACTCTGTTAATTTGATTCTGTCTTCTCAAATTCGAGAAGAATAATCTTCCTAGAAATCAATCTAGGATTTGTCCTTGCGCATAATCCTACGCTGTTAGTCCAGAGGGTATTAAACCTCTTGTGTCCTCTCACATAGGGAATGCCCAAGTCATAGAGCATTAAGTTCGATGTCTTTCTTCCACAATTTGCGATCACCTTAAAGAAGGTTCTTGTTCCAGGCCGTCACTCAGCGTAGGCGGACGGTTCTAGTCCGAAGATTCCTTGTGCACTACAACACTTCCTTCCAATTGTTTCCTCTTGCGAGTTATTACCACCAGCAGTGATTTCCCGACACCCATTAGCGTCTCTTCCTTACAAAATCATAAAAAATGATTCACCTTGCGAGCATCAATGACGAATTGCAAAATCTCAGGTAGATAGGATTCTAGCCATAGCATTTTCTGAACGTACGTTCAAACCCGGTTCACAATAGAGCGAACCCTCTTTGAATCTCAAGGATGTTCTCCCATATGTAATTCTTACCATTTTGAAACGGTTGGCGAACTATATTCTTACGAACATAATAGTTCGAATTTATTCCAGCAGCGTGTAAATGCTACTTGACCTGCTCATGGAGAAACATATACCGCAACCAAAAGTTGCTACTGTAATAGTAAAGGCACATAGCGTACTCAATGATCAACGACCATCGGAAAACCTCTTCTTCGTAGAGAAACTCAAATTCCTTCTACCAAACACATCTCAAATAGAGATTCTCGTGTCGGAATATTCTTGCGCGCAAAAAGGCGCTCAAGAGAGTATAACAAACTCTCGTCCGGTTCCTTGGCATAGGTCTGCATCTTCGTGTGTTATCCATGTACTCAAAAGTGTACATAATTTTTAAGCTGTGTTAAAGTTTCGGTGAACCTGGGAAATTACCTTCCCTTCGTAGAGCGAAGACGCTCAACTTGATGATCACTTGGCTCAATCTTAGAGCAAAATCCGGTCATCAAATAATCTAGGATTTTAATCTTTGGATTCCTCAAGCACAGGCCGTAGTCGTCGCTTGTTCCTTCCCTCCTAAAGAGAGTGTTCATTCACTTGTGCAAAAAGCACTACCATATCTTCCCTTACCGTGTAGGGGGTGTGGGCTTAAAGAGTACTCAAGCTTCATGAAAGCTTTTCTTTGCTTGAAAGCTCAGAATGGTTCCTTCATAATTTCCTACCCGCAGTAGCAGGTAATCTGTTCGAGAATTACCTGATACTAGATCAATTATGGACCTTCCGGATGGTTAAGCAAAGTAGTTCATCGTATAAAACAATGTTCCGACTCAACCCTACTCTCATAAGCACTCAAGAGTGATCAGTCTTGGCTAGACTTATGCAATCCTCGTGCGAAAAAGAAAACGCGCTTTGTAACTTCCTCAAAGACGTAACTTTGATCAGACCTGCCCTCTCACTTGAAGTTTGAGGGTCTTCTATTCAAAAAACTCAGGAGTTAGATTGAATTCCCTTACTCCAAACTTTCTCCGGATAGCAATGTATCCTTCGAGGAGAGGTAACAAAAATTCATTGTTTCTGTGTTCAATGGTTCTCGTCCCACTGTGGGGATTAGATTCTATGTACACTGAGGTGTACACTTTCAGCTTGTATTGCTGTCTCCACCATCTACTGCAAAGTATTTTGCAGATGGGTTTACAAAATTTGGGCAAAAGTCTCGTTAAATTTGTTCATCTTTCCTTCCTTAGAGAGGATCAAGAATGGAGCTACCTTGGCAAGAGTGAACCACTGCTTGCTTTGACTTGCTCGTGTTCCTATTGGGAAAACCGATCCCAATCTTCTTAGATGCCTTCCTCAAAGTGTAGAGGAAAAAAATTTTGTCCAAAAATTCAGCCTTGAATTGAATCCAAGTCTTGTTGTAAGTTCCTTGCAGAGCTTTGGTGTACCACCAAGTACTTGCAATCCCCTTGAGGTGTTTGGTCACATGCCTCACCTTCGACGCTTCTCAGAAATTGCGGTTTGCAAAGGCAACTTCAAACTGTCCAATGAAAGCAGTAGCTTTCAGGACATCTTCCCTTCTGTCAAAAGTATCAAACTTGACTGGTCACTGGAGTGTTCCTAGGTCTAGAGACCTTCTTCATATCCTTCCCAAAATGACGAGATTTCATGGCTATAGTTCTGGATTGACATTCATGGATATTTTCTGGATTCTGAAGGATCTCGAGCATTCCGCTCCTTGGATTCTCTAGGTTCTTGAGCATCATGCTCTTGTCACATTCTCAGAGAATCCCAAGTCTTGTGTCGACTTCTTGCAGAGAGAAATTTTTTTTCCAACTCTGCGAGCTTTTCCTGCAGGACTTAGGTTTCCGCCTGCTTACTGCTCTCTTGGCTTGTCATGGCTTCTTCTCGTATCTTCCCAGATTCGTCCTCCTTTACAGAGAAAGAGAGGAGACCATGCTCTGATACCACTGTCACAAACGGGATTGCATAACAATATAAAATACATTCGGATAAATAGGATTTATCACTTATTACTGAAGCCAGAGGATATAGAGAGAAATAAATATAGAGAGAGTGAGAAGATCGACACAGTACTGGGGACCAGAAGATGGGCTGGTCCCCCCCTCGTAATAGTATCTTTATTACTGAGGAGAAGTCTATACAAGCACTTGAACCGAACGTATTACCACGTTCGTTCTAGAATAAGACTTGATGGTTCCCTGAAGCCTTAGCTTCCGATTCTTGGCGCAAAACCCTATAACTTCCGTTCCTTATTCCAATTCCTTGAGAATCAAGGTTCTCGCCTTTGGATCTCACCTTCCAGACTCGGGGCATGGCATCCCTGCAACTCTTTTCCAACTCTCTTTCCAGAGTCTTCTTCCTGCAGAACAACTTTGCTTTCCCGGACACGAAGTCCTTACTTGGGAATCCCAACTTCTGGATCACAACTTGAGAGACTACCTCTCTCCGATCCGTGGATCTACTTTCCAAACTCGGGTACGAAACCCCTGGGCTGATCTGCCTCTAGTTCCTCAGAGCGCTTTTCTCCTGCAGAGGCTCATACCTTCCTCTGCTCCTACTCCCTCGCTAGGAGGAAGTACACTTGCAAACAAATACTCAGAGTTTATAACATGAAAATCGTTACCTTCAAAGTCTCGACGCTCGAAACGCAACTCCGTTCTCGAAAAGCAATTCCCCGGAAGAGATCTCTCCATAGAAAATTCTCTCTTCCAATCCTACACACAAAAGAGGTGTGTTCTCGGGCTGAAAACAGAGAAAAACAGCAACTTGTCGCAATGGAAACACGCTTGGTAGGCACTTCTTCGCGAGGGAACTCGCGCACTGGGTCTTGGCAACATCTGGTACACTTGGGGCAGCCATGGGCATCACCGGCAACGTCTTCTTTACGGCTGAAATCTGAAGCAGCATCTCCTCCTTGCAAAGATTGGTCCTCCTCTTGAGTAAGGGCATGTGATGCTTTTATAGCTCCTAGCCACGGGCACTGTAACTAAGTCAGACTTTGTAAATAATTAATTTATTTACGAAAAAAGAATTATATAATTAGTTGTGTGCACACCAGAATAGACCTAGCAGTTCTAAGGCCTCAGGTGAGCCTAAATGCGGGCTAGAACACCTCAGAGGGACCTTAGCAGAAATTACCTTGAAGCCCTAGTGATTGGGAAATCGGGTCTTCAGAAAGGGGTAAGCAGTAGCCTCAGATTTTAGGCTCAGGAAAAATACGCGCGTCAGTACAAGCACATGAATGAGATGGGGTCCTTAGAAGAGTGACCCTAAGGCTAATAAAGCTAATAAAGCCTTAGGGTAAGTTTCGTGAAATTAAATTTAACGGTCCGTGCCCGGGCGGGCGGCCGGACAAGTGTGAACAGGTAAAGGCGGTGCAGTGCCCGTGCGGCATTGCGCCGACAGACCTTTGGTGTTCTCATAAAAGAATCATTGGTAGCAGTTGTTAGTTAGTTGCACATTTTTTTAATTAATGAGCTAGAAGTTTTTAAAGTCAAAAGTTGAATGGTTTTTAAGTTTTTAAAGTAAGTGTGCCAAGTGGCACACTTACCAATGCAAACTAACTCTCTCTCACTCTCACTCTCACCCTCTCTCTCTTCCTAGCGCCCCCTCTCCCTGATGGCTATTTAGGAGCCCCCCCTCCCCCATTTTCAGGGCTGGCAGTGCACCTACCCCCCCTAATGTGAGCGTGCTCTATGCGGTGGAGCCCTCCATTGAAGCTTGAGAGCAGCCCCTTGTGACATATGTGGTAGCCTTGTGCTCCCATTGTCAAGAACAAGGGATCTCACAGTCATAGACACCTTCTGGTGAAGTTTCATTGCGAGAAGCTGCCGTAGACGCTCTCTTAGCAGAGTGCGGCTGCTGTAATTCTCTGTTTTCAGCCCCTAATCACCTCGATTAGGGCTGTTTTCAGCAGATCAGCCATAGAAATTCTCTTCTCTCTCCTTATCCTAAGTCTACATCAAGTTTGGCGCAATTCCCTCGCGAAGAAGACCTCTGTTTCGGCGTAGGGGTGTGCACAGGTAAGAATTTCAGGTTATGTGCAGAAAATTACAGCAAGCATGTGCGTGTGCATTTTGCTCGTTTCTCTTTTGTGTTCGATGCATGAATGAATGAGCATGAAGGCAACACATAACGAAAGATGGACTCTCCTCTGTGAGAGCTTCCGATGAGCTGTTTCGGAAGATAGACTCTCTTTTCGAGAGCTTCCAACCAGTCTCGCAGAAGAGGGGAAATCCCCTAAGCAGTAAGAAAGTGGAAACACTTTCTCAGTCAGTAGTCAGAACAGAACAGAAGAAAGAATAGAGGACGGGCGTATGCCCCGTTCCTGTGCTTGTAAAGATTCTCCCTTAGTAATAAAGATATTCTCTTCATGGGGGGGGACCAGCCCATCTTCTGGTCCCCAATGAAGTGTCAAGTTTTCTCGCTCCCTCTAATTCTCTTGAGTATTTGAAGTGCAATTAAACGTCAGTTTACGCTTCCGTATTTTTGTGACAGTGGTATCAAAGCAAGGTCCTCTCTCTCTTCCTGAAGGGATTGACGACTCTTGGCAGACTGCAGAAATGGGAGGACGCGAGATAGAGTTCTCTCTCCTTCAACAGCAGGTGGAAGAGTTGCAGAAAGCTCTCTCCCATCCAGAAGTCCAAAAGATTCTCCATACTCTTGAAAAAGGGAAGGAGAAAATGCCGATGGGGTTGGGAGAAATCCTGCAGAACCCAAAGGCGCGACAACCAAGAAAAGATCCTTTGATTGGAACTTCCCGCATGCACGAGAGGCAGAAGAAATCTCCAGAACGTCATGTGCGGTTTGATCCAAAAGTTCAAGAGCAGGATCCCCCTGATTCCCCTCAGTTCTCTTTCATGAAGGATCTGGAAGACATAGTTTCTCCGGAAGACATGTTTCTCGACGATCCGTCGCAGCAAGAAGTACATTCAAGGGAAAGGACTCCTGTCCCCAAGGAGTCTAAGCATCGAAAGAAGGAGCACCATAAGAAGAAGCACCACAGGCAGAAAACATTCAAGTCGGGAGATAAAGATGTGAAATTCGACACCTACAATGGATGGCGTGATAATGACAAAGCTTTGGCTTTCATCCGCCAATTTGAAGTTGCATTTGCTGAAGGGAATTTTAAAGAAAGATCCAAGCTTCGCCATGTTAGTTTGTACCTGAAAGGCCCCGCCAGCAATTGGTGGTTAACCCTTATCCTGGAAGATCGCAAACCCCAAGATTGGACCGCTTTCAAGAAGGAGTTCTATGCACAGTTCCTTCCTCTAGACTATGAGGAAGAGGTAAAGAAAGAATGGGATCGACTTTCACAGTTAGAGAACGAAACTGTTCCACGCTATGTGGATAGGTTTTGGGACGTTCTCTTGAAAGTCACTCCATTCAAGAAGATTGACGATTCGGAGAAGATGCGCAAGTTTGAAGCAGGTTTGCATGAAGCCTTGCAAAAGGCTATGAAGCTTTACCCTCGAGGTAACTTGCAGATACTTATGGAATCAGCCCGCATAACTGATGGAATACATGACAAGGGTACTCCCAGGAAGATGGAGCAAAGCACTTATCATGCTAAGCAGAAGGCTCTCCATGAGCAGCCTACCTCTTCTACTTCTTCTCAAAAGAAGAAAAGAACCGCCTCCGAAGCAGAAACAAAGCCAAATCAGCCCAAGAAAGGGAGATATCTCTCTCTTGCTGAGTTGCGAACATACATTAGTGAAGGAAGATGCTTCAAGTGCGGACAAGTTGGTCATATGAAGGGTGACTGTCCTACCAAACCTCCACAACCACCCTCTTCCAATGCAGTCCCAGATGTACAGGGAAATACAACCAAGGATGGAAAAGAAAGAGCTCTTCTCAAAGCATGGGGTAGTATCAACAACCAGCGGGCTCTTATTTTGTTTGACCCTGGTAGTACAGACAACTTCATCTCTACCAAGCTAGCTGACGACCTGAACTTGCAGCCCAATCGTTTTGGAGTCTCTATTCAAGCGCAATCTGCTTTCAAAGGGCAGAACTCAAACTCTACTCCAATCATAGGGAAGTTGAATCTAAAGGTCGACGACTACAAGGATCAAGAGTCTTTCTTACTAGCTTCACTTGAAGGATGCGATGTTATCTTGGGAATGCCTTGGCACTACAAGATGCATCCCATTCCTGACTATGTTCAAAAAACCTTATCTTTTGCTCAAAAAGGAAAGGAGTATCTTGTACTTGCAGATGCAGGTTATTGGCGTATTCCTATCGCCAACCACATTGCCATCAAGAAAGAAATGAAAAAGTGTGTTTCAGCGTACTTGATTTTTGCAAGAGAGAGAGATGTGTCTGTTTCACAACTTTCTTCCTCTTTAGAGCAAAAAAGACTCAAGTTAATAGAAAGATATAAAGATTGTTTTGCAGATGAACTTCCAAATGAACTCCCACCTTCGCGACCTGAGGATCATACCATTGATTTGATCCCAGGAAGTTCTCCTCCAAATCAGCCCCCTTATCGAGTTAGTCTAATGCAGCAAGAGGAAATTCTCAAGCAGGTTAACGAACTTTTGGAGAAGGGCTTAATAAGGTCTAGTACTTCTCCATATTGTTCACCTGTCTTGCTAGTATAGAAAAAGGATGGCACATTCCGCATGTGCATAGACTATAGATCTCTAAACAAGATCACAATCAAGAATCGATTTCCAATCCCTCGAATTGACGACATTCTTGACAAGTTACAAGGAGCAAGTGTCTTTAGTCGTATAGACTTGAAGAGCGATTATCATCAAATCGGCATAGCTCCTCAGGATGTGCATAAGACTTCATTTAGAATGATAGATAGAATCTTCCACTCATATAGAAGTTTTACAGGCGTTTTCTTTGATGACGTCTTAATCTTCTCAGAGTCGGAAGACGAACACTATAAGCATCTCGCCTTAGTGTTTGAAGAATTACGCAAACACAAATTATTTGTGAATGCTAAGAAGATTGAGTTCTTTCTAAAAGAAATCCACTATTTGGGCCATATAGTATCTCACAACCAGGTGAGAATGGACCCTGATAAGATTCAAGCAGTTGTAGAATGGCCTACGCCAACTACAGTACATGATGTACGAAGTTTCCTCGGCCTCTGTTCTTATTATCGGCGTTTCATTCGAGCTTTTGCCGCGATAGCAGGTCCCCTCCATGACCTGACAAAGAAGCGGATTCCATTCCATTGGGGGTCTGGACAAAAACAAGCTTTCGAAAAGCTTAAGTATCTACTCAGTCAGGGACCTGTTCTCACCGTCCCTGATCTTCGCAAACCTTTCGAGGTATACTGTGATGCATCTGGAGATTGTGTAGGAGCAGTTTTGAACCAAGAGGGTCACGCGATAGCCTATGAAAGTCGGCGCCTTAAAGATGCAGAGTTGCATGCCTCCATATACGAAAAAGAGCTAATGGCAGTAATTCATGCTCTTTCCATTTGGAAACACTATCTATTAGGAGCTGATTTTATTATCAAGACAGATCATCAAAGTCTTCGCTACTTCCTTACACAAAGAAAGTTATCAGAAAAGCAGATGAGATGGGCCAACTTTCTTTCAATGTTTCATTTTCAGATTTTACACACTTCTGGAACAAAGAATGCAGTTGCAGATCCTCTCTCCAGGCGTCCAAAGATCAATGCACTAACAACAATTTATCATGAGGAACTAGAATCTCTCAGCGAGATGTATCCTCAAGATCCAGACTTCGCCACAATTTGGGCAGATCTTCAAGCTGGTCACTCAAAGCCACCTTATTGTATCAGGGATAATACACTCTATCGTCAACAAGCAATATGCATAGCTCAGCCCTTACGACAAAAGGTGATGGATGAAGCACATAATTCTCCTCATGCCGGGCATCGGGGAATTGCTTCCACCACTAGTGCCCTCGAAAGGTATTTCTTTTGGCCAACACTCCGTGCGGACATTGAAAAACATGTACGTGAGTGTTTAGTATGCCAAAAAGTGAAATATGACAGACATAAAGTTTATGGCAAGCTTCAGCCGCTCCCTGTGCCTAACACGCCATGGGAAAGTATTGCCATGGATTTTATTACGGATCTTCCTCGATCCAAGAATGGAAATGATGCAATCTGGACTATAGTAGACAGATTCAGTAAGCAAGCCCATTTTCTTCCAGTAAAGAAGACGATCAAAGCTGATCACATGGCTAGAATATTTCTAGCTCAGATTTTTAAACACCATGGATTGCCAAAGACTATTGTGAGCGACAGAGATCCCCGCATGACTAGTCTATTTTGGTAGGCATTGTTCGAAAACTTGGGAACTAAGCTTGATTTTTCATCAGCTTATCATCCTCAAATAGATGGTCAAAGCGAAATAGCTAATGCCATTGTTTTAGATCTCCTCAAGTGCTATGTTTCGGAACGACAATCCGAATGGGAACAGTACTTACCAATAGTTGAGTTTGCGTATAATAATACCATACATTCAACTGGTAAAGCCCCTTTCGAATTTATGTATGGGAAGCCACTCTTACTTCCTATTATGGTGACCAAAGAAAACATCTTCGCCGTAGATGAATTTGTGCGCAATATTGATATTGCCCATCAACAAGTAAAGCAAGCGATTCTTCGTACTCAAGAGCAACAGAAGAGAAAAGCAGACAAGCACAGAAGGAATCTCAATCTTGAAAAAGGACAATATGTCCTGCTTCGGTTTGAGAAAGCTAGATTGAAAAAGCGGATCGGCAAAGGTAAAGTTGTCAAACTTTCCCATAGATTTTATGGCCCTTTCAAAATTATAGATAAAGTCAATGATGTGACTTTCAGATTGGATTTGCCTTCTAACTGGCGCATCCACAATGCTTTTCATGTCAGTCTCCTCCGACCCTATGTTGGACCTCCTCCAGTGGCGCCCGTACAAGAAGATCCTCCAGAAGTCGAAGAGACTGAGGAAATCCTTCAACTTGAACAGATAATACACCACGCGGAGAGACAACTCAAGTCGGGGAGTCTACATCGAAAGTATTTAGTCAAGTTCAAGAATAACACTCCTTTAGATGCAAAGTGGATGACTGAGTCCGATCTCAAGGACTACCCTGACATCTTGCACAGTTATGTTGACGCTCTACAGTTGAGGTCAACTGTTTAGAACCAAGAGGGATGTAACTAAGTCAGACTTTGTAAATAATTAATTTATTTACGAAAAAAGAATTATATAATTAGTTGTGTGCACACCAGAATAGACCTAGCAGTTCTAAGGCCTCAGGTGAGCCTAAATGCGGGCTAGAACACCTCAGAGGGACCTTAGCAGAAATTACCCTGAAGCCCTAGTGATTGGGAAATCGGGTCTTCAGAAAGGGGTAAGCAGTAGCCTCAGACTTTAGGCTCAGGAAAAATACGCGCGTCAGTACAAGCACATGAATGAGATGGGGTCCTTAGAACAGTGACCCTAAGGCTAATAAAGCTAATAAAGCCTTAGGGTAAGTTTCGTGAAATTAAATTTAACGGTCCGTGCCCGGGCGGGCGGCCGGACAAGTGTGAACAGGTAAAGGCGGTGCAGTGCCCGTGCGGCATTGCGCCGGCAGACCTTTGGTGTTCTCATAAAAGAATCATTGGTAGCAGTTGTTAGTTAGCTGTACATTTTTTTAATTAATGAGCTAGAAGTTTTTAAAGTCAAAAGTTGAATGGTTTTTAAGTTTTTAAAGTAAGTGTGCCAAGTGGCACACTTACCAATGCAAACTAACTCTCTCTCACTCTCACTCTCACCCTCTCTCTCTTCCTAGCGCCCCCTCTCCCTGATGGCTATTTAGGAGCCCCCCCTCCCCCATTTTCAGGGCTGGCAGTGCACCTACCCCCCCTAATGTGAGCGTGCTCTACGCGGTGGAGCCCCCCCTCCCCCATTTTCAGGGCTGGCAGTGCACCTACCCCCCCTAATGTGAGCGTGCTCTACGCGGTGGAGCCCTCCATTGAAGCTTGAGAGCAGCCCCTTGCGACATATGTGGTAGCTTTGTGCTCCCATTGTCAAGAACAAGGGATCTCACAGTCATAGACACCTTCTGGTGAAGTTTCATCGCGAGAAGCTGCCGTAGACGCTCTCTTAGCAGAGTGCGGCTTCTGTAATTCTCTGTTTTCAGCCCCTAATCACCTCGATTAGGGCTGTTTTCAGCAGATCAGCCATAGAAATTCTTTTCTCTCTCCTTATCCTAAGTCTACATCAAGTTTGGCGCAATTCCATCGCGAAGAAGACCTCTGTTTCGGCGTAGGGGTGTGCACAGGTAAGAATTTCAGGTTATGTGCAGAAAATTACAGCAAGCATGTGCGTGTGCATTTTGCTCGTTTCTCTTTTGTGTTCGATGCATGAATGAATGAGCATGAAGGCAACACATAACGGAAGATGGACTCTCCTCTGTGAGAGCTTCCGATGAGCTGTTTCGGAAGATAGACTCTCTTTTCGAGAGCTTCCAACCAGTCTCGCAGAAGAGGGGAAATCCCCTAAGCAGTAAGAAAGTGGAAACACTTTCTCAGTCAGTAGTCAGAACAGAACAGAAGAAAGAATAGAGGACGGGCGTATGCCCCGTTCCTGTGCTTGTAAAGATTCTCCCTTAGTAATAAAGATATTCTCTTTATGGGGGGGGACCAGCCCATCTTCTGATCCCCAATGAAGTGTCAAGTTTTCTCGCTCCCTCTAATTCTCTTGAGTATTTGAAGTGCAATTAAACGTCAGTTTACGCTTCCGTATTTTTGTGACAGGCACGAATAGCTGCTTGCGTAGAGATCGCGGGCTTTTTTTTTTTTTTTCTCTTAAAGTTTTCATTTTTTTTTTCAATGCTCTGTCAAAAAAAGAGAGAGAGAAAACGCTGGCTGATCTGTTGCCTTATTTATCAGATAGCTGCCCACTTATTAAGTGGGCGGTTGGTCAGCTTTAAAAATGGTCTGAATCTGTCAAAAAACTCAATAAAACCTTATAAGTTAAAAACAATGCTTTCACAGCACTTCCCAGACGTCCCTGGATGTAATCACATGCACAGTTGCAAAGCAGACATAGACTTCCTCGCGAGAAAGCATCTGCTTTCCCGAAAGGCAATCCTGCTCTGTTTTTCCTCAAAGTTTCCTCTGAACCCATCTTCATTCAAGTGCTTGCTTTTTCCTTGTGCACAATTCTAACACAGTTCGGAATTTCCTCCCGACTATGGATATTCCCTTTGCGATGCACCCGTCACCCACCTTGTGACGCATCAGGAATACCCATCACCTAGTCCTTTCCTATCGCACTTATGGTACAATCTCCTTCACGATGCTCTATGTCACCCATCCTATGACGCATCAGAGATGTCCGTTCTCGGATGGTCGGATACTTCTTTCCGATGCTCTCTGTCACCCATCCGATGTGGCACATCAGAAGTACCCGTTCTTGGTGGCCTTACAGATTTTCCCGTTGTCAGTGTTCCCGTCATTACTTTAAATGACGCACTAAGAATACTCTGTACTCGGATGTCTCCAGTGAAAAAAGCCCTCTTACTTAAAATTCCAATAATTCATTTAGAATTATTTTTCCTTCGTGTTCCAAGCGAGAAAACCCTCTCACTTATAAATCCAAAAATTCATTTAGAATTATTTTTCTGTAAGATAAAGCCAATTTAGCAACAGCTAGACACGGGGGGGGGGTTGATGCCAGCAACAAGGGAGGGAGTGAGACCTCTTCACAGGTTCTCTTCATGGTGAATCTCCTCTTCACAACAATGTTGCCTTGCTCCACTAGGGTCACGGAGCACGAAGCTTTGATACCATGTCAAAGTCGACGATGCGGAAGCGTAGAGACCAAGGGGAGAGAGAGAGAGAGAGAGAGAGAGAGAGAGAGAGAGAGAGAGAGAGAGAGAGAGAGAGAGAGAGAGAGAGAGAGAGAGATGAAATGATATATTAACGTCTGCAGAAGGCCAAAGTGACCTATGATACCAAAAAAGTTAAAGGGGGGTAATGAGAGCTGATACAATGGTACAATGGGTGATATAAAAATGGTAGGTAGATCAGGGGGGAGAGAGAGAGAAATGAAACGAAGATGTTATATTAACGTCTTCAAAAGGCCAAAATAACCTGTGAGACCAATTTGTTACAAAATAGTGAATCTGATACCATGTCTGCGTACAAAAGAACTAGAACAAAAATACTACTACTACTACTACTACTACTACTACTAGAATCCATCCTCATCTGCACTCTGGATGTCGAGAGAGTATTGCTCGAATCCTCTGCTCTGCAGTCTCCGTCGATGCTGTGTAGCCCCTCTCCTCAATCGTGGCCGTCTAGATCTCCGTAGCTCCAGTGCTCGGTCAATGAGGGTGCCGGTAGTGGTCGAGTGAGTGTGGGCCGAGCTCTGCAGTGGTGGCTGCTCTTCCGACTGTCCCATATCTAGTGAAAAGAAATCTGTAATCTGTCTCTCTCCATCTCTCCCTATTAAAGTGTCTCTATATCTAAGTAACTCAAGTAGATATAGCCCAAGACATCTCTGATCCTCATAACTCATGACCCTATAGAAAGGACTGAAACCCTCTCTGAGTAGTGGAAACGGCCCCGTATCTCATAGTATACTGTGCAATGACATATGTAATGTAGCTCTGTCTTTGGCTCTAGCTAGCATAAGCGGCATATCCTGCTGTCTATTGGTATCCCTCCGAATCTACCAGTCTCAATCTCCAGCTGATGTGAGGATGTGCGTATCTAACCAATGGCACACGGCAAACCATGAGACATATGTGTGTCCATGTAGTTGGGTCGAATCACAAACCCATCTCATGTGAGGTGGAGAAGATGCTATCTATAGAAAGACATCTTCATGTCCAACTCCTGTGGCGGCTCTATCCATGTCCTCCTGTTATCCAACTGAATTATGTCTTGACGAATGAGTCTAGTAATCTCCACCCGTGTAAGAGACATCGAGGGTGCTTGAAGAGAGTATTGGAAAGGGGGCAGCCTGTCCATGGTGAAGCCATGCGTCTGAAACCATGATGTCATCTGTGCATACCAGCATGAAGTGTCCCCGTGAAGAGCTAACTGTCTGGAAGACTCAAGGGCCAGTCTAGCATATCTGTCTCTAGTAGTATCCCACAAGCTGTGCACAAAGGAGAATGATCTGGTAAGTGCCTCAATCTCCATAGGAGGGGCAGCTAGCTTTGCTCGAATGATAGCGTGGGGTACGGAGGCCTTGGCTCTGATCAGTCGAGAGATCATAGATACCAAGGGCCTCTCCATATGTCTCCAACCATCCTGGCAAACAAAAGGTCCCCATATCTGCACCCCATACAACATATTTGAGGCTAATAAAGTATCAAAGAGCCATAACTTTGTCCAAGGTTTCTGGAACTGAACTTGCGAACACATCCTCTCCAAGCCTCCCAAGGCCGCAAAAGCTCTAGTCATTCTAGTCTCTGCTGCTCTACCCAAAGAAAACCTTGGCCCAGTGAAGACAAGCCCAAGGTAAGTGTATGCATTTGTATACTCTACAATCTCCTGACCATATGTGAAAGTCAGTGCTGATCTCCTGATCCGCTGTGGTTTGGTGTTAAACACCATAACCTTGGTTTTACCAAGGTTTACAGACAATCCACTATCCTCTGCAAAACTTTGTAATGCATCCAACTGTCGCTGCATACCCTCTGGTAAGTCAGAGATCAACACAATATCATCAGCATATAACAATGGGATCCACGTCCCTGCCAGCTGGGCACCTCTATCACCCTCTCTGTCAATGTAATCAGACACCTCATCAACATACATACCAAATAGAGTAGGAGACAATGGGCAACCCTGTTTCACCCCAATGGTGGAGTGAACTAAATTAGATATACCCCTCCGGAGTCCGTACATGTCCCATCACTGATCTATATAGAGCCATAATCCCCCAAATCAACACTATGGGCACCTCCATCTCCTGCAGTCTGCGCATCAATTGAGCTCTTGGTACCATGTCAAATGCTTTGCGGAAATCCAGAAAGCTACAAAAAATCCGTCTCCCATGTGACGTGCCCTCCTCAATGATGGCTCTGAGTGTCAAAATATGATCATGAGTGGAGAAACCCCTCTTGAAACCGGCCTGGCCCTTTGCTCGTACACCCTCATCCTCTCCCCAATTACTCAACTGCTTCTCAAGAATGGATGCATACAACCGTGTCAATGTGTACCCAACCATAATAGTGCGATAATTCCCAGGCTCTGTAGGATCACCTGCTTTGAAGATAGGCACAATAGTAGACAACCTCCAAGTCTCAGGTAAAACTCACACATGGCACGATTGAACAACACTGCAAGAACCTCTACCATCATATCTCTAGCATGTGTAAAGTGCTCTGCTACTAGACCATCTTGATCATATGCCCTGCTGGTCCTCATCCTGTCAATGGCTCTCTTTACCATCTCAGTGGTAAAGAAGGTGCTGGTAGGTGGGCATCGCTCTGTAGGATCTGGAAGGGGTCCTTGTCCAGGAACCGTAAGGAACCGTATATAACAATGAGGCATACTGGCCCCACACATCAGGACAAGAAATCAGTGGGGGAGGGAAGTGCTCATGAAAGAATGGCCATGCCTCTCTTGAGTCTCTACTCAAGAACAACTGATACAAGTCTCACTCCATTTGGGCCAAGTAAGCTCGTTTCTTCCGTCGGACAAGGTGCCGGAAAGCAATCCGAGATTGTCTGTAAGTGATGACTTTGAAAAGAAGATCCCTCTGAAGCTGGGCTCTCATCTCTCTGCACTCCTCATCATACCAACTATTATGGGGCATGCTCTCAGAATATCGCCTCCTACCCGGCTGAGTGTGTGGGTATGCTTGTCTCAGTCAAAAAAGTGGTGC
The DNA here is from genome assembly GCF_014529385.1 of Adiantum capillus-veneris. Taxonomy (NCBI): domain Eukaryota; kingdom Viridiplantae; phylum Streptophyta; class Polypodiopsida; order Polypodiales; family Pteridaceae; genus Adiantum; species Adiantum capillus-veneris. The sequence continues at coordinate 12,215,262 of NC_140953.1, forward strand.
ACTCCTCCACTGAGAGGCTAGGATCATCTGTGCATAGACGGCTATAACTCTCCTCTGTATAAACCGAGTCAGTCTCTGGTGTAATTGTATAACGGGTATGTGACTTGCCTCCTGATGTTTGGGTTGTACTATACTGAAATGAAACAGACAATGTCAAAAGTGCATGAACCATTACTACGCCCACTGGTTTGGCTCCCACTATAGAATCCTGAATACAAGGAATAAAGCTCGGTTGTGCCATAACGTAATCCACTGTACTGGCCCCGTGTCTGTGTGGAAAGCATGTGAAACCGGCTGCTCCAGGAAATCACTGTAAGCCATTAAGTATGGCTAACCCATGTGTAGTCGTCATCTCCGTGAGGTATCTCCCATACTCCGTCTGCTCTCTGTCATGTGAGCATCTTCAAACCCCAACTCACCCACATCCATCTCTCTAAGCATCTCATCTGAAGTGTCGTAGAAGATTGTCTGAGAGTTGCCCGTTCGGGCATTGAAGTCCCCTAGGAGGATGATATCACCATCCCTAGAAAACTCCCATATATCATTATCTAGTATAGAGAAAGGCGACTGTCCTCTGGATGCAGCATATATTGACGTACTGGGGGGAAGTACCATATGGCAATGTATAGAAATCGGCATGTCTCAGCTCTCAGCCTCACCCACATGTATCTAGTATGATCCTCTCCGTACAATCTGTAGTAGTGGTTGTAACTCCTCCCTAAATAGCACTGCTACTCCTCCTGAACCTCTACTCCCATGCTTAGATCTCATGACTATCCTGTGGGGGACTCCCCCATCTGTATCCCACCACATATGGCATAAGCTGTCCAAGGGCCTGATGAGTCTCTGAGAAGAAAACAATGTCCCCGTCTCTGAAACTGTCCTCAAAGGCACCAACGTCCAACCTCATAGATCCATTACAATTCCAAGTAGCTTTCTTCAGTGTGGTCCCGTAGGTCTCACACCGTCATGTAGAGTGCCACTCTACAATCACCTCTCGACTATCTCTGTAAAAGGCCATCTTTCCCTTCTCCCTTGCCGCCGTAATCTCTAGCATTACCTCTCTCATATGCGTAAGCTGTGAGAGAATGACATTATCACCGAGGAAAATACTTGTCTTCTTGAGAGTAGGCCTCTTTCTCAAGAATTCCTTCTTCTCTTCCAAGGAGGGGGAGCGTAGTATGAGATCTCTCCCTCTTGAAGATTCTCCTGGGCCGTCACATTGTGAAGTTTTCGTCCGAGTTACGACCAGTTGATATTGTGCTAATTCTTTCTATCTTTTGTGGTGCGTATGCCCTATCAACTACCTCATTTTTGTGCTAATTTTTCCGATTTAATGCTTCTTTTAGTGCTAGGCTTCATTATGGCTGAGTCTGCCCTTGATCTCCGGAGTCATGACAGAAACTCAGCACGCTGAACTTTGTGTTGATGTATGCTCATGTGTGTGTGTGTGTGCGTGTGGTGTGTTGTGTTGGGGAGCATATGTTAGTACCTAGTTCTACACCCACTATTGGGGACTGACGACGTTAGTGGGGATGTCGTGGTATTTAGTCAATACTATGCATGATGGAGCTGATGGTTATATTGTCTTGTGGGTGACTACCATGGGTCTATACCTTGCACTTTCCTTCAAGGGTGAATCTGGGCTTATCTTGGATTCATCTACGTATATTCTCCTGGGCCATCACTCTTCTTGCCCACTCTCCATGCCTTTGTGTGTAAAGGCTTGTCCACCCCCATCATGGATGTGAGGCTTGTGACCTCTTTTTCCACATTGTTTATGTCCTTGAGGCCAGTTACCCTCACATGTAGAGCCCGCATCCTCCTCCTTTGTTCCTCTTCGAGGATCATGTTAATAAGAGTGGGTGTACAAGGAGCTTCCTTACCTTTCTCTTTCTTGGCAACCAATTGATTTTTCAGCCTCTTCTACTTTCCTTTGTGTTGCGGAGATGACCGCGGCCCATGATTTCTTCTCCTCACCTACCTTGATAACCCGTATTTCTTCTCTAATGGTATTCAATTCTTCCATCATAGATGGCTGAATTTCGCCTTCATCGAGCCGCCCACTTTTTGCTTGTAGATTTCGCAAAGCGATCCTCCTACACATGCCATCTCTTTCTTCGGTCCATCTTTGAAGAATAGTGCTCCTCTCCTTCTTCCACTCTTCCACTTCGTTTCTCCATTATCTCATTTCCTTCTATTGCCGACATCCTCTTCCTTGTCCACATGAAAGAGGCTTTGTGGGCGGCCGACGAGGGATGCGTCTTCTTACACGTGGGGGAAGCCGTTGGCCCTTCTACGATGCTTCCCATGAGAGAGAGAGAGAGAGAGAGAGAGAGAGAGAGAGAGAGAGAGAGAGAGAGAGAGAGAGAGAGAGAGAGAGAGAGAGAGAGAGAGAGAGAGAGATGAAATGAAATGAATTGTAATATTAACGTCTTCAAAAGGCCAAAATGACCTATGAGACCAAAAGGTTACATGTGGTGAATCTGATACCAGGTCTGGGTACAAAAAGTACAAAGAATTGAAAAGAAATTAGTAGGTAGGGGTGGGGTGAAAGCTGATACAAAGGGAATAGAAAATGCAAAGGGTGAGCTGATACAATAGAGCTCTATGACAATCGAGGCATCATATACATATACATCAGTATCAAGGATGGCTCCGATGTCGCGCCAATATGGTATGGATCCTCTGTTGCGAGAGAGAGAGAGAGAGAGAGAGAGAGAGAGAGAGAGAGAGACTAAAACAACAAAAAAATACAACAAACCCTAAAAAGCAGCAAGAAACGCTCGTGAAACCTTAAAAAATAGCAAAACGAAGATTTGAAACCCTAAAAAACTGCAAAAAACAATGGCAAAACCTTAGAAAACAGCAAGAACCGATGACAAAACCCTGAAAAATAGCAAAAAACAGTGACAAAACCCTAAAAACAACCAAAAAGTAATTTCAAAACCCTAAAAACAGCAAGAAGAAGTGAGGAAACCCTAAAAGCAGCGAGAGACCCATGAGAGAGAGAGAGAGAGAGAGAGAGAGAGAGAGAGAGAGAGAGAGAGAGAGAGTCCTGAACCTACCAACCTTGGCAATGAATAACTGATGTGTATACAATGGGGGCTGAGGGTTGCTTATATAGCAACTTCTGTAACATGCCCTACCTAGACTTTGACAAATAAGTAAAATAAATACCTAAAAGCCAAACTAAATAATGGGATCACATTGGGCAGGTCACTTGAGATGCCAAAACTCTAACAGAGGGGGGGGGGGGGGGGGGGGGGGAAGGACCAACCCATCTTTTGGTCCTCAACGCTATCGATCTTCTCCCTTCTTAGTCTCAGTCAAGTTCTATTTATTTTCAACCTATTTATTTTTCGTGTGCTATCCCGTTTTGTTACAAGAATATCACATGGCATTATGCACCTCCCTAGTGGTTCATTCTACATTCATCATACAGGCAACCGTGATGTTCACATAGTCCTCACTTTGTTATAAATGACTGCAACATTTTGTCTTTTTAATGTGAATCCGGAGTGACAATATTTTTTGCATGTAGACATTTGTGAGAGATTAAAGTGGTGTGGATTGATGGCTAAATAAGTGAGGATGTGGGAGTATACCCCGCGGCTCAAGATTTGGTTCGGAGAGAGAGAGAGAGAGAGAGAGAGAGAGAGAGAGAGAGAGAGAGAGAGAGAGAGAGAGAGAGAGAGAAGAAGACGATTTTTAACATCGTAGGAAACTATCCCAAGAGACCTTAAAGATCTACAGTTAAAGAGGTGAATGCTTATATTGTGGCCCAATTTGTTTTCAATTGTATCTGCTGCTGTTTTGGAGTGCCAGCATCCATACCCCCCCCCCCCCCCCCCCCCCTCCCCCCCCCCCCCAGAAATAGAGCTCCACCCTCCCCCCTTATATACCATGTATCTTGTATCCATAACCCCCAGAAATAGAGCTCCACCCTCGCCCCTTATATACCATGTATCTTGTATCCTAGCCTCCCATGGATCACCCCCTTATCACAACACCACTTTTTGTTACTTAGTACTTTTGTCCTTTCTTGATAGATGGAGGACACACGTGTATATATGATTTGTCTCATAGGCCGACTTCGGCCTCTAATAGATGTTTCTTTCTTTCCTTCTCTCTCTCTCTCTCTCTCTTTTTTGTGGAAAAATCAGGGCTGTATATTACTGAGTACAATATAATCCCCAACGGATGCCAAAATAGCCTATCACGTGGGGTGTACAAGCTGAATGTAAGGGTGAGAGCCACTATAGTGACAACTCGACTAGAACAATCTCATGGTGGTCTTGTGTAATGAGTGGAGGAGAAACCACCGAGGGGGGGCATAATGCCATGTAATCTGACCACCTGTAAGTGTGAAGAAGAGTGGAGATCGGGCCCAACGCCGAAGGAAGGCAAATCGACGAGCCTCGGCTGCTCTAGATGTACCTGAGGAAGAATCCCACTGCCAAATCAGGGTGTGAATGATGTCCAGCCAAATGGCAGTGAGGATATCCGGAAGGAGCTATGGAGCCGCACTGAGAATGTGAAGACAACGAGCTCTCCAAACATTCCATAGTGTAATGCTAGTGATGACTGAGAAGATTTCATCACGTGTCTGAGGATCCCCCTGCCAAGCAATCTGTGGTAACATAGCCAAAGTCCCTGGCCGATAACCAGTCGAGGTAAGCATAAGAGCTGGATCTGTGTCTAAGCCCTCGTAGAAAAGATGCGGTCCGAGCATCGGCATCAACCATGAGACAGATCCCCAAGTGAGAAATCCATGGTGAACACCGGCTCTGCTAAGTAAAAAGCAAACTGCTAGCCACACTACATGTGAAGACGAGCATGACCAAAGACAATGTGCAGGTGACTTAGGAGGTCGCAAAGGACAGCGAGTACATAACGGATCATGACCCATAGTAGCTAGCCAATTCCCAACCAGTGTGACATGAAACGTTTGGTGGTTTCGGTCGTTTTGGGGTTTCGAGGTTTTGAAACGTTTCGTTTCATAGCGTCAAAAACATGAAACAAGTTTCATAAACGACATTAAATTATATATTATTAAAATATAATAAATATGTATACAATGTAGCACACGACTCTAGACTTTAATGTCCACAAGAGAGAGAGAGAGAGACGTGCTCACTACTCAGTGCTCACTGCTTAGAAGCAACTTCAAGTGAGCACGATCAAAGAGATGTTCAGTATTGATGAAAGTTAAAACACAGCCACTAGTTTCATGAATCATAACTGATGCATCATTGATTCATTTAGCAAAGTACTTCTATTGAACAAAGTTTTTGGAAAAAAAGCCCCAATTTTAAACGTTTCATAAAAAATGCCTGTCCTTTTCATGCGTTTTGGCAAAACGTTTCATAGGTTTCGGGGTTTCATCTGCATGAAACGCGTTTTTATGTCACACTGGTCCTAACTGGAAGTCCTGCATGTGCAATCATCCACATGAGAAAAGAAATACGACGAGCCGCATGTAAACCCCAGATGGCTAACCAAAACTGCTGTAGATAGGCATGGGAGAGACCTGAATGTAACCAGAAACGCATACGAGTGGGCTGCTCTGGGTGCTGTCTCATCAATGCTAATCTTCCAATTCTGACAGTGTACTCAAAGAATGATACAGGTGCACCGGTGGGGTTAGAGTGAGGCCAATGCCACTCTCCTGGGTCCCAATAAAGCTAAGATAGGGCACGACCCTCCCACATCCAAAGCCTCCAAAGTGCGGCATCAACGGAAGCGAAATGGGGGTCAACACAACGACGCTTCCCGCGGGAGCCAACTACTCGTATGGCCTCCCATCGAGCGCCGGGGTAGACAAGGTGTGGAGGTGGTAGCATATGTCAATCTAGCATGAATCCCCTGAGAGTAGTTAGTATCAACTGTGAACAGCATGGTGTCTAAACGAACTAATAAGAGAGTGTTTTGAGCAAAGAGACCTTCCCAGCCACTATGTGGAGGCATCTGAACCGTGCCTCGCATGACTGCGTCCCACTGTGAAGAACCGCGTAGTCAATCTCAAGGAGTCTGTCTGTTACCCCGCGACCAATGTCATAATGTTCTGCCACAAAATCTGCATCCAGCATACGTGTCTCATGAAACAACCGCATTGAGGCAGCAGGGCGAGTGTCCCAAGCAACCCAATGAATGCGAGTCCTCTCTCCAAGCTGACGGGGTGGATTAACCGAAGAATCAAGAACTGCATCATTCCAAATGAGAGGTTGGCGCTCACGACATGAGGGAGGTGAGCGTATGATAGCCCGTCGCATGGAAACCCAAATCTGAAGGAGCGATCGGATGAAGGGTGAGAGAGTGCTGGTGAACAAGGGGGCATCCGTAAAGAGAAAACGATACCCTACATGCCAAGTATGACCATCTCTAGTGGCGAGGCGTGGAGTCGCTGTGGAAAGAGCGGCCTGAAGAAGCATCTTCCAAGGTTCTTCGTCGGGAAAAAGACCCCGAACAATAAGCTTGGTAAGAAGGGCGCGGCTCTGTAATTCTGGATCAATTATGCCAAGGCCTCCCTCTGACCTAGGACGAATAATCGTGGACCAGCGAACTCGAGCACGAGTATCAGTAGTCCCATCTGTGCCACTCCATAAAAAGTTCCGCACTAGTCTGCGGAGCTGAGCAATCACACCAGAATGTAGCATCCAACAAGAGGCCGTATACCATACTGTAGCCAGAATGACCTGGTTGGCGACCAATGCACGGCCAGCCAACGACAGATGACGTGAAGACCAATGACATAGCTTCCTGCGAATAGACTGTAGTACGGGTGCAAACTGCTACTATGAGGAAACGTCAAAACCAACCTGAAAGCCCAGATATCTGCATGTCTGACCCGACTGCAGCCATGTGAAACCATCAGTTACCCCCCAAGTAGGTATGTCATCACTGCCAACCAGTAATCCATAAGATTTATGCCAGTTAATGCGTGCACCACTGGCAATGCAAAAAACCTCCAGGGCCTCCCGCATGGCATCAAGAGCTACTAGCAAATAGCGCAACATGAGCATAGTGTCATCAGCAAACTCCTAATCGATAAGGTCCGGAGCTGAAGGTACTGGCATGGTCAAGCCACAAAATGCATGACTGTGAGCACGAAGAAAGTCGGACATAGTCTCTCCTACAAACAGATACAGATATGCTGCTAAAGGACAACCTTGACGGACAGATCGAGAAAGCTCAAAATTGCGACTGACACGACCACCAATAGTAATAGCACTGCTGGCGGTCCTGAAGAGAGCGGAAATGCCTGATATCCATCTCGAAGGGAAACCCATCCTGGCTAATGATCCTTCGAGAAAGTCCCACTCAACACAATCATATGCTTTCTCGAAGTCAAGGATGAAAAAAGCGAGAGGTTCAAAAGATGATCTGGCCCACTCTACTGCCTCATAAAAAGTGAAGATATTATCCAGTATGCATCGATCCATGACAAAGCCTGTCTGAGAAGTATGAATAATATCTGGTAAGAAGGGTCGCAAGCGATGGCTGATCAGTAACGCTAATATCTTATAGACTGAAGGGAGTAGGGTAATAGGTCTCCACTGACGGAGCTGAGTGGTGTCACCCCCTTTCGGAATAAGAGATATGAGACCTGAACAAAGATCCGGATACATATATCCTGATGCAAAGATGTCTTGACAACCGCGAAGCAGTGGTATATGCAATACATCCCAATAAGTAAAAAAGAAAGCTCTAGTGAGGCCATCCTCTCCTAGACAGGAAGATGGATCTAGGCTCTCGATAGTAGCATGAAGCTTTGCAAGTGTGAATGGAGCCAACAAGATCTCTGCCATAGTGTCTGTACAATGACGTCGGGTGTGATGCCAGATCTGCTCACGGGCAAGTAAAACCTCAGTAGTGCATACATCAGCAGTGAACAATGCCTCAAAATAATCTGCAGACATATCAAGAATAACATCAGGATGTATATGTAGTGTTCCCTGAGCATCGCACAAAGTCCGAAGGGTGGTGCCAGGAGGGCGCTCTTTATGCGCAACGAAGAAGTCCTTATTCATTCGATCAGCTTTAGCTATCCAATGAGATACTGAAGCATGATGAGTGAACTTAGACCTAGCCTCCTGTACGCGACGAATTTCCTCTGTGAGCTCTGTCTGTCTAGAGCGAGATAAGCATCCTGAGGCCACTCCTCAAGCAAGCGCTGTGTGGAACCAAGTGGAATATGGAGATCAGACTCGCGTACTCTCAACTGACGATGAATAATAGCGGTCTGATCACGGCAGTAAATACTAGACTGAGTAATGCAGTGGGCAAGGAACTCTCCAGGGGGACCACAATAAGAAGCACCCGTGGACCATAAGTCACGAATCTGCTGCTGCAAAACTTCAGTGGTGAGAACATTGTCAGGGATGCGGCAGCCTCGTCTCTGTGCAGAGGATCTAGTGAAGGAGATAAACAATGAGATGGGTAAATGATCTGAGAGGCTGGTCCCTCTCCAAATAGTAGTAAATCCACCTAGAGCTGCTGCCCAAGGGCCAATGTAAAAACGATCAAGTCGCTTTAATAATCTTCCCTGTTGTCTCTGAAACCCCCACGAGTAATGAAGTGTAGCAGGGTGGTGACCAAAAGAGGGTATGTGCCAGGCGTCAACACCTTGAATAGCTAGAAGAAATCGATCCCAAGCTGGCTGCTCATCGGGAGAAATGGATGATAGAACTGGAGGTGTGATGGATCGCCAGTCAGAGTCGCTCTCGACGTTGTTGAAGTCGCCTCCAACAACCCAAGAGTCTATAGCAGGGAGAACAGCAGCCAAGGAGGACCAAAAAGTAGCTCTCTCCCGAGGAGTAGTGGGTGCATAGACTGACATAAAACCAATGATAGAGTCCAGAATCTGAATAGAAACATAGACTGCTCTGCCAGTGACAAGTGTGCCATGCTGCTGAACTGAGGCCAAGTAACGTGGCCCCACTGAAATGCATACACTGCAACTGTCCATGAATGCCCAGAGCAGGCTCCCAAAAAGTGTGAGCGCCCGAGGGCATGAGATTACCAAAGGGAGTGACAATCTTATGCTCCTGTACTAGTAATATATCCATAGTGCCTACTACATGAGCGTGTAAATCTCTGCGAAGTAAAAGCTTACGTGAACCTCTTACCCGAGAAGTCTGTAAACCATTAGCATTCCAAGAAACTACATGTAAATCCATAGTCTGCATGAATGAATTGGTAAAGCATTTGACTAACTGCGCATCTTCTTGGAGGCAGTTGGGCCATCCAAGGGGTGAGCTTCGGGCGGTAGGAAAGCAACCCGCAAGCCCTCTCTAAAATATGGTGTCTCATTCCACGAACTGCGGACCTCAGCTTGTTTACATTGCATTACCGATGGTGCAGCTTTGACACCCCAAATGCGCATAGACATAGGAAGCACCACATCTCTCTCTCTCTCTCTCTCTCTCTCTCTCTCTCTCTCTCTCTCTCTCTCTCTCTACATTACACTTGCTACATGATGCTTCAATTGACTCTCAAGTGAATGAAGCTTTTCTACAACGCCAATGTATTACGGCTTGGGAGAAATCCGGTGGGTCACGCTTCATACATTACACCACCTATATTGCCCCCAACTACAAAACCATGTTCTTCGCTGAGAGAGGAAACCGTACTCACACTTACATGCTTGAGCCTATTCCCTTGTCCGCGATACGCACTATCGCAGCAATTCGGCTTAGCTCCCATTTCCTTCGATGCGAGATAGGGCGTTGGGGCAATGGAGAAGAGTCAAATCGATTGTGCACATTATGCTCACTGCAAGTTCGAGAGTTTGAGTACCACACACTACTAGAGTGTTCAGCTTTTGATCACATCCGAACTTGCTTCTCTCACATTTTCAGCCATAACTTAGACCTACACACTTTCCTCTCCCAGCCAAAGTGTGGGCTCTCCATTGCAACTCTCATCACTACAATTTTGGAGCATCGAGAGTCACTCATCAGCCATACACATACTACATCACATTTAACTTTGGTCCCATAGGTCATATTTGACCTCCGAGGACGATAATAAAATCTATCTATCTATCTCTCCCTCTCTCTCTCTCGGACCGCGTGAAGGCTCAAGATGAGGAAATCGCACTACTCAAGAAAGAGCTTGCAGAGGTGCGATCGCAGAATGTCCTTGAAGAGGGAGAGCTTTAACTCTCAGTAGTTGAAGAGCTTAACACGATTAAAGAACAAGTGCGGGCCATCAAAGAAGGTGGGGAGCAACAAAACGAAATGACGACCCCGTGGGTAGATGTCATCACAAAGACCCAACAAAAAGCAGAAAAGGCCGAAAAATGGATCGAGATTGTCAAGAAAGGGAAAGGCAAGGAAATAACCCCCACCCCCACACCAACCATCATCAACTTGACACTAGAAGAGGAGCAAAGGAGACGTGTGCGGGCCTTACATGTAAGGATATGTGGCCTCAGAGACCAAGATAATGTGTGGAGGAAGAGGTGAAAGAACTCATGACTCTGATGGGGGTGAACGAACAGACGCATACAAGGGCCTGGAGAGTGGGCACAAAGAAAAGCGGAAGCAACGGAGAAACCTCGAAGGAAAGGGCACTCATTCTCCGCTTCCCATCCATGGAAGCGAAGAAGGATTTCCTGAAGAAGAGACCGACTCTAAAGAAGACTGGCATCTTTCTTGGAGATGACCTCATCCTCTCGCAGATTGCTCATATGCAAGAAGTAATGCCGGAATTAGAGCAGCAAGGGAAAAGGGGAAGATTGCTTTTTACAGAGATGGAAAGGTGGTGATATTGGAGCGACGTCCCGCATGACGGTGCGAGACCCATAAAACCACACTAAAGATGGCAACCTGGAATTGTAACGGTTCACTTCGTCTTGATGTAGGGGCCTTTGAGGATAGCTTCACAAGGAGAGACATCATCTTCTACTCGGAGACGCATCAAGCCCCTGAGCAATCCATGCCACAGGTGAGCAGATATAGATGGGAGACAGCCTACAGACAAGAGACCAGATCGGAGCATCGAGGACGAGGCTTAGGGGGAGTGGCAGTTTTATTTATGGAGGAGTTGCAGCCATTGATATATATAGCGCGCAGGGATGAGTTTGCTAGGTACATGTGGGTGAGGCTCAGGGTAGAGACGGGCAGATACCTCTACATTGCTATCTGTTACTTTCCCCCTAGTACGTCAGTATATGCATCACCTAGGGGACAATCTCCCTTTGCTATTTTGGATAATAACATGTGGGAGTTTTCTAAGGATGGTGACATTATCATACTAGGGGATTTCAATGCTAGGACTGCCCACCACCAGACAATATTTTATGATACTTTCGAGGAAATGATTACGGAGTTGGACGATACAGTGATGGGTCTATGCAGATTATCACAAGATGAGGAATACATGGAATATGGCAGATACTTGATAGATATGGGAACCGCACATAGATTGGCCATTTTGTGCGGATTACTTGCTTTCCACACCGACATGGTGCCAACACAGTGGATTATGTTATGGCCCTCATTCCATTCTTTCAAGATTTCATGGTGGGCACTAGAGCAGTTGATCATGCTATCTTGTCCTTCACCCTGACGTTTCAGTTCAGCACAGCTCCATTAGGAGAGGTCCCTACACACATCCGGTATACCTTCATGAGGGAGACAGACTCTGTGTATATGGATGAGATATATAGGAAGCTATGCACCGAGGAGCCAGGACGGCCACTAGATGAACTCACTCAGATACTGACAGAGACGCTCCATGATGTAGCATCCGAAGCATACCCCCACAACCAGCCTACACGGAGACGATCTGGAAAAATGCCCCAGAACAGTTGGTATGATGAGGAGTGGAGAGATGAGGATCAAGTTATAGAGGGAAGTGCTCATGGGTATTCCCACACATAGACAGTCACGGATTATCTTTCGCCGCCTAGTGCGACGAAAGAAAAGGGCTTATTTATCCCAGCTAGAGCAAGATCTGTATCAGTTATTTATAAGTCAGGACTTGGGCGAAGCATGGAGGCTATTCCACGAACATTCACCACCACCGGCGGTCACCTCCACCGAGACATGGGGGGAATATGCCACATCTCTCTACACAGCACTAGGACAACCACCTCTACCGGACCCACTAGAGACATGCCCGGAGACATGTTCTTTCTTTACTGCCGAGAGGGTAAGGAAAGCTATTGACAGGATGAAGACAAGGAGAACACATGATCATGATGGTCTGGTAGCAGAGCACTTCATCCATGCGAGGGATATGCTCGCAGACCTCCTGGCTATGATGTTTAATCGAGCCATGTATGAAGGCTTCCCTGAGACTTGGAGTATGACCACGATTGTGCCTATTTTCAAGTCAGGAGATTCCATGATTCCCGGGAATTATTGCACCATCATGGTTGGGCACACATTAGCTAGGCTGTATGCATCCATTCTTGAACAAGAGCTGAGTAGATGGGCAGAGCGAGAGGGCATAAGAGCACCAGGGCAAGCAGGTTTCAAGAGAGGTTTCTCCACTCTTGACTAGATTCTGACACTCAGAGCTATTATTGAGGAGGGTAGACACCATGGCAAGAAGATCTATTGTTGCTTTGTGGATGTCCGCAAAGCTTTCGACACAGTGCTGAGAGCGAGACTCATACATAGATTACAGGACATGGGTGTGCCTACATAGCTGATTTGGGGGATTCTGGCTCTATACAGGACAGTGATGGGGCGGGTACGCACCACTGAGGGAATGTCGGACATGGTCCTCTCCAATATTGGAGTAAAGCAGGGATGCCCCCTATCCCCGACTCTTTTTGGGATGTATGTGGATGAGTTTTCGGACTATGTAGAGCGTCAAGGGGACAGGGGGGCTCAATTTGTTTTGCATTGCTAGGACTTGTTATAGTTCATTTTTGGTAGCTTCTGCATGGTGTACACATCTTCCTAATGTCCGCCCAACTCGCCCGCCCTTGCACCTGCCTTTTGATTCTTTGAACTCCTCTCTTTTGCTTTGCTTGATCTCCGCTCTCCACTTTCCCTTGCTAGTTCTTTGAACGGCCTCGGGCTCCCTTCACTGTGGGATCAGCTTCTTCCATGAGGGGGGGAGACAATAGCGAGGTCGCTATTGCCCTCTCTTTTTTTCTCAAAAATTTGGGGCCCCAAGGGCCGCGGGACTCACCTCTAGTGGGGTCCCACGTCATCAATCACTCTGGGTGCAACCGCTTCACCCCCATGTGGGCGCACCACCCCTGTCGCCACCCCATCGGCCAAAAATCCGCCGCCTACGCCCTGCGTAGTACCCACGGCCCCCTGTAGCTCCCACTCGCCATCACCATAGACAACGGCTCACAAGCTCTCCACAGCCCTCTTGTGTACTAATGGGGGCTCATGGCCCACATCATATAGTGCGTTCCCCCAATCCTCCATTGCGCATTTGTTACTATATGCTGATGATATTGTGCTGATCTCTGACTCACCAGAGGGGATGCAACGTCACTTGGATGCTCTGCATACATTTGCTCGTGACAGTGGATTGTCTGTCAATCTGGGGAAAACCAAGGTTATGGCGTTCAACACCACACCACAGTGGGTTAGGAGGTCGGCACCCACATTTATGTATGGCCAAGAGATTGTGGAGTACACAGATGCATATACTTATCTTGGGGTAGTCTTCGGTGGACGGGTGTTTTCACTAAGGAGAGCATCAAAGACTAAACTGACGAGAGCATATGCAGCTTTGGGAGGACTGGAGAGGATGTGTTCGTAGGTTCAGTTTCAGGAACCGCGAACAAAGCTTTGGCTTTTTGACACTCTAGTAACTCCAGCTATGCTCTATAGACTCTAGAGTTCAGGTATGGGGACCCTCAGTAGACCACCATGGGAGATCTGGCAACACAGATGGATGGAGATGTATGGAGAGGCCTCTGGTCTCTGTGATCGCTCGGATGATTCGGGCTAAGGCCTCAGTACCACATGAGATTATCCAAGCTGAGCTACCCCCCCCCCCCCCCGTGGTGGAGGCGTTGACGAGATCAGTTTCTTTTATGCACGGTCTATGGGATCTCCCCAGGGACAGATACGCTCGGCTTGCCTTGGAGTCATCTCGACAACTAGCTCTACAAGGCGATACAACATGTTGGTATGGACAGATGACGGCATGGTTTCAGTCGCATGGTCTCAAGATGGATAGATTACCTCCGCTTCAATACTCTCTGGATGCACCCTCCCTGTCTCTCACACGGATAGAGATCACAAGACTCATACGTGAGGATCTGATTCAACTAAATACCAGGAGCACATGGATACAACCGACACAGGAGTTGGGCACGAAGATGGCCTTCTACAGAGAGCATCTCCTCCAACTCACGGAGGACGGCTTTGTGACTAGGCCTGCATACATGGACACACTCTTATCTCATGGGATAAGATGCGCTATTGGACAGATACGCACATCCTCACATCAGCTCCAAATCGAGACTGGCCGATTTCGAGGGGTGCTGGCAGGAGCTAGGATATGTCACCTATGCAACGTAGAGCCAGAGACAGAGCTGCACTACACATGTCACTGCCCGGCATACTATGAGATACGTGGCCGCTTCCATTGCCTGTTCAGAGAAGGGTTTGGACCTTTTTCTAGAGTCATGAGATACAAGGATCAGAGGTGTCTCGGATTGTTCCTGCTAGAGGTGCGCAAACTTAGGGAGAGCTTGCTGAGAACATCAGAGGAAAGACAGTCTCAGAGATGAATCACAGATTTCTTTCCACCAGCCACATAGGAGAGCCAACGGAGCAGTCATTACAACAAATCTCAGAGCCTACTCATACTAGAGGTACACTACTTGATCGAGCCACGGAACTTGGCAGATCCAGACGTCCACGACCTCGGGGGGTCTCCCACTACAGACGAAGGCTGCAACAAAAGATATAGATCACTCTAGCTCGACATGCAAGACGCCCTACCAGAGTATTGACCATGGAGGAGGTCGATGAGATCCGATAGCGACCAATGAGAAATTTCATCTGAACCCACAAACACACCCCCCCCCCCCCCCCCCCCCCATTTTCTTTCTCCTTAGCGTCTTAGTGTTAGTTCTTTGTACCTTTGTAATTTCCGTACTTAGACATGGTATCAGATTCACCAATTGTAACTTTTTTGGTCTCATAGGCCATTTTGGCCTTTTGAAGACGTTAATATAACATTTCATTTCATTTCTCCGGCCTTTAGGATACTGAAGTCTCTACTATCAGAGAGCTCCATTGTATCAGTCCCCTCCCCCCCCCCCCCCCCCCCCCCCCCCTTTTTATCAGCTTTCAACCCACCCCGTACTTTTTGTACCCAGACCTGGTATTAGATTCATCACATGTAACCTTTTGGTCTCATAGGTCATTTTGGCCTTTTGAAGACGTTAATATTACATTTCATTTCATTTCTCTCTCTCTCTCTCTCTCTCTCTCTCTCTCTCTCTCTCTCTCTATGTCATTGCACAATGTATTATGAGATACGAGGCCATTTTCATTGTCTATTCAAAGAAGGTTTTGGGCCTCTATCTAGGGTCATGAGTTATGAGGATCAGAGATGTCTTGGGCTATATCTACTTGAGTTACACAGGCATAGAGAAACTTTACTGAGGAGAGTTGAAGAGAGACAACCCCAGAGACAGATCACAGATTTCTTTACACTAGATATTGTACACCCAGAAGAACAGACAGAGGAGCAGCCAACAGTGGAGAGGTCTGCCCGCACTACTGGCATTCTCATAGACCGAGCATTGGAGCTATGGAGATCTAGACGACCCTGATGGAGTAGAGGAGCTACACAGTTTCGAAGGAGGCTACAACAAAGGATTCGAGCCATACTTTTTCGTCGTCTAGAGTGCAGATGAAGATGGATCTCTATGAAGACGGGCCTCTACTTCCCTCCCATATTGTCTACACATTGTACTGCTTAGTTCACTTCACGCCTTTCACCTTTCACACCTATCAGCTTAGTCTAGGATTCCGCAGTATTTATATTTTGTTATCCTAGTTTAATTTATTTTGTTAATCTGACTTTGTATCAGACACACCGCATTGTAACTTTCTGGTCTCATAGGTCACTTTGGCCTTTTGAAGACGTTAATATAACATTTCATTTCTGTGCACTTCCGCTGTGAATTCTGGCAACTTTGCTTGTTCACTATTTTTGTCCCCATCTTTTCAGTAACTATTAAAAGAAGGTAATTTTTGGGATTTGTATACCCAGTTCTTTTGTCTGTAATGAGTGCAGATCTCCTTTGGTTGTTGGTGAGAAAATGTCATGTGTCGATTTATCAACTTAGTGAATCAATTGAAAATGTTTCTAAGCTGTATTCTGGAGTCTGTAACAGTGGCAAATGTGACTTCCAAAGTATGGATATTCACGAGTTTTTGGCATCCGTTGGAAAGAGTGCAGTAGCAAAAGTCACTCGGGGATTCTCAAACGCTCGAACTAAGCAGTCAAAGTGCCCTGATACTGTTTTTGTGGAAGACACAGGTAAGTTTGTCCCTTTCATCTCTACCTTGATTTCTGGAGTCATGACGTACGCTGGGTGTTATGTATGCTCAAGACGAAGTTGATGGTTATATTGTCTTATGGATGACCACTATGAGTCTATAGCTGCACTTTCCTTTATAGGTGAATTTGGGCTATTCCTGGTTTCATTTAGGTATATATCTACCTTGGTCCTTTGTGTGAAGGCTTGATAAGAGATCTTTGGTTTGACTGCCAAGTTCTCTCTTAAATTAGAAGCTTTTCAGGCAACCCGGTCTTGTGAAATTTTACTCCTTTGGTGTGTAGTAACTCAACCTTACCACAAATTATTAGGTTAGAAGTAAATTGTCATGTCCTCTACTTATAACCATTTAGAGGTTTAGTTTTGGAACTCAGATTTAGCGTTACCGTTGCATCTGCATATAGATGTCTTGATGCTCACGAGTACTTTAACCTCAGACAATTGTTACTCTAACAAAAACACTTGCTTTACTACTTATTGTCGCTCACATGGATAAGAAAGAACTGGTTATTGTGCTGTAACTTGATATTTTTTTTTTTCCAAGAAAAAGATCCTTCTATTAGTTAATGAAAACTGCCCATAGGGCTACAACCACCTCTGCAAGAGAGGGCTACAACAAGCATGATGGGGAGACTCTCCCAATGAAAAAACAGCATATATACAATGAGGCTAAATCAAGAAATGGGAGGAGGGAAGAGCCACACAGGTGGACAGTAGTGCCATCTGAGCACCCCCTGGACTATAGTGTAGAAAGGCCCAGGGCGCCAGAGTCGAAGGAAAGCCTCGCAGCGCATGCAGAAGAGCCACACAGGTGGACAGTAGTGCCATCTGAGCACCCCCTGGACTATGGTGTAGAAAGGCCCAGGGCGCCAGAGTCGAAGGAAAGCCTCGCAACGCTCCTGCATGCGGTCGGAGCTGCCCTGTAGTCCCTCAAGTTGTCCTATGAGAGTATGGATCAGCTCTAGCCAAAAGTCATGAACAGTCTCTGCTGGTGGCACACGGTGAGCCTCAAAGATGCGGAAACAGCGGGCCCGCCAGATGAACCAAAGTGTTAGGCCACTGATGAGTTCCCAACACTCCTCTCTCTCACTGCACCACTCCTGTGGAGTAAGCTCTGTAGCAGGCTGAAGTGTAGGTCGCCCCCCCTGCATCACTATCATCCTGCTGGTGGAAGATAGCTCAAACTGAAGTGCTGGGCCCGTGAGGGTGGACCAAGCTGCTGCCCCCCAAGTGTATTGTCGAGCCATGGAGAGAGCAGGCATCAGCCGAAGAACTCGTAGCCACACCTGCTGGGCCGAGGGACAGTCCCAAAGACAGTGACGTTGACTCTCCACCAAATGGTCACAAGCTGCACATGTGGCTGAGAGACCACTATGCACTAGCCAGCTCCCTGCTGCTGTGGCTCTATGTGCGACCAGCCACTGAAACAAGGTGACTCGCCTCGGCTGTCTGGAGTCCCACAACCTCTCCCAAAAGTTTGCCAAGAACTCGACTGTGAGACCCTCCTCCTGCCAATGACGTGCTGCAGCGGGGAGGGCCTCTCTCTGTGCTACTAGTATATGACGTCCCAGTCGAAGAGTGTACTGAAAGAACGAGACTCCTGGGTGGTCTGCAGAAGAGAAGGGGTCCCTCCATAGCCACTCACCAGGATCCCACTGTACTTGTGCCAATGGACAACACTCCCAAGCCCATAGCCTCTAGTGTCCTGTCTCAAGAACTGCTAGGTCAGGGTCTATGACGCAGGTCCGTCCACAGATGCCCACTACTCGGATCCTCTGAAAACAGCACTCTGCTACTTGCGGGGCCTCTATTGCAACTCGCTGTAGTCGTCCCCCACCCTGGAGCTCGAAGAACAGGGCTGAGACAGATTCTGAGCAGGCCCTGACTGAAATGAGAACCTCCAGTCGTGTGAAGGCTCCCATCCACCGGGGTGCTATTGGCTCGAGAGGCGTGAGCCACTCAGCTGGAACTGACTCTGAGATGTCCTGACACATGCTCTGCACCCCTCTCATGCCCTATAGCTGGAAACCCTGCACCTCCTTTGACAAACCTGTGAAGTCTAGCCAGTCACCTAGAGAGCACGCTGGACCTGCTGCCATGGGACCCCAAGAAACATGAGGCCGACTACCAACCAAGTGGCCTCTCTGAGTGCTAACCATTGGGTTCCAGACGAGGGGCTGCCGTAGGCGCTCCTTCGTGCACGTCAGCTATCTCTGCTCTAGGCCACACCGTAAGAGCTCCTGCTCCCAAGATCGAAGCAAACTCACTGCGAAGTGGTCCTCCAGTCTCCTGCTCAAACCAACTCGGCGCAACTCTGTAAAGATCCATCTGGTCGAAGGTTGCCAGGGGCCTCTTGACTGAGGCACCCTAGCACGAAGCCTCTGCAGCAAGAACTCCTTCCAGGGCTCCTCTCCTGGAAGAAGTCCTCTGACTACGAACTTCCCAAGAAGGGCTTTGCTCTGCTATGCTGGATCAATGATCCCAAGCCCTCCCTGAGAACAAGGAAGTGTGATGACCGACCAAGCCACCTTGGCTCGGGCAATCTGAGTGTCACAACCTGACCAAAGGAAGTTCCTGATCAGCCTCTCTACTTGGCCGATACAAGAACTTGAGAAGATCCAGCAAGAAGTGATGTACCACATAGTCGCCAACAACACCTGGTTGGCAACTACTACTCTACCAGCCAGCGAGAGTTGTGCTGAGCTCCAATGTAGCAGCTTTCTCCTGATGGACAGGAGAAGAGGAGCAATCTGCTGCTCGGGGGACAAGTCCAAACCAACCTGACAACCCAAGTACTGAACTGCAGTCCCTGGGGGAATCCACCTGAAACCCTCTCCTGGCATCCAATCTGGCACAGGAGCAGTGCCAACCGAGAAAGCCACTGTCTTTCTCCAGTTGATCAATGCGCCCGATGCACAACAGAAGGTCTCCAAAGCCTGCTCACATCTGTGCAGATTGGCCTCCTGGCCCTCTAAGTACAAGGCTGAGTCATTGGCAAACTTAGCGTCCAGTAACTCATCTCCCCGAATAGGGAGTGCTAAGCCCCTTAGACCAACCTGCTCTGACACCAAAAATCTGCTCATCGCCTCCGCATAGAACAGAAAGAGAAAGGGGACAAGAGGACAACCGTGTTTGACCGAGCGTGTGGGCATGAAGCGCTCACCTCTACCTCTTGCCAAAAGCACCTGACTGTGAGCCTGTCTGTACAAAGCTGCTATCCCTCTGATCCAAGCATCTGAGAAGCCCATCCTGCGTAGAGTGCCCTTTAGAAAGTCCAAAAGTCAACTATGTCGTATGCCTTCTCAAAATTGAGAAGAAGAATCACAAGGTCCTCCCCACGGAGCCGTGCGAGGGCTGAAGCCTCCCAGAAAGTGAAGATGTTGTCAAGGATACTATGTTCCTTGACAAAACCTGTCTGAGTCCCATGTATAAGGCTCTCCAAAAGTGGCTGAATCCTCAAACTCAGAGCCTTGGCAAGAATTTTGTAGGCTGAGTTGAGGATGGTGATGGGGCGCCACTGTCGAATCTCATCCAAGGAGCCACCCTCCTTTGGAATGAGGTAAATCAAGCCCTCAGTCATGCTATCAGGCATCACTCCTGTGTGCAAAATGTACTGAAAGGCACTACAAAGATCTGGGCCAAGCAGGTCCCAGTACTCCAAGAAAAAGCTGGGAGTCAGTCCATGGACAGCTACCACGAGGGAGGGCCCTAAGATCCGTGTGCAGCTCCTCAAGCTGAAGTGGCATCTCTAGCCTCTGGCGCATCTCCGCAGTCACAAGACAAGGCATCTATGCCCAAACCTGCTCCCTGCATGCATCCTGCCGCTCTGACTGGGGCTCAACCCCGACAGTAACTCACGGTAAAAGTCAGTAGCAACTGCACGCATATCCTCGGGCTCACAAACAACTGACCTATCGGGTCTCCTCAACTGATTGACCTTGGCATGCGAGTGCCGAGGTCCCACAGTCTCAAAAAAAGCACCTGTCACTCTGTCACCCACCTGAGTCCACTGAGATGCCTGTTGGTGAAAGGCAAACTCATGACGCCTCTCCTCTGTGCTAGCAAGCTCCTGTCGAGCCTGCTGTAACTGCTCCTCCAACCATGGACTGCCTGGATGCTGCTCCTGCATCCTCTGTAGTGAAGCAATGCCTCGTCTGAGACGCTGCTCCTCCTCTCTCGTTGCAGCTCGGCGAGCCAGAGACTCCTGGAGAAAAAAGTGGCTAAGCTGAGCTAGGCCTAAGGCCACTCTGTCTGCAGGTAGAACCTGGCTGTCCATGCCCTCTGGCCAGAGAGCCTCTACCCTCTCTCTGAGTGCTGAGTCCAACAAGACCCGCTCTCGGATGCGAAGCGTCGTGCTCCCTCTCCTCTGCCTGTCTGCCACTGTGAGGATCACTGGTGCATGGTCCAAGAAGGATGTCCCTGCAAGGATGCCCATTGATCCCCCTAAGTCACTGAAGTGGTCACTAGTGTAGAAGCGATCTATCCGCGATAGATTCACTCCTCCCACTCTGCGGTCCGATGTAGAGAAGGCAAGACTGGCTGGAGGCCTCACAAAGCCAGAGTGCTGCCATGTATCCGAAACCCTCAAAGTCATACACAACCTCTCCCAAGCTGCTAACTTGACTCCATGCACAATAGCATGGCTGCCTCCAATCCTGTCAGAAGGGTCCTCCAACATGTTGAAGTCCCCTCCTACACACCAATGGTCAGCCTGCGGCAAAGACTCAACAATCTATGACCAAAACTCTGCACGAGCACTCGCCACATTGGGCGCATAGATGTTCAGGAAGCCCACAAGGCCACCCTGAACCTGCATAGTAATCCACTGAGCCCTGCCTGGCACAATAATCCCTCTGCCCACAATGGCCTGCTGCAATGAATCCGCAATAGTCATACATACCCCACCCTGGATGCCTCCAGGTCCAAAAGCAGCTGACCAAAAGGGATCATATCGTCCACGCAAAATCTGACCACATCGCCGAATGCGGCTCTCACACAGATGGTGCTCCTGAAGCATAAGGAGATCAATCTCTCCTCCCACAAGGCAACGCTGAAGCTCCTGACGCAATCGGCCCCGTTGTCGCTGAAACTGGGGCCCATCTAGTCCCTGCACGTTCCACAAGACGATCCTCATGGGGAGCGAGAGAGAACAGATGCTGCCGCAGCAGCAAGACGAGCTATCTTCGAGGCTGGCTTGGATGGGGAGTAATCTGCATCCGAGCGTCCTCTAGATAGGCGAGACTGCAGTGAGTGCCTAGCCCAAGCCCAAGCAGAGCGAGCTGTGCGTAAAGCAACCTCCTCTGTCCAGGAGTCCTCATGAATGTATACATAGCAAGGCAAACACTGCGTATCGGCAAAGAAGTACACCACAATGTGCCTACATCCTGCTGAGTCTGGGGGTGTCACCGCAAACTTGGCCAGTGGCCACAAAGTCTGCAGCAAATCTGTAACTCCAAGTTCTCCCATGTGATGAGAGAACTCGAGAACCTGTGTATGCAACCATCCCAACGCTGAGTCGAGGGACCACTCTGTCTCGGCCCTACCATAGAGGGGGAAGGAGAAACCAACTGTTGAGTCCAAGGCCTCTGTCCCCCTAGCGGCGAGGAACAAAGCATGGACCCTGAAGCAGGCTGCCTCGTGGTCTGTTGCGGAATCGCCGAGAAAGCGAGTGAACCCGTAGTCGAAGAAGTCCCAGCGGCGTCGGAGGTCAATGCTCGTCAGACCACGAGGGATAGTTGCAAGGGAGGATGTCTGAATCTGCAGAGGGGGCTGCAAGAAGGGCTGACCCTCTCTCGCTAGGCGACTCGTGGCAAAGGCGCTGCCAAGAGATCTCCTAGCCGCCGGCGAGGGACCAGTCTCCTGAGTCGACTGTGGAACTGGAGCAGGAGGGGGAGGGAGAAGGAGCTAGGGGGAGCGGAGGAGAAAAGGAGTGGGGTGGGGTGACAGAGGTATAGGGGCGAGGTGGAGAGGCGACGGGAGCAGAGGGCGGGGGGGAGGATGAGGAGTGAGGAGGGGAACTCTGAAGGGGGAGCGGCTGTCGAGGGTGAAGCGGAGGTGGAGGCTGCCGTAGGGGACTCCTCCTGCTCAAGAGGACCAAAGCGGTTCCCCGTGGGAACCCACTGTTGCTGAGTAGGCAGCTGAGGGCCACTCTGAGTGCCAGGTTGTTGCGCTGTGGCCCCTGGCGTCAACGGCCACGGGCCTGCTGCCACCCCTCCTCCGCTGGAGCCCCAGGCTCGGAGGGTGGCTATGAATCTGTGCTTTGTGCCGCTGACTGTGGCTGCGGGCCAGCCTTGGTAGGCTGGGGCTGAGGCTGAGGTGCAGGTCGTGGCCTCCTCCATGGACAGGCCTTCGCTAGGTGGCCCATCTGTCGGCAAATGAAGCACTGGTTCGGGAGGCACGAGTACTCCACACTCTGTCTAAACCAACCTCCACTCACCCGAGGCAGAAGGATGACCTTCGGGAGCGTGTGGGTATCTCTCACCAAAACTCGAACTGAGGGGATGCCAGCCGCCTTGGCAGCTACTGATGCTGCCGTACGAGGTGTCTCCAGGACAGTCCCGATGGTGGAGCCAATCCTGGAAAGAAGTGGTGGGTACTCCCTCCGTAAACCCGGAAAGCAGACTGAGATGGGGATGTCTGCCTCCTCTACTAGCACATCCGAAGTCGGGTCAAAACCATGTCGCCACTGTTGAAAGTGGGCGCGTGATGCTCGGATGGCCAGTGGACCCATAGCTATGACCTTGGAAGCCATCTCGGAGGTCTCGAACTCGATCTGATAGTACCCCCGTCCGAGAATCTGGACATCCAAGATCTTGCCCACCTCTGCGAGAAGGCGGGCCTGGAGAAGGTCTTGCAGCTCTCCTCTGCTAGGTCGGCTGTCGAGAATTTTGCAGATGACCGAAGTTGCCTGCAATCGCTCTACCTCAGCGGCTAGGCTTGCTTGCTCTGTCGGCGAGAGAGCAAGTCGAATGGTGGGCTGAGCGGGGTTGGGCGAGGGGGCTTCATTGAGTCCCTCTGCGGTGGAGCATGAGCCGCCATCTGTGTCTGCTACCGGTAAAGACAAGGTGGAGGATCGTCGACGAAAAAAGGGGGGGAAGACCTGCTGGACCGAGCACGTCAATGGTGCTGGCGACGCCCGTCAAGCAAGAATGGAGAGGGAGAAGGCTAACGGAAAAAAGCAGGCGAGGGGGGCGGACTGGCGTGGTTAACTGCGGGAACGGCTTCGGGCTGGCAGGGCAACGGGCAGCAGTGGGGGGCAGCGCGGGGGGGGTGGGGGGGGGGGGGAGCGGCTGGGGGCGCTGGCTGAGCTGAGCAGCGGGCTGCCAGGGCAGCAGGCAGCAGCAGGGGTAGCGCGAGGGGCAGGGGGCAGCGCGAGGTGGACAAGCGGGAGAGCAGCGCGAGGGTGTGAGTGAAGGCGATGGCGCAGGGGGGGAGAGGGGGCGGGTGCGAGCAGCAGCGAGCCGGGACAGAGATCTAAATATTGTCGCTGTAACTTGATATTTTCTTGGATAATTTTTTCTTCTGTTTGAAAATTTCAATGTGATTTTCCCTGCTATTAGCTTTGGATCCCACAAAAGCGTAGAACAAAGAGCTGTCTTCAGTTATCATTTGTCGAAGAATGCGAAAAGAGTGTTACACACTTCAATTACTTTTGGTTTCTTAGCTTCATGCGTGCCTTGTGGCTACCTGATTTGTTGGTACTTATGTAGGAGACCTTTCTAGAGGAGCCCTCAAACTTTGACAGTTTTATTGACCTTTGGAAATGAACGACCTTTGTCACCAAGATAGGTCACCCGTGGTAGTCCAAAGTTTGCTTAATTGGACAATCATGTTTGAAACTCCAATTTTTGGTTTGATGAACGCTCGTTGCTCTTCAAAAAACTCTTGTATTATTACAATTTAACTGCATTTCCTGGTACTGATATCTCTGTTCAGAGAACCATGTTTGGACTGCAGTCATCTGTTGGAATAAATGTTGCTCTTTTACTAACTCATATTATTGTCATTTAGGTTCCTTTCTTGAGTTTGTCCTAGTATTCATATCCCCAAGGTATCGATGAGATGCGCTCAACTCTTAGATTTCACATCCGAAATTGCAACAGGTTATTATTATGATAGCTATGTCTATCTATAGTGGTGCATATACCGTGTTGGCTACCTTTCGCTATATTTACATCAGTGCATTTTTTCAGGGCTATGACTTCATCTTGGCTTAGTTTGTCTTCCATCTCCTTAGTCATGGTAGGAACTTAGCACGCAGACCTTTGCATTTATTTATGTGTGGTGGGGTTTTTTTTTGGGGGGGGGGGGGTGTAAGTAGGAAAGCTTATATTAGTATATAGGGAAATGCCCATCACCACATTTTCTTCCCATGCCCTTCTCGGACGAACCCTAGAAGCTCTCTCTCTCTCTCTCTCTCTCTCTCTCTCTCTCTCTCTCTCTCTCTCTCGTCTGCCCTTGCCCGTCAAGTTTTCTCCCGTCACCTTTTTCAACCTTCAATACAAAGGGGCCTCACCCATTGAGTCACCCCCTGTACGGCTATGGCAAAAGGGGCCACAAAGGATGAAATGGCCAAAATGGAGGACAAGCTACATGCCACGATCAAAGAAAACAAGAAATTGACCGACTCCGCCATCACCACTATCATCAACCGCCTCTCCAAACTTGAGAAAGAAGTAGAAGTCTTGAACAAAGAGAAAGAAGAATGAGCAAGGGAGAAGGAAGACAAAAAGAAGGAGCTTGAAGGATGGAAGAAAAAGAAGGAAGAGATGCATGAGCAAATGGCCATCCTCAAGGCCTCAATCGCATCCCTTACCCCCGAGGAAGGAGAAATCAACAAGGACACAAAGGAGGCCATCAAAGAAGAACTCACTAAAGCCCTTATCGAGAGCCTGGAAAACAAGCTTGAAGCCACAAAGGAGGGATGGGTAGAAGTGGTCAAGAAGAACCTCAAGAAAGAAGCGAAAGAGGACGCTGACAAGGAAGAAGCTCTCCTTGTACACATCACCCTTGAAGAGGAGAAGATGCGGAATGCCCGTCGCCTCAACATACGAGTCACCGGCATTGAAGAAAGGAAGGAATCCACCCCCGAGAAAGATGGTAAAACCTTATGCAACACACTTGGTTACAAAGTAGAAGACCCAACCCCCTGCACCAAAGCTTGGCGAGCCGGCAAAGACCTCACCAAGAAGAGGCCTCTTATACTCCAATTCCCATCGGAAGAAGCACGCACCCTTTTCATCCGAAAGAGGGTAATTCTACGAGGTCTCACGGGCACCCCATCTACCTAGATGACGACCTCACAAAAATGCAAGTGGAGCATAGAAGAGCATGCATGCCCCGGATCCAACAAGCACG
Source organism: Adiantum capillus-veneris (assembly GCF_014529385.1). Taxonomy (NCBI): domain Eukaryota; kingdom Viridiplantae; phylum Streptophyta; class Polypodiopsida; order Polypodiales; family Pteridaceae; genus Adiantum; species Adiantum capillus-veneris. Next base: position 12,241,126 of record NC_140953.1, read on the forward strand.
CAATGAAGGAAAACGAGCCTCCTATCGCGACGGCCGGGTCATCATCGATAGCAAGGCCGTAGCAGAGGGACTCGCGGCCTATGGGACACTATATGAGGAGATACACATGGCAGTTTGGAACTGCAACGGCTCTCTGTGGACACACCCAGGGAGATTGGAGGAGGTGATGCATGATAGAGACGTCATTCTACTCATAGAGACACATGAGAGCTCAGAGAGAGGTCTACCCCGAGTACAGGATTATCAGTGGGAGTCTACACACAGGAAGTGCACACGGCACAACACCACTACAGGATCTGGCGGAGTAGCAGTCCTCTACGGTCGCTCACTCCATAGCAGGATACGGATAGTAGCCCGTGACCCAGGAGCACGCTATATGTGGGTGCGGATTGAGCTCTCTGATGAACACATTCTCTACATTGCCATTTGCTACTTCGCACCCAGTGGTTCTAGATTTGCACAGACAGGCGGAGGAGAGACAGATGAGGCTCATACGCAGGGAGGAGAGGAGGAGGATGATACACTTTCACCATATGCATGTCTCAGGGAGGAGATCATGGAATACTCCAAGCTTGGAGAAGTTTTCCTCACGGGAGACTTCAACGCCAGGACACAGAGCAGACAGTGTGACATCTACGACTTTGACGACCCAGAGCTACTCTCCACCATGGAGAACACAGAGGCAGAGAGGTTTTCCAGAGACACCACCACACCGATACCGTACAGGTGACATCTACTTCGCTTGGGATCACAACACCGTCTCGTTATCTACAACGGGATGGTGCAATGGCCATCATCTGGAGGCCTGACTTGCATACCACCATCAGTCCCCAGCGGCGGCAGTACAGTGGACTACATCATCGGCTTCAGAGAGGCAGCTCGCCTGCTCACATCCTTCACCATCCCACCACTACCTATTGGGGCTGACCATGCATATCTTGCCCTCTCTTTCACTAGCTCACCCATCTCACACATACCACCCACACTCACACCACACACCGCCATACATTTCACACATGAGGTAGCTAGAGTTTACTCATCGCATGTCTACGAGGGGATCTACACTCTCGACCCAGATACACCACTCTCTACACTCACTAGCCAGCTTTCCGCAGTTTTACACACCTCAGTCCTCAGCTGCTTTCCACATACTACCCACATTGGTAGACCTCCACCCTCTGGGACGATGCCCCAGAACCGGTGGTACGATGAGGAGTGTAGGGATCTATACAGGTAGCTACGGGCTCGACGAGCCTTGGAGAAGATCACTGAGAGCGAGGTCCGGCGAGAGATGAAGGCCATCACACGCCGTAAACGGCGGGCCTTCGAAGAGGCACAGGAGCTTGAGCTATACCACCTTCTCATGAGTACAGACTGCGCCACCGCATGGAGGATTCTCAGAGAGCCACGTCCTACCACCCCCTTGGAGGATCCTCAGATCTGGCATGATTACGCCGAGCGCCTATATCAGATACCTGGGCAGCCACTGATCCCGGAGCCACCCGACCCTCGACCTACCACTTCGACTTTCTTCACATCTAGTATGGTGAAGAGGGCTATTCGACGCCTCCAGCATGGCCGCTCAGCAGACCACACTAGACTACAGAGCGAGCACCTCATCTATGTAGCAGACACCCTCTCCCCCTTGATAGCACGTCTCTTCAACTCGCTTTGGTTGAGGGACTACAAGAGGAGTGGACCATGCACACCATTGTGCCGATCCACAAATCTGGCGACACCTTGGACCCAGGAAACTACAGGACTATCATGATTGGCCACACATTGGCCAAACTATATGGGGCAGTTCTTGAGGCAGAGCTCAGCACATACGCAGAGGCATCAGGGCTATGTGCACCAGGGAACTACAGGACTATCATGATTGGCCACACATTGGCCAAACTATATGGGGCAGTTCTTGAGGCAGAGCTCAGCACATACGCAGAGGCATCAGGGCTATGTGCACCAGGACAGGCAGGGTTTCGACGCACTTTCTCGACCATCGATCACATCTTCGTGCTTCGCTGCCTGATCGACGGAGCGAGAGCACGGAAGAGACGACTCTACTGCTGCTTTGTGGATTTCCGCAAGGCTTTTGACACCATCCCTAGAGAGAGACTCTTTCAACGTCTCTAGGAGCTACAGATACCATCTGAGATGATATGGGCCATTCATTCTTTGTATCTGGTCATAGGTAGAGTGCGGTGCCCAGGTGGAGTATCGGACCCCATTGCTAGCACCATTGGTGTGAAGCAAGGATGCCCCCTCTCCCCGACCCTATTTGGCCTCTACATCGACGAGATAGCAGATTACATCCTACGAGCAGGCGGGGCGGGCTTCGACTTGGCAGGTACACCAGTCCATATTATGCTCTATGCAGATGATATTATTCTAGTTTCTGAGACACAGGAGGGACTACAGAGCCACCTACACGCCTTGGATGATTTTTGCACACATTGAGGGCTCACAGTGAACCTTGGCAAGACCAAGGTCATGATCTTCCACACCTCCAGGACAGTTCGGAGTAGAGCAGTGCTCATGGTAGCAGGTGGACAGGTTGAGGTAGTTGATTCATATGTATATTTGGGGGTGACTTTCACTGGCACCACGGGCAGATTTTCCATGACCCAGGCAGCCAGAGACCGGCTTACAAGAGGATACGCAGCATTGGCCACCTTAGAGCGCAGATACCACCAGGCCCACTTCCAGGAGCCCCGCACCAAAGGGTGGCTTTTTGACACTTTAGTTACACCTGCCATGATGTACGCTGCCGTTGTATGGGCACCAGGACTCTCAGCATCTCTCTGGACATAGATAGAGCGCCCACAGATCATTACGATCTCTCGTTTGCTCCATAGCAAACCATCAGTACCACACGACATCATCAGAGCAGAGCTAGCGGCACCCCCGATGCTAGTAGACGCCCTCTTCCAGACAGTTTGCTTCATCTAGCGCATGCGAGAGCTTCCACCAGACAGACTCACACGCAGAGCTTTCGAGGCATCGATACAGCTACATCAGGAGGGGGACACCAGAGCATGGTACTCACAGGTCACAGAGTGGTTCACATCCCATGGCTTGGACATCACAGACTTGCCCCCTTTTCAGTATGATCTTGACTCCCCATACATACGCCTCTCACACCATGAGAGGAATCGAGTTCTCAGACAGGATCTCTGGCAGCTATACATCCGAGAGACATGGATCACACCCAGAGAGCCTCTTCCTACGAAGAGGCAATACTACAGAGACCACTTCCTGACCATCCTAGCAGATGGTTTCATCCAGAGACCTAGATACATGGATGTCCACATGCCACATAGAGCACGGGTTGCCATTGGACAGCTCAGAGTATCATCACACCAGCTAGAGATTGAGGCAGGGAGAGCTGCACATGTCCCCAGGGCAGAGAGGATATGCAGACTTTGCACAACAGACATTGAGAGTGAGGAGCATTTTGTGTGCAGATGTAGAGCATATGAGGGGATCAGAGGCAGATATCCGACTTTGTTTGCAGATCAGCCCACCTTACACCAGATTGTTCAGTCAAGAGACCAACGACTTTTCGGCCGCTTCCTCATAGAGGCACAACAGCACAGGGACTCTCTCCTTCAGACATCATCAGTCGTGAGAGACGAGTGCTAGACAGACGAGCGCTAGACACATCTTACAGATTTCTTCCAGAGGGACACAGTAGTACCACCATCCGAGACTACTCAGAGAGGAGTGACTCTACAGCAGGCTGAGGAGGTCCGAGCTCGCAGACGTCCACGTCCCCATGGGCGTAGGGCACCCTGACTTCACTAGAGAGAGATATAGGAGATCCAGGAGCGCTACTACAGATCTCTAGAGGAGAGACACATCCGAGCTTTCGCAGATCCAGCCGCCATCTTACGGGGATTGTTCACACCTCACTCACCCATGCATCATGTCTTACACCCTGATTACGTGACAGGATGGAGCTAGAGATATGATAGCATTTCTTTCATGATTGTATATACCCCAGCATATAGGATTGCATCTCTCCCCTGTTTTTTAGAACCCCACCCTTGTACCACCTCCCTCTTCCCTCAGTCCTTACACAGGATAGCTATTTTTGCTTTGTACCTTTTCATCCTTCACAGGATATCCAGAGGACACCCACCCCATGTACTTTGATTTGTCTCATAGGACGATTTCGGCCTCCTATGGACGTTAAAAAATCTTTCTTTCTTTCTTTCTTTTCTCTCTCTCTCTCTCAGACAGGATTTGATTCAGTTGGATATGAAGAGGACATGGATACAACTACACATGAGCTAGGTACGAAGATGACTTTCTATAGAGAGCATCTTCTCTAACTCACGGAGGATGGTTTTGTGACGAGACCAGGATACATGGATACTCATCTATCCCACGGCATACGATGTGCTATTGGTCAGATACGCAAATCCTCACATCAGCTAGAGATCAAGACAGGCAGATTTAGAGGAGTACCCGCCGAGTCCAGGATTTGTCAGGTGTGTCAAATAGAGCTAGAGACAGAGCTACATTACATATGTCACTGCCCCAGTATACTATGAGATACGAGGCCGCTTTCACTGTCTATTCAGAGAGGGTTTTGGGCCACTTTCTAGAGTCATGAGATACCAAGATCAGAGATGCCTCGGATTATACTTATTGGAGATTCGCAAACACAGAGAGGACCTCTTGAAGAGGGGCACAATGACAGAGATCCAACGACAGCGGAAGAGTTACAGATTTCTTTCAGTCACAGACAGAGGAGTTCGAGCAGCCCCGCCAGCATAACAACACCAGAGGCACCAGAGGCATACCGCTTGATCGGGCGATAGAGTTGGGGCGGTCCCGTCGCCCACGGATGAGAGGGCCCTCTCAATATCGATGTAGATTGCGACAGAGGATCCATACCATACTGGCGCAATATAGGAGCCGTCCCGGATACTGATGTATATGTATATGATGCCTCGACTATCAGAGAGCTCCATTGTATCAGCTCACCCTTTGTATTCCCTTTGTATCAACTTCACCCCAGCCTACCCACTATTTTCTTTTCAGTTATTTGTACTTTTTGTACCCAGACTAGATTCACCACATGTAACCTTTTGGTCTCATAGGTCATTTTGGCCTTTTGAAGACGTTAATATTACATTTCATTTCATTTCATTTCTCTCTCTCTCTCTCTCTCTCTCTCTCTCTCTCTCTCTCTCTCTCTCTCTCTCTCTCTCAGCAGCTGAGTAGATGGGCAGAGAGGGAGGGGATACGCGCAGCCGGGCAGGCAGGGTTCAGGAGGGGTTTTTCTACTCTTGACCATATCTTGACACTTAGAGCCATCATTGAGGAGGGTAGATCGCTTGGGAGACGGATCTATTGTAGCTTTGTGGATTTCCGCAAAGCATTTGACACAGTGCCTAGAGCTAGATTGATGCGCAGATTACAGCAGATGGGAGTACCCACAGAGCTCATTTGGGGGGTCATGGCATTATACAGGTCAATAGTGGGGCAGGTACACACCTTAGAGGGTCTATCCACACCGATTCACTCCACTATTGGGGTGAAGTAGGGCTGCCCACTCTCTCCTACTCTATTTGGTATGTATGTGGATGAGGTTTCTGACTACATCGAGAGAGATGGTGATAGAGGTGCACAGCTGGCAGGGACATGGATTCCATTATTGTTATATGCTGATGATATTGTGTTGATCTCCGACTCTCCGGAGGGGATGCAACGTCATCTGAATGCTTTGAATAGGTTTGCTCAGGAAAGTGGTTTGTCCGTCAACCTTGGTAAAACCAAGGTCATGGTATTTAATACCACCCCACAGTGGATCAGGAGGTCAGCGCCAGCACTCACATATGGCCAGGAGACAGTGGAGTATACAGATGCGTACACTTACCTTGGAGTGGTTTTTAGTGGGCCAGCATTTTCATTGAGGAGGGCAGTAGAGACTAGACTGACCAGAGCCCATGCAGCATTGGGTAGATTGGAAAGGATGTGTTCACAGGTTCAGTTTCAGGAGCCTTGGACGAAGCTCTGGCTCTTTGACACTCTGGTGCCTTCTACATTGCTTTATGGAGCTGAGATTTGGGGACCTTCATTGGATCATCACGGGAGGACAGGCCGCAGTGATGGATGGGGGGACATGGAGAAGCCTCTGGTCTCTATGATCTTGCGGCTCATTAGAGCCAAGGCTTCAGTACCACGTGCTATTGTCCGAGCAAAGCTAGTTGTCCCCCCACTAGTGGTTGAGGCGCTCACCAGATCTCTCTCCTTCATACACCGCATGTGGGAACTTCCCAGAGATAGATATGCCCGCCTTGCACTTGAGTCCTCTCGACAGTTAGCCATGCAGGGAGATACAGCATGCTGGTATGGGGAGATGACATTATGGTTTCAGGCGCATGGGTTTAGCATAGACAGATTGCCTCCCTTCCAGTACTCACTGGATGCACCCCCACTGACTCTTACATAGTCCGAGATCACCAGGCTCATCCGCCAGGACTTGACTCAGCTAGACACCAGGAGGACATGGATACAGCCAGCAAAGGAGGTGGGCACGAAGATGGCTTTCTACAGAGAGCATCTCCTCCAGCTTCCGGTTGATGGTTTTGTGACGAGGCCCAGATACATGGACACTGACTTGCCTCATGGGATACGATGTGCTATCGGCCAGATACGCACATCTTCACACCAACTGCTACAAATCGAGACTGGGAGATACAGCGGAGTACCAGCAGAGGCCAGGACATGCCCCCTGTGTGACATCGAGCCTGAGACAGAGTTGCACTACACATGCCACTGCCCCGTCTACTACGAGATACAAGGCCGCTTCCATTGCTTGTTCAGAGAGGGTTTTGGACCATTCTCCAGAGTCATGTAGTACGAGGATCAGAGATGCTTGGGTTTGTTTTTGCTCGAGCTACGCAGACATAGAGAGAGCCTGATGAGAGGAGAGGCTAGCTAGTCTTAGAGACAGATCACAGATTTCTTTAGAGCTGCCACTGGACACCGGGAGGAGTTACTACCACAGTAGAGCTCGTTGCCTCACACCAGAGGCACACTGATGGACCGAGCGACTGAGCTGGGGAGATCCAAACGCCCATGACTGCGGAGGACTACACAGCATCGACGGAGGCGGCATCAGAGGATTCGGATCACTTTGGCTCGACATGCACGACGCCCGGTCAGACTATTGACCATGGAGGAGATTGATGAGATCCGCCAGCGACCGATGCTGGATCTCTTGTGATCTAGCTATCCCAGCTAGCTGCTTAGCTTACACCTAGCAGTTTAGGATTCCATAGTATTTTATTTTGACATTTGTCATTTCATTTTTGTCATCTTGTTACTCTGACTTTGTATCAGATCCACCACATTGTAACTTTCTGGTCTCATAGGTCACTTTGGCCTTTTGAAGACGTTAATGTAACATTTCATCTCTCTCTCTCTCTCTCTCTCTCTCTCTCTCTCTCTCTCTCTCTCTCGTCAGTTCGTCACTTTGTCAACGAAGGGTCACAGGCAACAGAGCCTCATCACGTGCACCAACAACAATTTAGGGTTCGCGCAACAGGCCCAGCCTTCCTGAACAGCGCTGTTAGGGTTCACACAAAGCTCGCAGTTAGGGTTTGTGCAGGGCTTACTTCACAAGCAAGGCGTATTCGCCAGTTACCCGCAATCCATCAGGGTCGAGCTCAAGTCAATTGTGGCTGGCACGCGTGTGTAGTTGCAGCATGTGCAAGGTAACCGGGACAACATGGACTAGCAGTTGTAGCTTGGCGTCTGAGCAGGAGGAGCTGCACATTGAAGGCCGATTTGTGATTCATTTGCGAAAGTTCTGCCAAGACTAGGTGCAACAACTGCACAACACAGTTGTGGGGGAGTACATAGGTTTCAATGGGGCAGCCCGACACTGCTCTATGGTGCCAGCAGGTCCCATGAGGTGGCAAAGGCCTCACACAAGGTGCCTAAGGATGGACCAATCAGTTGACCTCGGAGGTGACGATATCTATGAAACCCCGCCTAAATCGAAAGCGCCATGTAGGCGGAGGATTCGAGAGAGCACACTATCGCCTGGTTCTGTGAGGGCAGAGAAACTTTCTAGAGTCAAAGATGATCTAATGTTTGAGAAGGTACAGGTGATGATTAAGGCGGAACTGAGCCTTTTGAGGGGTGACATGGAAAAAGAGATGTATGCAAATGCTGAGACTTACAAAAAAGCTATGTATGTAGATATGAGGAAAGAATTGGACAAAGAGCGTGACGAGATGTGCACATCTTTGAAGGCAGAAATGCAGACGATTGTGAGGGCAGAAGTAAATGTAATGGAATGTATGATGCAAAAAAGATTAGAGGATGCACTTGTTGCGTTTGAATCTTGGAAACAAAAAATGGAAGAACGCATGAATGAAAAGGACACACTGATCGCAGCACTCAAGGGAGACCTCGCAACTTGCAAAAATAACCCTGCAAAGGAAGGATAAAACCAATCCTCAATGATAAAGAAGCTCGAAAGCATTAAGGAGTGAGGTGAAAACTCTACGGGAAGAGGAAGAGCAGAAGGCACGAACAACCGCTTCATGGGCGGAGAACCTTTTCAAAGCACAAGAGAAGGTTGATAAAGCTGAAAAGTGAATCGAGGATGCAAAGAAAGAAAAAGATACGATGCCTGAAGCCACACGGACATCCACTATCATCAATATGACAATTGAGGAGGAGCAAAACAGAGAGACTAGAGCGCGCGTTACAGGTCTCAAAGACACTGGAAAAGTAGAAGAAGAAGTGCAAGAGCTCCCGAAGTGCATGGGTATTTTGAACCCACACACACAAGTGCTTGGAGAGTTGGCAAGAAAGGGAAGCGCGAGAAAGAAAGGCCCAAGAAAAGAGCACTCATTATACATTCCCTACCCTGGAAGCTAGGAAGGAATCTCTGAAGAAGAGACCAGCACTCAAGCAAACTGGGATATTTTTGGGTGATGACCTTACTCTAACACAGGTAGCACACATGCAAGAGTTGATGCTAGAGATCAAGTCAGCGCGGGAGAAAGGGAAAATTGCTTTTTGCAGTGGAGAGAGAGTAGTGGTGCTGGAAAAACGCACCGCATGACGGTGCGAGACCTGTGGGACAAGCCTTAAAATGGCAGCATGGAATTGCAATGGATCAATGAAGCTGGATGTAGGCGCATCTTAGGAGAGCTTTAAGGGAAGAGACATTATTTTTTACTGTGAAACGCATCAAACTCCAAGCAGGACATTACCTAGAGTGACGTGATACCATTGGGAGACTACTTGTAGGCAGGATGTGAGATCGACGCATAGAGGACATGGGTCAGGAGATGTGGCAGTCCTATTCAGGGAGGAGCTTCAACCCCTCATTCAGATTGTTCGGAGAGATGAGCAAGCCAGATATATGTGGGTCAGAGTGAGAGCCGAGATAGGGAGGCCACTCTACATTGCAATATGCTATTTTGCCCCCAGCTGTCACAAACTGCTGTGTGACAGCTGACGAGTCAAAGCCCTGAAGAATGGAGCCAACTTGCAAATCCTAGCCGAGGGGCCTAAACCCTAAGTAACAGGAGGAGTCCTACCAACTTAAGGGGACTCCGTTTGATGGGGCCCCAGTGACATAAAGGAAGTAAAATAAAGCAAGACCCACACACACTCACACAAAAACTGATGACGTGGCAACTGTACGGACGCTCCGCATTTTGTGCTGACTGTTGACGTGGCAGTTGTACGGAATTCCGCAAAACGCGCTGGCAGGTTTTTGGCATTGCTTTTGGACGAGAAGCTTTTGAGTTTTGAAGGCTTTTCACTGTAACTGCTTTTCAGGCCAAGGGCCTTTAAATATGAGGTTAGGGCTCATTCTTTGGCATGCTTCCTGGAGAAGGTGCAGAGTCTGGAGTACTGGCTTGTACTTTGTTGATGCAATATAAAGAAATACTGAAAGGGATGCGAAGGTTTGGGGCCAGTACTCTCTAGGATGGAATTCCGCCACTCCTTGTTCCGTCTCTCTCTCTCTCTCTCTCTCTCTCTCTCTCTCTCTCTCTCTCTCTCTCCCTCTCTCTCTCTCTCTCTCTCTCTCTCTCTCTCTCTCTCAGTTCAGTTGTTATTGAAGTACTAAAAGTCTGTTAAGTCTGTTTATTTCTATTGGCACGTGGTGCGTGTCACCAGCGTGTGACTACTATCTATCCTTTTTGTTGATTTCTTTCTTATTATCTATTTACTTTCACTTTTTGGAAACACCCCTCGGGAAATCTAACTGCCCTGCATTGCATAGCTAGTGTGGAATTGTCCAGAGGGAGTCCAGGCCTGAGGGCAAGAGAGCACTAAGGTTGGACAAGGACTATGGTTAGCCAAGTGGGGTCATTGACTAGCCAAAGTGGAATCCTTTGCTACAGAGGCTACATTTCAGTTTTGGATGTGGCCGCAGTGTACAAAGAGGGTCGGATGACCTAGAAAGATACAATGGCAGCATCTCCTAAAATTTAGGGAACTGCTATTTTGGGACCTGAAAATGTGTTGGCGTCATTACCTCCGGAATGACAAAGGGAACATTTTCTTACTCTGCCGTGAAGTCAACTGGGCAACCGGTTGGGATATTTTTAGGCGGCAACCCCGAAACGGGAAAATGCTTGTAAATGTGCCAAGTGGCACATTCTGGTGCAGTTTCTAATGCAGGAGAGAGTTGGCGCTGAATTTGAAGGGAAGAAGGGCTCATTTGCTGATTTTGTCACAGGTTAAGAGCTATGGAGTGCTTGCTTTCCCTCTTATGCACAGTGCGGTGCCAGGAGTGATGCCCTGCACGCTACGCACTGCCCTCTCTCTCCCCTTTGGCAGTATGTTATGCCCCTCTAGTGGGCTCTTCATTTGACCAATGTACAGTTGTGTGGGTTCATGCGCGATTGCCGAGGCAAGAGCCTCTTGCACAGGTACTGGATTAGCTAGCGGCTAATCCCCACGCAGGTACAGGTGAATTCGGAGAGGTTTCACGCCAGAAATCTCGTCCGATTCAAAGGGCAAGTAGCCCTACAGGTGCGGGAGCTCGAGGACTTGCTAGGGATGCGACCGGCACGCGGAACGGAGCCCGAAACAGTGAATTACAGCCTGCTGTGTATTTTTGCAGGTTTAGGGTTTTGGCCCTAAACGGACCCTAATACCCCCAGGAGGTTCGGGGACGCAAGGGGACCGCTGTACAGGCGATCTGGCGCATTTTCAGGGCTGAAAACAGAGAATTCAGCGTGCTGCAGATTCTCGCCAGGTTTTGCAAAGTGCCCGTATGCGTCGGGAAAGTCGGTCAATGCGTGGGAATACTGACCGTGAAGGGTTCTAGTACAGTTATGCTGCCGAAATCGGGCTGGAACAGAGGAAATTCAGCCGAGTTTGTGCGGGGCAGCTTGTAGGAACCACAGCGTTTATTCCCTCTTTTGAACAATAAAGAAATACCGAAAGGGGCGCCTAAGTTAGGGGCCAATCTGGTGTCTGTCCACTCATACAGGTGCAATCTAGCAGCCTGTATCCCTCTCCCCTTGGTTGTGTCTTGAAAGTACAGGTAAAATAGACGACTAATAATGGGTGAAAGCTAAATCAAGGTTTAAAGTAAAGTCTACCGCCCGGGCAATGGAACCATGAAACCGGCCTGTTCAATCCAAAAAGGGCGGTAGACTTTACTTTAAACCTTGATTTAGCTTTCACCCATTATTAGTCGTCTATTTTACCTGTACTTTCAAGACACAACCAAGGGGAGAGGGATACAGGCTGCTAGATTGCACCTGTATGAGTGGACAGACACCAGAACGTGCGCGTCTTGTGACATTGGTATCAGAGCATCAGGCGTGTGCTTTTCTGAAAGCACACCGGTCCTACAAAAGAGCAGACAGAGCTATTCGAAGTTTTACTTGAAGTATCTTCGGGTTCCGACCCTGGACTTATTAGTCACTCCCACCCTTACTTCATCGCGCATCGGGCACGCTGCTTTCTTCGTCGCTCTGTCTTACAGGGCATAAGCCATAAAGAACCCAATACATAGAGTTCATGGATTCAACAGAATATTTGCAGTTTGTGTTCAACGAGCTTCACGACATTCTTTCGCGGCATCCTCAACAGAATCTTCTGATGCTGCAAAGTTCTCAACAATTTTTGAACTACATGTTACCCTCTCTGATACCCCAGATGGTACCTCCTCCGGCGTCAGAAAGTAGGAGAGCTTTCTACCGGCAACCTTCTCAGCCGTCTGTTCCGATCGGGGGAGTCTTTAGGAATATGGTGCAGCCATCTGACCTTGATCCGGTGCAACCGCCATTGTTGCCACCTCCACCACCATCGCCACCAGGCTACATGTCACGTGACACATGTGTCCATGGACAAGCTATACCACAACAGGGATCAGTCAGTTCAGTCAAGTCTAGATTAGCAGTGATGTGGCACTTTTGTGAGTCTATTCGTAGACCGGGCATGCCCAGTCACTTAGCATAGATGCATATCCTCCGGTTGCATACAGCATGATCATCGGAATTCCCATCAGAATCCATTAGCATCAGTTAGGGGAATTTTCCAGTGCATTTAGCCTATGTTTTCAGCCACGAAGTCGCCGTCGTCATCACCGTCGTCGTCATCGGCATAGTTCCATTGCATCAGTCCATTGCATAAGCATTGTACACCTTTGTGCAATCAAAGTAGACCACTCTCGCCGACGAGAGTGGGGCCTTCGGAGGAGGGTTTTACAACCTCTCGGGTGTCGTATCTCTTCTCTCTCCTTTTCTCAGTCTCATTCACTTGCACGCACAATATCCACTCACTTTGTTCGTGATCATAGCACTCTCCATAAGACGGAAAGCTCTCTCTTTCCCTAAGAACTAAAAGGAACCTTGAGCAATAAAGATCACTAATCTTGAGAAAATACAACATTCATTCCGTTGCACCTTACATTGGTATCAGAGCTTTGGAAGTGTTCTGCATTACTCAAGGATAGAACCACAGGAACCACAAGAATTTTTTTTTGCTTGTTGCGATCGCACGAACCCAAGTTTACTTGGGCGTGGCGATTCCTAATCGTGTTTTGTTGAAGAGTGACAGGAATCCCAAGAAAGAAGGGCTTGTCAAGCCTCCCCTCGTATCTCTTTTCACTCATTGAGAGCGGACCGTGCACTTAGCGGCCGGCCAATCGACGTGAGGTGGGAAAAAGCAACCTTGGTGTGAGCGCAAGGCCGCCAAGGGGTGTGCCCACAGAAAGGAGTAGAACTCGGGTGAAGAGGAGATCCTTCTCCGACGTGATTTGCAAGCGAAAGAAACCTCAAGAACCTCAAGAATCCAAGAACCTCAAGACTCAAGAACCTCAAGAACCCAAGATTCTCACGAATCAAGGACCTCAGGAACGTCAAGACCCTCAAGAACCCAACTTCCTCGCGAGCTTAAGACCCCAAGATCATAGTGCATGGTCGTCACCCAAAGCGGAATGGATACTTCGCATACAAGTGATGAGCATGAGAGAGGCGACGAAGACTCGTCCCCACCCGGAGATGATTTCTTCAACCCTCCCCCTTCGCCATCTACGCCACCAAGTGTATAAGACCCTATGGAGACAATGGTCAAGCAGATGATAGCCATGATGGATAGATAAGAAGACAAGCGCCTTGCTTTAGAACGCGAGCGTCTTGCTCAGGACCGTTAGGGCGACGACAGAATTGCAAGGATGGCCGCAGACCAAGCAGCCAAGGACCGCGAGCGTGACGACAGAATTGCAAGAATGGCCGCAGACCAAGCAGCCAAGGACTGCGAGCGCGACGAAAGAAACGCAAGACTTGCCGCACAACAAGAAGAAAATCGACTTGCTCTCGAACGCGAGCGCGATGCACGAAATGAACGAAAAGGACGCTGAGCGTGAAGCTCAAAGGGTGCTTCGCAATTAAGAATTTATTGCCCAAATCCTAGCCTTGAAGATCGAACCACCCAAAGATCCTGGGAGTTCGTCAAGTGGCGCAAGCTACGACGCGGATTCCAACCATCCAGTTACAGAAAAGTTGACTTTCAGTAAGTATGACGATAAGATGGATGCTACAGTTATTCATTCTTGGTTGCATCAATTTAATGCTTATTTTGCGACAATTAAGAAGACCGGAAATAGCAAAGTTTTGACGACAGCTATGTACCTTGCCGGTGATGCCATTAACACTAGGTTGGTAACCTAACAGGACATAAAAGTGTCCTTTCAGGGTTTTGAAAAAAACCTCCAAAACCATAGTAGATCCACTCATTTTGTAAAATCCTTTCATGAGGTTATAGTTCAAGGCCTACTAAACATGGAAAAAATAAGAAACTTGTAAAATTTCTCATCTTTTGGTCACACCAAGCCTCCAAAGTTGATGGACCAGTGAATTTTCATCAAAACAGTCATTTCTTACGTTTTGTTGCATAAAAATAAGATTAGGGATTTTTGTAGAACTTGAGATAAATTCCCTAGTCAACTTCAATGGGTTGGTGATGAGAACATATGGTTGATTCTCACTCAATATTTTTTGTTTTGCCAAAATAAATAGGTACAAAAAAGTTGATTTTTTACCATTCTGCAAACCTATCATCAAAGTTTTTATAGCCACGCTCAATACAAATAATATATGCATGTTTTCTTAGTTTCCTATTGTCCTTTATGTTCATAAGGAGCCATGGAGCATGTGAAAAGAATAATACATCTCTTACCAAGGGAAATCTTGGGGACAAAGATGAAGTGTTAAATACAGCAAACATGAAAAAACTGGGTTCAACATTATGAGTTGTAGAATCCCATAGAAACTATTCAATATCTAGCCAAATTTGATACTTATGACTAGATATGGTTACTACGTACAAAATGCATGTAGTTGTCACAAGAAACTAACAATATTGAAAAAGCTATACTTGATATACACTGTTTCGTTTTCTTCTATAATTGAAAAAATCAACCATCGTTGTGTACTATGAAAAATAGGGTATTAGGTGTCCCAAAACTCAAGGAATGTTATCTTTATGTTACAATATGTGACATAGAAAATAAAAAATGCATTTGGATATCATGAAATCCACCAAAAAAATCATAGAAGAGCTAAAATTGGTTAAAAAACAGGATTTGACAATTTTTGTAATTTGGTCATAATTTACAACTTTAATATTTATTTCTCCCTAGAAGCATCAGGACATGTTGAGGACTACTAAAGATAGTTCTCTAGCATTATAAACCTCACAAACATGAACTCTAGAGTGGTATAGCTGCAAAAAGTTTAAAATAGCCAAAAACAGGACCCGTTTTTTCACACAGTTTAGGTTGTGAAATGTTGTGCAAGGACAATGTTAAAGATGGAATTGATATTCCAAAAAAATGTCGAGTTTTTTTCAGCTAATGAGACAACTTTCTAGATAGATAGCACCTCAAAATCCATTTTGAAACTCTTGACATAATTCAAGGAAAATGGTCACTTAACAGGACATAAAAGTGTCCCAAGACATAAAAGTGTCCCATTACCAACCTAGTGTTAATTGGTACCACGCATGGCAAGAGGCACAGCTAGCCGCGCACCTAGAGGCAGCTGATGATTTCACGCCCCTCTCTTTAGTTGGGCTGATATCCAAGACAAGCTCAAGGCGCGGTTTATGCCACCTCAGTACCTTGCACGATTGAAGGACGATTGGCGCATTCTCAAGCAAAATGGTATGCCGGTTATGTCTTTTTCTAATCGTGTTTTGCAGCTAGGTATCCAATTATGCATGTCGGATGATGAGCGCAAAGAGGCTTTTCTCTTTGGATTGGACGAGTATATCAAGTACGATGTCGAGGTATTCGATCCAATCGATCTCAACAAGGTGGTAGCGATTGCTCTCGCACAGGAGATGAAGCACAACAAGGGAAAGCCTAAGGAGAACAAGGCTTCCACAAGTACCTCGCAGACTTCTCAGAACCCTCAGAAAAGTAAGAACGGTAAGAATGATAACTCTTCTAACCAATCTTCCAACAGTCTTTCATCAAAGAATTTTTCCAATGAATCTAAGGGTAAGGCTAACACAACTGCTAAACCTAAGCTTACTCCAGATGAAAAGGTAGCACAAGGAATTGTAGGAGGATACATCACGTCGGAAGAACAAAGCACTAATTCTAAGGAAGGTCGTTGTTTTCTGTTAGGTGCAGCGGAATGAATGTTGTATTTTCTCAAGATTAGTGATCTTTATTGCTCGAGGTTCCTTTTAGTTCTTAGGGAAAGAGAGAGCTTTCCGTCTTATGGAGAGTGCTATGATCACGAACAAAGTGAGTGGATATTGTGCGTGCAAGTGAATGAGATTGAGAGAAGGAGAGAGAAGAGATACGACACCCGAGAGGTTGAAAAACCCTCCTCCGAAGGCCCCGCTCTCGTCGGCGAGAGTGGTCTACTTTGATTGCACAAAGGTGTACAATGCTTATGCAATGGACTGACGCAATGGGACTATGCCGATGACGACGACGGTGATGACGACGGCGACTTCGTGGCTTAAAACTGTGATCTTTTATGGGCTGAATTCGGTGGCTGTTTCGGGGCTGAAAATGACTGTTTTCTTGCTGTTTTAATGGCTGAATCTGATGGTTGTGTCGGGGGTCATGCTAGAGACAAAAACGCTGATGTATTGTATCTTCTAAGCTGCGTTTTGATGCTGAATTGCACCTGCTGAAAACGCTGCCAAGGCTGAGGAATAACTGCTGAAAAACGCCACAAAAACGCTAGACTGTGCTCGCTGCCTAGTGTTAGTGAAAATGCAGGGGCTGGGCTGAGCCTGTCGCAAGAAAAGTGCCCAGAACGGGAGGCTTATGGCGATGGCTGGCTGTAGGGAGAAAAAATGCCAAGGGAGGGGTGGTGATGGCGAGGGTCTACCGTTGGGGGGGGGTTCCTGCTGAGAAGTTGCCTGTTGAGTGGGAAGCTCGTGTTGCCTCTTCTGCCAGATAGTGCTAACTTGGGTTTGCTTATATATAACTTAGCAAAATTGCCCTACCTACTTTTGTTGGAAAGTCACTTAAAAATAATAAGTGAAAAGAACCAATAAATAGGAAAATAGGCTAAATGCATTGGAAAATTCCCCTAACTGATGCTAATGGATTCTAATGGGAATTCCGATGATCATGCTGTGTGCAACCGGATGCATCTATGCTAAGTGACTGGGCATACACGGTCTACGAATAGACTCACAAAAGTGCTAGATCACTGCTAATCTAGACTTGACTGGACTAACTGAACCTTGCTGTGGTGTATCTTGTCCACGGACACATAGGGTTGGGATGTGTCATGTGACATCCCCTCCTTTTCAAAGTGAGGTACTGATACCGAACTGTATGGCGTCGAGGGAGATCGCCAACAGCATCCGGAATCCTGGAAGGGACTCTTCGCCGGCCCACTCTGATGTGTGGGTCGTGCGGTACTTGAACTTCATAAAGGTCTGCAACGCTTGCTTCTTTGGGCCGCACCGAAAGCTACTCAAAGTCTTCTGTGGCTCCTTTGATGCTTTAACTATGTTTAGAGATCTGCTTCTTTCGTCTTCAAGAATCTCCATGGCTGAAAATTCTTGAAACCATCTCCAAAACAAAACCATGAACATACCCATTCCATGTAAAGTGAACGAAAAAAATCTTGTCTTATCGAAAGACTGTGTATGCAATGTAGATGAACAAATAGATGAAGTGACAATCCGTTCATCAAACACATGCTAGCATTGATGAACATAGAGACGGAGTGACAACCCGTTCATCAAACACATGCAAATAATGCGATCGAATCTTTTCTGTGTGATCCAAATCAATCAACTGTGGCAAATCACAATGGAAATGCCCATGCTTGGTGCTCAAACTATCATGTGCTCTTTCGGAAACTGTGTCATGCCAAGGAAGAGACATGGAATGCGACTTCCTTACATACAAACTTTTCAGCTTTTCATGAACAATCCACATACATTCGTGCTCATCCATGAGAGAAACGTGCTCAACATACAATATGTCATGCCTAGTAAAAGGGATCACATAACGATGCTGACTAAAATATAGGAAACCTTCACGAATGAAACACTCGAACAATGCGTGCGTATCAATCATGCGAACACACAATACTTCCTATGATGGTTCTTTGGACCAAGGCTCGAGAGCCAAGATCGGTTCTTCTTGAATGATCGAATCGTCTTGTGGGGGTTCGTTGGACCTTGACTCGAAAGCCAAGATCGGATCTACAACGAGGTTAGCTTCGCTAGGAAAAGCATCCACTAACACATCATGCTTGTGAACAATCACATCTTCAACATGCAAATCATCATGCTTGTGAGAAATCACATCTTGATCATGCAAATGATCATCATCATGCAAATCATTATCCTTCAAATCATCATGCTTCTCATAATCATGAAAATCCTGTGTATCATGCTGTGGAGAAAACGAGATTGAGAGAATCTCCTTATCCCATATCCTTTCAACCTTGTCCTGCATAGTAGCAATGAGAGATGGAGAAGGAGCAATGTCCTCTCCATGAAAGACAATAGGAGAGTCACTGTCGGCATTGATAGTTATAGTCTTAGCCTTAAATTTCATGAGAACGTCATTATCACGAAACCATCGAATACCCAAAATCATATCATATCCTGAGAGAGGAGAAACAACAAATCTTCTAGTGAAGGCAGTCTGTTGAATTGCAAACAACACATCAAGGCATTTCTCGGTGATGAGAGCATCCATACCAGGACGAAAGCAAGAGACCTCGATAGGAGATCTCAGACTAACTTCGAGGCGGGCTCTCTCAACAAGAGAGGAACTGATCACATCATGCATACTACCTGGATCAAACAATATGACAAAACGGTGCTCCGACGTACGACCATAACATTTAATGAAAGAATCATCAATGGGAGGGTCCTGAGAAACTTTGGGCACAATCGTGTTATCATTCATTGCATTGACAGATGTAGTGGGTGTTGTGGGTTTTTTAGATTCATTCGATTCAAGCTTAGGACATGTTCTTTTTATGTGACCCTTAATGTGACAATGAAAACAACGACCTTCCTTAGAATAAGTGCTTTGTTCTTCCGACGTGATCCATCCTCCTACAATTCCTTGTGCTACCTTTTCATCTGGAGTAAGCTTAGGTTTAAAAATTGTGTTAGCCTTTCCCTTAGATTCATTGGAAGAATTCTTTGATGAGATATTGTTGGTAGATTGGTTAGAAGACTTATCATTCTTACCATTCTTACCGTTCTGCGGGTTCTGAGAAGTCTGTGAGGTACTTGTGGAAGTCTTGTTCTCCTTAGGCTTTCCCTTGTTGTGCTTCATCTCCTGTGCGAGAGCAATCGCTACTGCCTTGTTGAGATCGATTGGATCGAATACCTTGCCTCGACATCGTACTTGATATACTCATCCAATCCATAGAGAAAAGCCTTTTTGCGCTCATCATCCGACATGCGTAATTGGGTACCTAGCTGCAAAACGCGATTAGAAAAAGACATAACCTGCATACCATTTTGCTTGAGAACGCGCCAATCGTCCTTCAATCGTGTCAGGTACTGAGGTGGCATAAACCGCGCCTTGAGCTTGTCTTGGAAATCAGCCCAACTAAAAGAGAGGGGCGCTGCCGTTAAAACTTTGCTATTGCTTGTCTTCTTAGTTGTGGCAAAATAAGCATTAAATTGATGCAACCAAGAATGAATAACCGTAGCATCCATCTTTTTTTTTTTCCGAGAAAAAGATCCTTCTATTAGTTAATGAAAACTGCCCATAGGGCTACATCCACCTCTGCGAGAGAGGGCTACAACAAGCATGATGGGGAGACTCTCCCAATGAAAAAACAACATATATACAATGAGGCTAAATCAAGAGATGGGAGGAGGGAAGAGCCACACAGGTGGATAGTAGTGCCATCTGAGCACCCCTTGGACTATGGTGTAGAAAGGCCCAGGGCGCCAGAGTCGAAGAAAAGCCTCGCGGCGCTCCCGCATGCGGTCGGAGCTGCCCTGTAGTCCCTCAAGCTGTCCTCTGAGAGTATGGATCAGCTCTAGCCAAAAGTCACGAACAGTCTCTGCTGGTGGCACAGGACGAGCCTCAAAGATGCGGAAACAGCGGGCCCGCCAGATGAACCAGAGAGCTAGGCCGCTGATGAGCTCCCAACACTCCTCTCTCTCACTGCACCACTCCTGTGGAGTAATCTCTGTAGCAGGTTGGAGTGTAGGTCGCCCCCCCTGTATCACTATCATCCTGCTGGTGGAAGATAGCTCAAACTGAAGTGCTGGGCCCGTGAGAGTGGACCAAGCCGCTGCCCCCCAAGTGTACTGTCGAGCCGTGGAGAGGGCAGGCATCAGCCGAAGAACACGTAGCCACACCTGCTGGGCCGAGGGACAGTCCCAAAGACAGTGACGCTGACTCTCCACCAACTGGTCACTGGCTGCACATGCGGCCGAGAGACCACTATGCACCAGCCAGCTCCCTACTGCTGTGGCTCTGTGTGCAACCAGCCACTGGAACAAGGTGACTCGCCTCGGCTGTTTGGAGTCCCGCAGCCTCTGCCAGAAAGCTGCCAAGAACTCGACTGTGAGGCCCTCCTCCTGCCAATGACGTGCTGCAGCGGGGCGGGCCTCTCTCTGTGCTGCAAGTATATGACGTCCAAGCTGAACAGTGTACTGAAAGAAGGGGACTCCTGGGCGGTCGGCAGAAGAGAAGGGGTCCCTCCATCCGTAGCATCCATCTTACCGTCATACTTACTGAAAATCAACTTTTCTGTAACTGGATGGTAGGAATCCGCATCGTGGCTTGCGCCACTTGACGAACTTCCACGATCTTTGGGTGGTTCGGTCTTCGAGGCTAGGACTTGGGCAATCAATTCTTGAGTGCGTAGCTCTCGTCGAGCTTCACGCTCGGTCTCCAAAGCCAATCTATGAGCGGCACGATCGGCCTCCAATGGTGCGTTTCTTGCTGCCGCTCCTCCCTTCCTTAGTTCTTTTCTTTCTTTTCTTGCGTCGCGCTCGTGTTCTAAAGCAAGGCGCTTGTCTTCCTGTCTATCCATCATGGCCATCATCTGCATCATCATTGCCTCCATAGGGTATGGCATAGATGGCGAAGGGTGAGGGTTGAAGAAATCATCTCCGGGTGGGGACGAGTCTCCGTCGCCTCTCTAATGCTCATCACCTGTAGTCGAAGTATCCATTGTGCTTTGGGTGACGACCATGCACTATGATCTTGGGGTCTTAAGCTCGCGAGGAACTTGGGTTCTTGAGGGTCTTGAGGTTCTTGAGGTCCTTAATTCGTGAGAATCTTGGGTTCTTGAGGTTCTTGAGTCTTGAGGGTCTTGGGTTCTTGGTTTTCTTTCGCTTGCAAATCGCGTTGGAGAAGGATCTTGTCACGTGACACATCCCAACCCTATGTGTCCGTGGACAAGCTACACCATAGCAGGGTTCAGTCAGTTCAGTCAAGTCTAGATTAGCAGTGATCTAGCACTTTTGTGAGTCTATTCGTAGACCGTGCATGCCCAGTCACTTAGCATAGATACATATCCTCCGGTTCCACACATCATGATCATCGGAATTCCCATCAGAATCCATTAGCATGAGTTAGGGGAATTTTCCAGTGCATTTAGCCTATTTTTCTATGTATTGGTTATTTTCACTTATTATTTTTAAGTGACTTTCCAACAAAAGTAGGTAGGGCAATTTTGCTAAGTTAATATATAAGCAAACCCAAGTTAGCACTTTCAGGCAGAAGAGGCAGCAGGAGCTTCCCCCTCAACAGGAAACTTCTCAGCAGTACCCCCCAGCGTTTTTGGACCTCCTTCTTCGCGGGGATTCCCAGCAGAACCATCGCTGTGAAGCTTCGCTCTTCTAGCACTTGTTCCCCTTGCAGATCAGCCCCATCCTCGGAGTTTTCCTGCGACAGAGTCACCTCAGCCTTAGCGTTTTTGACCTACATCATCAGCCCCAAAAGACCAGCGTTTTTGGATTGCAAGAACCAGCAGACACCAGCGGCTTCTTAGCCTTGTAAAAACGCAGCATTTGGTAGCAATTGAACGGCAGAAGTTCAGCCATTTACTAACTCTAGGTATCTGCAGCAGTCAGCGTTTTTGATCAGCAAATTCAGCCTTGAAGAAAACACAGATTTTCAGCCTTATGCACAGCAGCAGATCCCCCCCAAGTTGGTTGCAGATGCTCCCCCATATTCAGCCATCAAAACGCAGCCAAAACAGTCATTTTCAGCCACCAAGAAGACCATGAAAATCAGCAGATAAAAGATCCGAGATTTCAGCCATCAAGTCATCGTCGTCACTACCGTCGTCGTCGTCGGCATAGACCAAGTTGCATAGTCCATTGCATTCGCATTGTACACCTTTGTGCAATCAAAGTAGACCACTCTCGCCGACGAGAGTGGGGCCTTCGGAGGAGGGTTTTACAACCTCTCTGTGTCGTATCTCTTCTCTCTCCTTCTCTCAGTCTCCTTCACTTGCACGCACAATATCCACTCACTTTGTTCGTGATCATAGCACTCTCCATAAGACGGAATGCTCTCTCTTTCCCTAAGAACTAAAAGGAACCTTGAGCAATAAAGATCACTAATCCTGAGAAAATACAACATTCATTCCATTGCACCTTACAAATCTTCTCTTCACCCGAGTTCTACCCTTTTCTGCGGGGGTGCATCCTTGGCGGCCTTGCGCTCACACCAAGGTTGCTTTTTCCCACCTCACGTCGATTGGCCGGCCGCTAAGTGCACGGTCCGCTCTCAATGAGTGAAAAGAGACACAAGGGGAGGCTGGACAAGCCCTTCTTTCTTGGGATTTCTGTCACTCTTCAACAAAACACGATTAGGAATCGCCATGCCCAAGTAAACTTGGGTTCGTGCGATCACAACAAGCAAAAAAATTCTTGTGGTTCTTTCCTTGAGTAATCCAGAACACTTCCAAAGCTCTGATACCAATGTTAGGTCCAACAGAATGAATGTTGTATTTTCTCAAGATTAGTGATCTTTATTGCTCAAGGTTCCTTTTAGTTCTTAGGGAAAGAGAGAGCTTTCCATCTTATGGAGAGTGCTATGATCACGAACAAACTGGGTGGATATTGTGCGTGCAAGTGAATGAGACTGAGAGAAGGAGAGAGAAGAGATATGACACCCGAGAGGTTGAAAAACCCTCCTCCGAAGGCCCCACTCTCGTCGGCGAGAGTGGTCTACTTTGATTGCACAAAGGTGTACAATGCTTATGCAATGGGACTATGCCGATGACGACGGCGACTTCGTGGCTGAAAACTGTGATCTTTTATGGGCTGAATTCGGTGGCTGTTTCGGGGCTGAAAATGACTGTTTTCTTGCTATTTCAATGGCTGAATCTGATGGTTGTGTCGGGGGTCATGCTAGAGACAAAAACGTTGATGTATTGTATCTTTTAAGCTGCGTTTTGATGCTGTATTGCACCTGCTGAAAGCGTTGCTAAGGCTGAGGAATAACTACTGGAAAACGCCACAAAAACGCTGGACTGTGCTGGCTGCCTAGCGTTAGTGAAAACGCTAAGGGCAGCGCTGAGCCTGTCGCGGGAAAAGTGCCCAAAACGGGAGGCTTATGGCGATGGTTGGCTGTAGGGAGAAAAAACGCCAAGGGAGGGGTGGTGATGGCGAGGGTCTACTGCTGTGGGGGGGGGGGGGGGGGGTTCTTGTTGAGAAGTTGCATGTTGAGCGGGAAGCTCCTGCTGCCTCTCCTGCTAGAAAGTACTAACTTGGGTTTGCTTATATATTAACTTAGCAAAATTTCCCTACCTACTTTTGTTGGAAAGTCACTTAAAAATAATAAGTGAAAAGAACCAATAAATAGGAAAATAGGCTAAATGCATTGGAAAATTCCCCTAACTGATGCTAATGGATTCTAATGGGAATTATGATGATCATGCTATGTGCAACCGGATGCATCTATGCTAAGTGACTGGGCATGCACGGTCTACGAATAGACTTGCAAAAGTGCCAGATCACTGCTAATCTAGACTTGACTGGACTGACTGAACCCTGCTGTGGTGTAGCTTGTCCACGGACACATAGGGTTGGGATGTGTCACGTGACATTTTCATTGTCACATTAAGGGTCACATAAAAAGAACATGTCCTAAGCTTGAATCGAATGAATGTAAAGAACCCACAACACCCACTACATCTGTCAATGCAATGAATGATAACACGATTGTGCCCAAAGTTTCTCAGGACCCTCCCATTGATGATTCTCTCATTAAATGTTATGGTTGTACGTCGGGGCACCGTTTTGTCATATTATTTGACCCAGGTAGTATGCATGATGTGATCAGTTCCTCTCTTGTTGAGAGAGCCCGCCTCGAAGTTAGTCCGAGATCTCCTATCGAGGTCTCTGGCTTTCGTCTCGGTATGGACGCTCTCATCACGGAGGAGTGCCTTGATGTGTTGTTTGCAATTCTACGGTCTGCCTTCACTAGAAGATTTGTTGTTTCTCCCCTCTCAGGATGTGATATGATTTTAGGCATTAAATGGTTTCGTGAGACTGATGCTGTCATAAAATTTGCGGCTAACACTATAACTCTCAATGCCGACAGTGATTCTCCTACTGTCTTTCATGGAGTGGACACTGCTCCTTCTGCATCTCTCATTGCTAATATGCAGGACAAGGTTGAAAGGATTCGAGATAAGGAGACTCTCTCAATCTCTTTTCCTCCACAGCATGACACACAGGATTTGCATGATTATGAGAAGCATGATGATTTTAAGGATAGTGATTTGCATGATGATTCCGATGACAATGACAAGCATGATGATTTGCATGTTGAAGATGTGATTGTTCACAAGCATGATGAGTTAGTGGATGCTTTTCCTAGCAAAGCTAACCTCGTTGTAGATTCGATCAATCACCAAGAATCGATCTTGGCTTTCGAGTCCAGGTCCACAGATCCCCCACAAGAAGATTCAATCGATTCCGAAGAAGCGATCTTGACTCTCAAGCCTTGGTCCAAAGAACCATCACAGGAAGTATTATGTGTTCAGCACGAATGTATGCGGATTGTTCATGAAAAGCTGAAAAGTTTTTATGTAAGAAAGTCGCATTGCATGTCTTTTCCTTGGCATGACACAGTTTTCGAACGAGCACATGAAAGTATGAGCACCCAGCATGGGCATTTCCATTGTGATTTTCCATAGTTGATTGATTTCGATCACACAGAAAAGATTAGACCTCAGTGTTAGCATGTGTTTGATGAACGGATTGTCACTTCATCTATTTGTTCATCTACATTGCATACACAGTCTTTAGATAAGACAAGATTTTTTTCGTTCACTTTACATGGAATGGGTATGTTCATGGTTTTGTTTTGGAGATGGTTTCAAGAATTTTCAGCCATGGAGATTCTTGAAGACGAAAGAAGCAGATCTCTAGACATAGTTAAAGCATCAAAGGAGCCACAGAAGACTTTGAGTAGTTTTCGTGCGGCCCAAAGAAGCAAGCGTTGCAGACCTTTATGAAGTTCAAGTACCGCACGACCCACACATCAGAGTGGGCCGGCGAAGAGTCCCTTCCAGGATTCCGGATGCTGTTGGCGATCTCCCTCGACGCCATACAGTTCGGTACCAGTACCTCACTTTGAAAAGGAGGGGATGTCACGTGACACATCCCAACCCTATGTGTTCGTGGACATGCTGTTGGCGATCTCCCTCGACGCCATACAGTTTGGTACCAGTACCTCACTTTGAAAAGGAGGGGATGTCACGTGACACATCCCAACCCTATGTGTTCGTGGACAAGCTATACCACAGCAGGGTTCAGTCCGTTCAGTCAAGCCTAGATTAGCAGTGATCTGGCACTTTTGCAAGTCTATTCGTAGACCGTGCATGCCCAGTCACTTAGCATAGATGCATATCCTCCGGTTGCACATAGCATGATCATCGGAATTCCCATCAGAATCTATTAGCATGAGTTAGGGGAATTTTCCAGTGCATTTAGCCTATTTTCCTATTTATTGGTATTTTCACTTATTATTTTTAAGTGACTTTCCAACAAAAGTAGGTAGGGCAATTTTGCTAAGTTAATATATAAGCAAACCCAAGTTAGCACTTTCTGGCAGAAGAGGCAGCAGGAGCTCCCCGCTCAACAGGCAACTTCTTAGCAGTACCCCCCCCTCAACACCATCGCCTTGCCTCTAGCAGACTTGGCGTTTCCTCCATAGCAAGCCATCGCCATACAACCTCTTGCTTGGCGTTTTTCCCGCGATAGAATCAACCCAGCCATTGCGCTTTTACTAACACTAGGGAACTGCAAGTAGATCCAGCATTGCCAGCGTTTTTTCCCAGATCAGCCCTAGCGTTTTGCTAGCGTTTTTGCAGCAGGTCAGCGTTTTTGTTTGCAGCCTTCATCTACAGCATATATACAGCAATTTCAGCCTATGACACCGTAGCAGACCAGTCGGTTGCAGAAGTCCCCCCAACTCTAGCCCAAGAAACGCAGCCAAAACAGTCATTTTCAGCCACCGAAACAGTCCCCGAATTCAGCAATTTAAAGATCACAGATTTCAGCCATCAAGTCACCGTCGTCACCGCCGTCATCGTCATCGGCATAGTCCATTGCATACTCATTGTACACCTTTGTGCAATCAAAGTAGACTACTCTCGACGAGAGTGGGGCCTTCGGAGGAGGGTTTTACAACCTCTCAGGTGTCGTATCTCTTCCCTCTCCTTTTCTCAGTCTCATCTTTGTTCGTGATCATAGCACTCTCCATAAGACGGAAAGCTCTCTCTTTCGCTAAGAACTAAAAGGAACCTTGAGCAATAAAGATCACTAATCTTGAGAAAATACAACATTCATTCCACTGCACCTTACACTACAATGGTTGGAGCCCATATGGATACCCTTATTATCCATACCCGGGATATGTGCTAAACCAACCCAAAGATTTCAAAGATGGCGGCACGACAGTCAAATTTTTCACTTTTTCCGGGGTGAAAGATCGCAAGAAAGCATTGCAGTTCCTATAGAATTCAACAACATCTATGCTTTGGGGAACTATACAGAAGAATCCAAAGATTTCTCAAGCAGCGGGATTTTTTAAAGATAATGCTATGCAATGGTGGAGTTCAATTGCAACACAACCGCATGCTCCACGGACCTGGCAAGCTTTCAAGACAGTTTTTGCACGTAGTTACATGACTTCGATCTTTGAAGTCCGGATTTTGGCAGAGTGGGGCTACTTGAAAATGCTTGCCACCGAAACCATGGACGACTATAACCAAAGGTTTCTCGACGTGTACCTTCCGGTGTCCTTCTTTAAGTTTATTTCCTTGGAGGACCAATGCAAGCGCTACACCATTGGACTACCATCACCATTGTAGGAATATTGTCTCTCCAAGCAAGTCTCTACCATGCAAGAGCTTATGGACCATGCCGCGGTCGGCTACAAGCTCATAAAAGGAAAGTTGGAGTTTACCACAGAAGAACCTCCGGCCACTAACCAGAGCTCCCAGCAACAACGAACAAATTCTTGGGAATCCCGTGAAAACCAACCTTAACGGCTTCGTCTGACACAACGTCAACAAGACGCCTTGTTACAAGAAGGTTGATGCTTCGAATGTTTCCAAACAGGGCATACGTTCAATACATGTCTTGAGCGAGCCTCGACATCCTCAGTGCAACCTTCTGCTCCCATGTCAGACAGATCCCCGGGGCCACCTCCCTCCAAGAAGGCTAGACTTGCTATTGGACTAGTACCCGATATTTATGGTATACACCTCAAGAGTTTTAATGAATTATGCAGAGCTTATGGAAAAGTCAACGGCTTGAAAGCCCTTATTTTCTTTGACCTCGGAGCTATGGAGAACTTCATCCATCCAGAATTCTTGTAGCAGATGCACTTTGATTATGATGCAAAGGGTGAAGAAATTGGAGCTGAGCTAGCCACGGGGCAAATTCAGAAAGTGGTATCGCCATTGGTGCACTTCCAGTGACTATACAAGATTATCATGGAAAAGCCGATTTCCACATTATGAAGTTGGGCAATTGTGACGTTCTCTTGGGCATACCCTGGCACGACAAGAATGATGCAACTGTCTAGGTCCGGAACTGAACCATCACCGTGATGCAGGAGGGCAAGCCAGTTGTCCGAACAAAGCCCTCAATGACCTCTCTAGTTGTTTTCTAGTTAGATACTTTTGAACATTGTTTAAGAAAATATTGTTTGAAATGGATGCTATCTGTTTTTCTTGCTGTCGATTTGAATTATTTGATTCTGGTTTTAAATACTGGTTTTAATGATTGGTGATTTTACTCCTGGGTGGAGAAGTGAGAAATACTGTTTTGGTATTGTTTGAATGTAAGTGCAGCGGAAGTGAATGTTGAACTTTGCTCAAAATGAGTGCTCCGAACTGTGCTCAAGTTTCCTTTTACTTACGGAAGGGAGAGCCTTCCGTTCCTTTAGTGAGAGAGTGCAAGTGATCACAAACAAAGTGGATAAACACTGTAAATGAAGGTGCTGAGACTGAGAGATAGAGAGAGAAGAATATGACTCTAGAATGTTGTCAAACCCTCCTCCGAAGGCCCCACTCTCTATGGCGAGAACGGTCTACTATTGATTGCACAAATCTCTACAATGCAATGGACTTGTCGACGATGAGGACGACGACGAGACGGGCTGAAATCTGAAAATGCTAAGGGCTGAAATCTGCAAATCTTTATCTGCTGAATTCTGACTCTATGTTGGTGACGATGTCGATGACGACGATGTGAGGACGACGCGCTGACAACGCAGTTGCTGAAATCTACGTTTTCCGGGCTGAAACTGTAAACTATGCTGGATCTGACCGTGTGGCGAGGATCTGCTGCGGGAAGGTGAGATTTGCGAGCTTTGGGGGTTCTATTGTGGAAACTGACTGCTAAAAACTGAAAACGCTGAGTCTAGGGCTGATTCCGTCGCGAAGATTTGCAAAAACTCTGAGGTGTCTTGCAGATGCAAAAACGCTAGGGCTGAAAATCTTCTGCTACGGTGGAAATCTGCTAACTGCTGTAGAATCTGCTAATGCTAGTGGATGTGCTGTCTGTTGTGGTCATCGGGGCTGATCTGCTGTGCAAAAACGCCCGGGCTAGTCTATGGTGCAAAAACGCGAGTGTTGATGCTGTGTTGCAAAAACGCTAGGCCTTGCTGGGGGGGTCTTGCTGAGAAGTTGCCTGTTGAGCAAGGTGCTCCTGCTGCCTCTTCTCAGAAAGTGCTAGTGCTAGGTTTCTATATATACAAACTTAGTAAATTTTCCCTACCTAGTTCCCAACAAAAGTCACTTGAAAATAATAAGTGAAAAATGTCAAAAATAGGTCTATGCACTGTAAAAATGCTGTTAATGGGTTCTGAAGGAAATATGATGGTCATGTTGTGTGCAACCAGAGGATATGCATCTATTCTAAGCGTCTGGACATGCACGGTCTACGAACACACTCACAAAGGTGCCAGATCACTTCCTATTCTAGACTGACTTGAGTGAACTGAACCCTGGTCATGCTGTAGCTTGTCCACGGACACGTAGAGTTGGATGTGTCACTTGATATCCCCTCCTTTTCAAAGTGAGGTACAAGTACCAAACTGTATGGCGTCGAGGGAGATTGCCAATAACATCCGGAATCGTGGAAAGGACTCTTCGCCGGCCCACTCTGATGTGTGGGTCGTGCAATACTTGAACTTCATAAAGGTTTGCAATGCCTTCTTCTTTGGGCCGCGCCGAAAGCGACACAGTCATCTTCAATGCTTCCACTTCGTCTATAGTCATGCGTACCTTCGTCAAGAATCCCCGAGGTTGAAAATTCCTGAAACCACTTCCAACACAAAAACATGAACATACCCATTCCATGTAAAGTGACTGGAAAAATACTAGTCCTTCGAAAAAACTGTGCATGCAATGGAGATGAACATAGAGACGGAGTGACAAACTGTTCATCAAACACACGCAAACCATGGGGTCGAATGTTGACTTTCTGATCTAAATCAATCAACTGTGGCAAATCACCATGGAAATGCCGATGCTTGATGCTCAATCCTTCTTGTGCTCTTTCTACGACTGTGTTGTGACAAGGAAGAGACGTGGAATGTGACTTCCTGGAATGCATACTTTTCAGCTTTTCATGAGAAATCCGCATACATTCGTGCTCATTCATGAGTGAAACGTGCTCAACGTACAATATGGCATGCCTATGAAGAGGGATTACATAAAGAGCTGACTAAAATACTGGAAACCATCACGAATGAAACACTCGAACAATGCGTGCTAACTAATCATTCGAATACATAGTACTTCCCGTGGGGGTCCAAGGCTTCGAGAGCCAAGATCGGTTCTTCGTATTTGATCGAATTTGGAAGAGACGTGGAATGTGACTTCTTGGAATGCATACTTTTCAGCTTTTCATGAGAAATCCGCATACATTCGTGCTCATTCATGAGTGAAATGTGCTCAACGTACAATATGGCATGCCTATGAAGAGGGATTACATAAAGAGCTGACTAAAATACTGGAAACCATCACGAATGAAACACTCGAACAATGCGTGCTAACTAATCATTCGAATACATAGTACTTCCCGTGGGGGTCCAAGGCTCGAGAGCCAAGATCGGTTCTTCGTATTTGATCGAATCTTCCTATGCCGGTTCTGTGGGCCTCGACTCGAGAGCCAAGATCGGTTCTTCGTGATTGATCGAAGCTACAATGAGGTTAGCTTCACTAGAGAAAGTATCGACTAACACATCATCCTTGTGAACAATCACATCATCTTCATGTAAATCATGATGTTTGTGAGAAATCACATCTTGATCATCATGCTCATGATCATGCTTATCATCATCATGCAATTCATCCTGCTTATCATCATGCAATTCATCCTGCTTATCATCATGCAAATCCTGTGTGTCATGCTTTGGAGAAGAAGAGACTGAGAGAGTCTCCTTTTTCCGAATCTCTTGCATCTATGCCTGAACTTGAGAAAAGAGTAGCAACATCTCTTGCATTCTTTCTTTGTTCTCGCGATCAATTTTGCTAGTCTTGCTTTGTTCTCGCGATCAAATTTTGCTTCTCTTGCTTTGGTTTCCAAGCATGCTTGCTCGCTCTCACGCGCTATGGCTGCCATTATTTCGTCGCTTTCTAACTTCCTGTCGATCATCCTCTTGTCGAAAGCCTCCATAGGAGTTAGTGCAATCCTTGTCGTAGATGGGGAAGGGGAGGGTCGGGAAAACCTCCTGGTGGGGAAAATTCTTCTTCGCCTCTCTCATGCTCATCACCTCCAAGCGAAGTATCCATTCCGCTTCCAGTGATGACCATCCATTGAAGTCGTGGGTTCTTGTGGTCTTGGGTTCTTAAGTTCACGAGGAACTTGGGTTCTTGTGGGTCTTGGGTTCTCGGGTTCTTAAGTTCACGAGGAACTTGGGTTCTTGAGGGTCTTGAGGTTCTTGGGTTCTTGTAGTTCTTCTTTTGGTTGCAATCTGTGTTAGAGAAGGATCTTCTCTTCACCTGAGTTCTGCTCTTTTCCGCGGGCGCACCCCTTGGCTGCCTTGGGCTCACACCAAGGTTGCTTTTTCCCACCTCACGTCGATTGGCCGGCCGCTAAGTGCATGGTCCGCTCTCAATGAGTGAAAAGAGGCACAAGGGGAGGCTGGACAAGCCCTTCTTTCTTGGGTTACCTGTTACTCTTCAAAAACACGATTAGAAATCGACACACCCAAGAGAACTTGGGTTACGTGAGACCGCAACAAGCAAAAAAAAAAATTATGTGGTTCTTGTGGTTCTTTGCTTGAGTGATACAGAACACTACCAAAGCTCTGATACCAACGTAAGGTGCAACGGAAGTGAATGTTGAACTTTGCTCAAGATGAGTGCTCCGAACTGTGCTCAAGTTTTCTTTTACTTAGGGAAGGGAGAGCCTTCCGTTCCTTTAGTGAGAGAGTGCAAGTGATCACAAACAAAGTGGATAAACACTGTGAATGAAGGTACTGAGACTGAGAGATAGAGAGAGAAGAATACGACACCAGAATGTTGTCAAACCCTCCTTCGAAGGCCCCACTCTCTATGGTGAAAGCGGTCTACTATTGATTGCACAAATCTCTACAATGCTTGGACTTGCCGACGATGAGGACGACGACGAGACGGGCTGAAATATGCAAATGTTTATCTGCTGAATTTTGAGTCTATGGCGGTGATGATGTTGATGATGACAATGCGAGGACGATGTGCTGAAAACGCAGATGCTGAAATCTGCGTCCGGGCTGAAACTGTAAACTACGTTGGATCTGACCGTGTGGCGAGGATCTGTTGCGGGAAGGTGAGATCTACGAGGTTTGGGGGTTCTGCTGTGGAAACTGATTGCTGAAAACTGAAAACGTTGAGTCTAGGGCTGATTCCGTCGCGAAGATCTGCAAAAATGCTGAGGTGTCTTGCAGATGCAAAAACGCTAGGGCTGAAAATCTTCTGCTACGGTGGAAATGTGCTAACTGCTGTAGAATCTGCTAACGCTAGTGGATCTGCTGTCTGTTGTGGTCGCCAGGGCTGATTTGCTGTGCAAAAACGCCGGGGCTGGTCTATGGTGCAAAAACGCTAGGCCTTGCTGAGGGGTCTTGCTTTTGAGAAGTTGCTTGTTGAGCAAGGTGCTCCTGCTGCCTCTTCTCAGAAAGTGCTAGCACTAGGTTTCTATATATACAAACTTAGTAAATTTTTCCTACCTAGTTCCCAATAAAAGTCACTTAAAAATAATAAGTAATGTCAAAAATAGGAAAAATAGGTATATGCACTGTAAAAATGCTTCTGATGGGTTCTGATGGAAATCTGATGGTCATGCTGTGTGCAACCAGAGGATATGCATCTATTCTAAGTGTTCTGACATGCCGGTCTAGGAACAGACTCACAAAGGTGCCAGATCACTTTCTATTCTAGTCTGACTTGATCGAACTGAACCCTGGTCATGCTGTAGCTTGTCCACGGACGCACAGGGTTGGATGTGTCACATGACATTGAACCTTGGAACGACGCAGGTCGATGCCTGGGTAGCGTTTCGTTGTATGCTTGAACCTCCAAGCGGCGCAGACTGTGGTCTAGGGAGTGTTTGGTTGTACAGTCATTCTGAGCTCATGGCCCAGACCTTTTTAGGTTATTTGTGGGGGGAGTGACGAGTTAGTCGTTGAGTAGCTTCATATCGCAGACCGTTTGTCTCGGGGGAGTGCTCAGCGGCGCTATTTGTTGTGTCTTGTAACATACATATGTAAGCATTTGTGTTATATTGTGATGTGCCAACTATTGAATATTCCTAACTGGATGAGATTGCTTGGGTATGTAATTTTAGTGCATCAAGACACCCATGGAAGATCAATGCGGTCTGGGTGTGATGGATAATTTTACTATGCCAGCATATCAACAGTTCCGATTTGAACGAAAGGAGAAGCCAACTCCTTGATCAAAAGAGCCGAAAGGAGAAGCCAACTCCTTGATCAAAAGAGCCGAAAGGAGAAGCTAACTCCTTAACAAAAAGAGCAAACTGATTGTCCCTCGGAAATTTTTGAGCTAAATTGAGTTGTTTTGCAGATATGCTATAATCGCGGACAATTACTTTCTTTCAAGAAGGGGGGATGTCACAAATTGTTGACGTGTCAAAGCCCTGAAGAATGGAGCCAACTTGCAAATCTTGGCCGAGGGGCCTAAACCCTAGAAGAACAAGTAACAGAAGAAGAAGTCCTACTAGCTTATGGGGACCCCGTTGGATGGGGCCCCAGTGATATAAAGGAAGTAAAATAAAGCAAGACCCACACACACACTCATGCAAAAACTGATGACGTGACAACTATATGGACGCTCCGCGTTTTGCGTTGACTGCTGACGTGGCAGTTGTACGGAATTCCGCAAAATGCACTGGTAGCTTTTTGGCATTGCTTTTGGACGAGAAGCTTTTGAGTTTTGAAGGTTTTTCACTGTAACTGCTTTTCAAGCCAAGGGCCTTTAAATATGAGGTTAGGGCTCATTCTCTGGCATGCTTCCTGGAGAAGATGCAGAGTTTGGAGTACCGGCTTGTACTGTGTTGATGCAATATAAAGAAAGGGGCGCCAAGGTTTGGGGCGAGTACTCTCTGTGGTGGAATTCCGCCACTCCGTGTCGCATGTCGTCTCTCTCTCTCTCTCTCTCTCTCTCTCAGTTTAGTTGTTATTGAAGTGCTAAAAGTCTGTTCAGTCTGCTCTTTTCTATTGGCATGTGGTGCACGTCTTGTTACACCAACACATCTCATTATGCATCGCCCACGGGGCAGTCACCCTACATGATATTGGATGAGGACATATAGGAGTTCTCTAGGGATGGAGATATCATTACCTCAAAGGAAATGTTGAGAGAATTGGATGTTAGTGATATGGGATTGGCCAGGCGTTCCCAGGATGAAGATCGGCCTCCAATGATTTCCATCGTCGAGTGGGTTCACTATAGACATTGGGCTAGCATAGTGGATTATGTTTTGGCTCAACCCAGTTTTATACCCTCTATTCATGACTTTACAGTTGGACCCAGCCTATTGGGATAGAAGTAGACCATGCCCTCCTCACGTTTACCGTCTCATTCCAGTTAAGCACAGCGCGGCTGGCACAGACATCTACCCATACCTTTGGAGACTGGTTCTGTCTACATAGATGGTATCTACAGACGCTAATGCACAGAGGATCTGGGGAGACCTCTCGAGGAGCTCACTTATATATTGACAGAGACATTACAAGGTGCAGCAGTAGAGGTATACCCACACATTGAGCCTTGGCAGTGATGACGTTTTGGGAGCACACCCCAGAATAACTGGTATGATGAGGAGTGCAGAGAAACCAGAGTCCAATTTCAGAGAGAGGTACTTCTAGGAGTCATTACTCACAGGTAGTCACGGATTGCTTGTTGGCATTTGGTAGGACGGAAGAAGAGAGCGTTTCTAGGTCGACTAGAGCAAGTGTGCCAGAATTCAAGCGATCGCATGGCGACTCTTCCATGAGCACTCTCCCCCACTAGTCATCACTTCTACGGAGGTATGGGGTCAGTATGCATCATCCCTCTACATAGTCTCAGGGCAGCCACCTCTTCCAGATCCACCAGAGCCATGCCCACACACATGTGCTTCCTTTACCGTCAAGATGGTAAAGAAAGCCATTGACAGGATGAAGACCAGGAGAGCATATGATCACGATGGCCTGGTAGCAGAGCATTTTATACATGCCAGAGATCGCTTGCAGAGCTTCTAGCAATGATGTTCAACCGAGCCATGTCCGAGGGCCTACTTGATACTTGGAGTTTGTCCACTATCATACCTATCTTCAAGTCAGGGGACCCTATGGAGCCTGGGAACTACCGCACTATCATGATTGGACACACATTGGCACGGTTGTACACATCCATCCTTGAGCAACAATTGAGTAGATGGGCAGAGAGAGAGGGTGTTCGAGCAGCAGGGTAGGCGGATTCAGGAGAGGTTTTTCTACTCTTGATCATATTCTGACACTCAAAGCCATTATTGAGGAGGGGAGATCACGTGGGAGACGGCTCTATTGTTGCTTTGTGGATTCCGCAAAGCCTTCGATACAGTACCCAGAGCTAGATTGATGTGCAAATTGTAGGAGATGGGGGTACCCAAAGAGTTTATTTGGGGGATCATGGCTCTATACAAGTCAGTAGTGGGGCATGTGTGCACTCCAGAGGGGATTTCTGCATTTGGTTCACTCCACTATTGAGGTGAAACAGGGCTGCCCGCTATCTCCTACACTATTTGGCATGTATGTGGATGAGGTTGCTGACTACATTGAGAGGGATGGTGATAGAGGAGCACAGTTGGCAGGGACATGAATCCCACTATTGTGATATGCTGATGATATTGTGTTGATTTCTGACTCCCAAGAGAGGATGCAGCATCATTTAGATGCGTTGTACACATTGCCCACGATAGTGGATTGTCTATTAACCTAGGGAAAACCAAGGTTATGGTGTTTAACACCACACCACAGTGGGCCAGGAGGTCAGCACCCACTTTTGCGTATGGCCAGGAGACAATGGAGTATACAGATGCATACACCTATCTTGGGGTAGTCTTGAGCGGACCGATGTTCTCATTGAGGAGAGCAGCAGAAACTAGATTGATGAGAGCTTATGCAGGCTTGGAGGGGATGGAGAAGATGTGTTCGCAGGTTCAGTTTTAGGAACCTCGAACAAAGCTGTGGCTATTTGACTCTCTAGTGGCTTTAGCTATGCTGTATGGGGTTCAGATTTGGGAACCCTCAGTGGACCACCATGGCAGATCTGGTAGCACTGATGGATGGAGATGTATGGAGAGGCCTCTAGTCTCTATGATCTCTTGGTTGTTTCGGGCTAAGGCGTCAGTGCCACATGAGATTATTCGAGCTGGGCTAGCTGCCCCCCCTCTTGTGGTCGAGGCCCTTACTAGATTAGTATTCTTCATGCATAATTTATGGGACCTTCCTAGAGATAGATATGCTCAACTAGCCCTTGAGTCATCTCCACAGCTAGCGCTACAGGGGGACACAACATGTTGGTATGGGCAGATGACATCATGGTTTCAGTCACATGGCTTCAACATGGATAGACTACCTTCGTTCCAGTACTCCTTGGATGCACCCTTCTTATCTTTCACACCGACAGAGATCACTAGACTCGTACGTCAGGATTTGATTTAGCTAGATACCAAGAGCACATGGATACAACCGGCACGGGAGTTGGGCACAAAGATGGCTTTCTATAGAGAGCATCTTCTCCAACTATTAGAAGATGGATATGTGATCAGACCGGCCTATATGGACTCTCATTTATCCTATGGGATACGATGTGCTATTGGTCAGATGCGCACATCATCGCACCAGCTAGAGATTGAGACTCGCAGATTTAGGAGAGTACCAGGAGAGGCCAGGATATGCCAATTGTGTCATATAGAGCCAGAGACAAAGTTGCATCACATTTGTCATTGTCCGGTATACTATGAGATATGAGGCCGCTTTCGTTGTCTATTCAGAGAGGCTTTGGACCATTGGCTAGAGTCATGAGATATCAGGATCAGAAATGCCTTGGGTTGTTTTTGCTAGAGCTGCACAGACACAGGGAGAGTCTCTTGAGGAGATCAGGCAATGGGAGACATTCACAGAGGGAGATTACTGACTTCTTTAGAGCAAGGACTCAACAGCCAGACGAGCATGCTCCACAATAGACTTGAGAGCCCGCTTATATGAGATATATTAGTTGACAGAGCCATTGAGCTCGGGAGAGCTAGATGCCCAAGTCTACGAGGGCGACCACGACATCGACGAAGGCTCCATGAGAGGATCAGGACTATTCTAGCAGGACATGTGAGACGCCTAGTACAACTATTTACAGAGGTGGACATGCGAAGCTCTTCAGCGACCGATGCAATACTTTCTTGGACAATGCCGGATGTTGGGCATCCTCGGGCACTGATGATGATGATGTTTTTAGTCTCACACTTTACTTCACTTTGTTTTTATTTTGGTACCCAGACATTGGATTAGAACCACCAAGATTGTATCAGTTTGGTCTCATAGATCATTTTGGCCTTTTGAAGATGTTTAGTTTCATTTCATTTCTCTCTCTCTCTCTCTCTCTCTCTCTCTCTCTCTCTCTCTCTCTCTCTCATGGAAAAGGGGTTGTATTCTGTGTACATAAGAGACCTCAAGAGATGCTCAATGGCCTATCTTCCAGAGGAAGTACAAAAGAGGAGAACCAATGTGTAGGCTATGTAAATGTCAAGGTGGTCTGTATAATGAATGTAGAATGAACCACTCTGGGGGTGCATAATGCCATGTGATGTGACCTAGATCTCGACGGAAGAAGACTAATGACCGCGCCCGTGTGGAGAAAGAGGCATGGGTGCTGCTCCGTTGCCTTGGAGGAGCTGATTGAAGAATCCCACTGACTGCGAAGAGTATGCAGCAGCTCTGTCCAGATGGATGTCAAAATGGTGGACGTAGGGGAGGACTATGAGCCGAGAATGCGGGCGCATCGAGCCTTCCACATGGTCCAAAGTGTGATGCTGCATATCATGGTGAATGTTGTGTCGCTGGCATAAATCCAGCTGATGACGTGTATTGGGATCATCTAAAGAGTGCCCGATATATAATCCAAGGGAGTAAGCAGGAACACGGGATCTGTGGGCAAGCCCTGGAAAAAGGTGTGTGACCTTGCAATTGCCCC
The DNA here is from genome assembly GCF_014529385.1 of Adiantum capillus-veneris. Taxonomy (NCBI): domain Eukaryota; kingdom Viridiplantae; phylum Streptophyta; class Polypodiopsida; order Polypodiales; family Pteridaceae; genus Adiantum; species Adiantum capillus-veneris. The sequence continues at coordinate 12,279,294 of NC_140953.1, forward strand.
CACGTCACGAAGCCATCGTGGACGCCCACTCGAATTAACAAACAACAAACCGCCATCCACACTGCCATCCACACTGGCTGCGCAAAAGGACAAACCCAGAAACAGTGCCTCAAAGACTTAGTCTCTGATGTACATCTCTAACAAGTCGGGTCATGACTTAGTGATTGCCGACCAAGTACCAACAGGCAATCTTGCATGTGCTATCATCCACATGAAAAAACATATCTTGCGCCGCTGATCCGGAGCGTCCAAACGCATGACCAAAAGTGTCTCTGGAAGGCGGGGAGGATGCGTTGCTCCTGCCAAACCTCGGTCTGGCGTGGACGGTGAGGAGGGCGTCGAGTCTACAAAAGAAGTGTCGTCCCAAGGGAAACAAAGTACTCAAGAAAGGATAGAGAGACTCCGTCATGGCTCAACAAAGGCCACTGCCACTCACCAGGATCCCACTCGAACTGATCAAGTGGCTTTCTTTGCCAAATCCACAGTCTCCAAAATGGTGCCTCCTCAATAGTGAAAACAGGGTCAACACAGAACCTCCTTCGAAAAGAGCCTACCAACACGCTGCTGCCAATGGGGAGTCAACTGTTGATTAGGCGAAATCTCACCTTGAAACTCCAATATGATGTGACGTCCATGATGGCCAAGTCTCCCCAATGCTAAAGACGAGATTCTGTTGCTGAGCAGCAATCGGGTCTCCCAAGTGAGGACCGCAATACACTCACCATCCGTATGAGAAGGTAAAAGAGTCTCTCCCCCAATGAGAGGGTGCCAATCGGGTGGAATAGCCTCTTCAATCTTTCTCATACGAACAACCCCTGTGCGGATCCCGTAGGTAGCTCCAATAACCTCTGCCCCAACCAAGGAAGCTTCTGACCAATGGTGTAAAGAGCGTGCAACCCATCATCCCATCTAGCCTAGTCAATGTGTGTCCTCTCGTCTAACTGACGGCCTTCTAAATTTGTCACATATGCATTCCATACAAGGGGCTACCTCACTACCTCCTCGACACACCAAGGCGGTGGCAAATCAAAGCAAGACGTAATTCCTTCCAAATCCGCAACAAGGAGCGTGTAAATGATGACAAAATGAGACGTATCCAAGGGTGCATCTGTAAAGATGAATCTGATGGTCGGGTGCTAAACACCAGAAGTATCTAGAGAGCCAAAACGAGATGTATCGTTCATTTTTGCATCGTAGTAAGTTTATTTTCAATGTTTCTTCCTTTGGAATGTTCAAAATAATCAGTAGTAAATTCATTAAAAGTGGGGAGCTTAAAAGCCACTTATTGTTTGCCTTAGTAACACACTATTTTGGATGTTTTGATCTTAAGCAAGCCCGCACCTACTCTTGGGCACTGACGACGTGAGTAGGGATGTCATAGCTGTTGTCCAAGCTATGCATGATAAAGGTGATAATCTTATTCTTTCTGTTTGGACAAGCAGCGAAGTTAAGGACACATATTGTCAAGTTTGGATCTTTGCACTTCTTTGGTTATTTTCAGCCTCTGCTATCAGCTTCACAAGCAATGCCTTGCTTTGCATCTCTAGATCAATAATCCCCAATCCTCCCTCCTCTCTAGGCAAAATGACTGTGTACCAATGGACTCGTGGTCGAGTGTGTGTAGAGCCATCTAGGTCACCCCACAATGTACAAGGTGCTTCAAACATGCCATGATGCATGAGTGACGAGTCATGCAAGATGTAATGAACCAAGCCGCCACAAGAAGAACTTGATTCACCACAAGGGCTCTGCCAACCAGAGATAAATGCAAGCAAGACCAATGGCCAAGCCGTCGCAAGAAGAACTTGATTCACCACAAGGGCTGTGCCAACCAGAGTTAAATGCAAGGAAGACCAATGGCAAAGTTTCTTCTTGATAGACTATAGCACGTTTGCAAACTGTTGCTCATCTGACACATTGATGCCAACATGGAAACCCAAATATGTGCAAATCTGCCCTCTAGGTTGCCATGTGAAGTTATCCTGCACACTCCACTGACAATCTGCATCCACTCCAACAAGAAAACCAAAAGACTTGTTGTCACGTGCACATCTATCCCTATGTGCATGTGGACAAGCTATCCCAGGTCTAGGGTTCAGGTTAGCCTAGGAAGTGTTACTGGCACCGCAGGCCGTGCATGTTTAGGCACTTAGAGTAGTTGCATATCCTCTGATTGCACAACCCAATATCACCCACCATGTGCATTGTCCAAGCAGTACACCCAAATTCCATGACAGTTTGGGGGAAGTTTAGTTGCTGGCATTTTATTTATTTATTTATTTATTATGCCATTTTCAAGGTCGTTGGGCTGTTGGGGAGACTGCTCGACCTAGTCTTGTCTTGCTATAAAGGGAGCATGTGGGGCGCCAGTAGAAGGCAGAAGAGCAGCAAAAGTTCAAACAACTTGTAGTGCATCTTCTCAGCAAGACCGGCAAATAGCCTTAGCGCTTTCAGCCATCAAGAGAGCTAGCGTTTTTGGAGCTCTAGATCAGCCAATGTCTTGGAGATTCCAGATCTTCTAGCGTTTTCTAGTTGCAGATCCACCTAGCGTTTTCAGCATTCCACAGCTCGATCCAGCCATACAGGTTAGCGTTTTCAGTTTTTAGCCCTTAGCCCTTGCAGATTGACCCCTTAGCTTCACAGATCTCACCTACCCATAGCAAATTCTCACCTTGTCGTCGGATCAGCCAGCGTTTCAGTTTCAGCCCGCTGATTGCAGATTTCAGCATCTGCGTTTTTAGTGCATCGTTGTCGAGTCGTCGCCATCGCCGTTCCTCGCCGACACAGTGTCAGTATTCAACAGAAGGTCAACGTTTTCAGATTTTCAGTCCTCCGTCGTGGTCGTCATCATTGTCATCGACATTGTCGGCAAGTCCATTGCATCTAGACCATTGTACCAGATTTGTGCAATCTATAGCGTAGACCTCTCTCGCCATAGAGAGGGGGGCCCTTGGAGGAGGGTTTGAGAACCGTCTGGTGTCGTATTCTTCTCTCTCTCTCTCTCTCTCTCTCTCTCTCTCTCTCTCTCTCTCTCTCTCAGCACTTTCATTCACAATAGCATTCACTTTGTTTGTGATCATTGCACTTGCACTCTCTCTAAGAAGAACGGAAGGCTCTCCCTTCCGTAAATAAAAGGAACCCTTGAGCACAGTTTGGAGCACTCATCGTGAGCACTATCAACATTCACTCCACTGCACCTTACACTTGTGCCAATTGATGAGAGTACCACTGGCCAAGCAAAAGGTCGCAAGAGCGTCTCGTAGACTGTCCAAAGGGGGTGTGCCATATCCGACAAAGAGCATAGTATCATTTGCATACTCCTGATCGAGCAAGTCTGGCAAGTCTGCCAAAGGCATAGCAAGACCTCCTAACTGTGGTGTTTTGCTACGCAAGAATAGAGACATGACCTCAACAAAAAACAGAAAGAAGTAGGGTGCCAGGAGACATCCTTGTCGGACTGAACGAGACAGATGAAAGCGCCCAGGGTCTAAGCAGTGGGAGACTCTTAGGCTGATCTTTTGCCACATGAGTGGCACTGTACATCGTGGGTTATTTTATCCCAAATGGTGGTCATTTTCTCTATATTTACATGCTTTTGGGAGTTAGATTATGCCGAATGCTATGACACTAATATGCCTACAAGTGGTTTTTGCTTCATGCTTGTGGTAACTCATGCATATCGTGGTTGAGCGAGGAGTAGCCCTATAAGGCAATTTTCACAATTGCGATTGAGTATGTTTGATTTAGATCCCTTATGATTGATCTCGGTACTAGAACATAGTCTACAACCACCATCTTCATTGACAATCATAGTAGTGAATTGGTAGTTATGGGTAACCCCGTCTTTTATGCTTGCACCAAGCACATTGAGGTGCATTACCATTATGTCAGGGAGAGACTCTCTATGGAATAAATTATTCTAGCTAATGTGTCTACACAGGACAACCATGCCGAACTTTTCACGAAGGCTTTGCTGTGTGAGAAATTTGAAGTTTTTTGCAAAGTTTTTGGCTTACTTCTATTTGTGGATTGATCACATTTCACAGAGCCTTGCTTTTCTTTATACACGAGTGCCAGCTCATTTCACTCTAGCTCATATTCACTTCCACGAAGATTTGCTAGTATGGTATGGTAGTGATGTGTTTGAACACACCTAGTACCACTGAGGCACTTTTCCCCTATATAGGTTTTTACCCTGGCTTGTGTATATGTGCATAACCCTACAGCATCTCTTATCTTCATACTACTTCTTGTGTTGTGTGCCCTTTAGCTTCTTCTTCTTCTCTAGGCTTTGTGTGTGCATATTGCACCCTTGAATTCAACAAGCATGAGATAGTAAACATATCTTTGTGATGGTCTTTTTGTAAGGTGAAGTGGAAGTGAATGTTGAACTTTGCTCAAGATGAGTGCTCCGAACTATGCTCAAGGGTTCCTTTTACTTACAGAAGGGAGAGCCTTCTGTTCCTTTAGTGAGAGAGTGCAAGTGATCACAAACAAAGTGGATAAACACTGTAAATGAAGGTGCTGAGACTGAGAGATAGAGAGAGAAGAATACGACTCCAGAATGTTGTCAAACCCTCCTCCGAAGGCCCCACTCTCTATGGCGAGAGCGGTCTACTATTGATTGCACAAATCTCTACAATGCAATGGACTTGCCGACGATGTCGACGACGATGAGGACGGCGACGAGACCGGGCTGAAATCTGAAAACGCTAATGGCTGAAATCTGCAAATCGTGTATCTACTGAATTTTGACTCTATGTCGGTGACGACGGCAATGGCGACGACGTGACGACGATGCGCTGAAAAACGTAGATGCTGAAATCTGCGAATAGCGGGCTGAATCTGCAAACATAGGCTGATCTGACCGTGCGGCGAGGATCTTCTGCGGGAAGGTGAGATCTGTGAGGTTTGGGGGCTGCAGTACGGAGTCTAAGTGCTGAAAATGCAAAACGTTGGTGCTCTATGCTGATCTGTCGTCGAGAATCTGCAAAACGTCGCCAGGCTTTATCTGCAACTGCAAAACGCTGGACTGATCTGCAAATGCTGAAAACGCTGGCTTCTTTGGTGGCTGACAACGCTAGGTTGCCTACCGGGGAGTCTTGTTGAGAAGGTGCTCTGTTGGACACTTGGTCCCTGCTGCCTCTTCTGCCAGAAACTGCTAGTGCTAGGTTTTCTTATAGATTTGCTTAGCCAATTTTCCCTACCAAGTTTCCCAACAAAGTCACTTCTTAATAATAAGTGAAAAATGGCTAAAATAGGAAAAATAGGTCTGTGCACTGTACAAATGCTCCTGATGGGTTCTAATGGTAATCTGATGATCATGCTGTGTGCAACCAGAGGATATGTATCTACTCCTAAGTGCTTGGACATACACGGTCTGCGAACAGACTCACAAAAGTGCCAAAACACTTCCTAATCTAGGCTAACTGAACCCTTGTCATGAAGTAGCTTGTCCACGTACACATAGGGTTAGATGTGCACGTGGCATCCCCTCCTTTTCAAAGTGAGGTACTGGTACCAAACTGTATGGCGTCGAGAGAGATCGCCAACAGCGTCTGGAATCCTGGGAAGGACTCTTCGCAGGCCCACTCTGATGCGTGGGTCATGCGATACTTGAACTTCATACAGGTCTGCAACGCTTGCTTCTTTGGGCCACGCCGAAAGCGACACAAAGTCATCTGTGGCTCCTACAATGTTTCAACTTCGTCTATAGTCATGCGTCGACCTTCTTCAAGAATCTCCGAGGATGAAAATTCCTAAAACCACTACCAACACAAAAACATGAACATACCCATTCCATGTAAAGTGATTGGAAAAATTCTAGTGTTCTTTAAAGACTGTGCATGGAATGTAGATGAACATATAGATAGAGTGCCAAACCGTTCATCAAACACACGCAAATAATGAAATTGAAACTTGTCTTTTTTATCTAAATCTATCAACTGTGGTAATCACAATGGAATTACCGATGCTTGATGCTCAATCCTTCTTGTGCTCTTTCTGAGACCGTGTCGTGCCAAGGAAGAGACATGGAATGTGAATTCCTTTAATGCAAACTTTTCTTCTCTTCATGAGTAATCCGCATACATCCGTGCTCATTCATGAGTGAATCGTGTTCATTGTACAATATGGCATGCCTATGAAAAGGGATCACATAAAGATGGTGACTAAAATACAGGAAACCATCACGAATGGAACACTCGAACAATGCGTGCTGACTAATCATGCGCACACATAATACTGCCTGTGGGGGTTCTTGGAACCTCGCCTCGAGAGCCAAGATCGGTTCTTCGTGATTGATCGAATCTGCAATGAGGTTAGCTTCACTAGACAAAGTATCCACTAAACCATCATCCTTGTGAACAATCACAAATCATCATGCAAATCATCATGCTTGTGAATAAACACATCTGTATCATGCGAACCATGTGTGTCGTGCCTTGGAAAAGAAAAGACTGAGAGAGTCTCCCTTTCCTGATTCTTTTCAAGCTTCGCTTGCACATTAGAAATGAGAGACGAAGAATGAACAACTTCCTCTCCACGAATGACAATGGGAGAGTCACTTTTGGCATTTAAGGCGAACGTAATTTTTGCCCAATCAATGAGAGGGTTATGCTCACGAAACCATCGAATGCCCAAAAGCATATCACATCCTGAAAGAGGAGATACTACAAATTTCCTGCGGAAGGACGCTTGTTGAACAATGAACAACACACCAAGGCATTCTCCTGTAATGAGAGAGTCCATACCGGGAGCGAAGCCCGACACCTCGAAAGGAGATGTCTTGCTAACCTCCAAGTGGGCTCTTTCGACAAGAGAGGGACTAACCACATCATGCATACTACCAGAATCAAACAAGACCACCATGTGTTGACCATTCACATGACCATAACACTTAATGAGAGGCTCATGAATGGGAGGATCATGAGAAACTTGGGACTCATGAGTGTTCTCATTTATGGCATTAACCGAGGATGTGGGTTCTGTGGGTTCTTTAGATTCATTAGAGTCAAGCTTAGGACATGTTCTTTTTATGTGACCCTTGATGTGACAATGATAACATTGACCTTCCTTAGAATAAATGCTTTGTTCTTTTGATGTGATGTATCCTCATAAAATTCCTTGTGCTGCTTTTTCATCTGGGGTGAGCTTAGGTTTAGCAATTGTGTTAGCTTTACCCTTAGATTCATGTTGTGAGTTCTTTTCTGAGAGACTAGAGGAAGATTGGTTAGAAGAGTTACCATTCTTACTGTTATGAGGGTTTTGAGAAATCTGAGAGGTACTTTGAGAAGTCTTGTTTTCCTTTGGCTTTCCCTTATTGTGCTTCATCTCCTGTGCGAGAGCAAACGCTATCGCCTTGTTGAGATCTACGGGGTCGAGGACGTCGACATCAACCCTGATATAGTCGTCCAACCCGAAATGAAAGCCTCCTTGCGCTCATCGTCCGATTTGTGTAATTGGGTGCCGAGCTGGAAAACACGATTAGAAAAAGACATAACTGGCAAACCATTTTGCTTGAGACTGCGCCAATCGTCTTTCAACCGTGCTAGGTGCTGTGGTGGCATAAACCGCGCCTTGAGCTTGTCTTGAAAGTCGGCCCAATTGAAGGAAAGGGGCGCGTCTCCGTCGGCTTCCTCTAGGTGCACGGCCAACTGTGCCTCTTGCCATACGTGGTACCAATTAATGGCATCACCGGCAAGGTACATGGCTGTCGTCAAAACCTTGCTATTTCCTGTCTTCTTAGTTGTCGCAAAGTAAGAATAAAATTGATGCAACAAAGAATGAACAATAGTAGCATCCATCTTACCGTCATACTTCTAAACGTGATCTTCTCTGTGACGGGGTTGTTGGAGTCTGAATCTCTGCTCGTGCTACTTAATGAACTACCAACATCTTTGACCGGCTCGGGCTTCGAGGTGAGTACTTGTAGGACCAACTCTTGCATGCGTTGGTCTTTCTGTGCCTCACGCTCTAACTCCAAGGCCGCTCGTCTTTCTTCGATCGCCAAGCGTGCTTGCTCGCGCTCACGCTCCAAGGCTAACCATATTTCTTTGGCCGCCAAGCGTGCTTGCTCACGCTCACGCTCCAAGGCTAACCGTGGTTCTTCGCGCTCGCGCTCCAAGGTAGCACGTTGCACCTCTTGTTGTAACATCATGTACATCATCGACTTGACCAAAAGCCTCCATAGGATTTGGTGCAACCCTTGGCGTAGATGGGGAGGGTCAGAAAAACCTCCTGGTGGGGAAAATTCTTCTTCTCCACCTCCATGCTCATCACCTTCACGCAAAGTATCCATTTTGCTTCAGGTGATGACCATATACATTAAGATCTTGGGTACTTAAGTCCATGAGGAACTTGGGTTCTTGGTTCTTGAGGTTCTTAAGGTCTTTCTTTAGCTTGCAATCTGTGTTCGAGAAGGATCTTCTCTTACTCGAGCTCTACCCTTCCTTGCGGGCGCACCCGTTGGCGGCCTTGCGCTCACACCAAGCTTGCTTTTTCCCACCTCACGTCGATTGGCCGGGCGCGAAGTGCACGGTCCGCTCTCAATGAGTGAAAAGAGGAACAAGGGGAGGCCGGACAAGCCCTTCTTTCTTGGGTTTCCTATCACTCTTCAAAAACACGATTAAGAATCGACACGCCCAAGTAGACTTGGGTTACGTGCGACCGCATCAAGCAAAAAATAAATAAAAAAAATGTTGTGGTTCTTTCCTTGAGTGATACAGAACACTGCCAAAGCTCTGATACCAATGTAAGGTGCAGCAAAAGTGAATGTTGAACTTTGCTCAAGATGAGTGCTACGAACTATGCTCAAGGGCTCCTCTTACTTACAAAAGGGAGAGCCTGCCGTTCCCTTAGTGAGAGAGTGCAAGTGATCACAAACAAAGTGGATAAAAACTGTGAATGAAGGTGTTGAGACTGAGAGATAGAGAGAGAAGAATACGACACCAGAATGTTGTCAAACCCTCCTCCGAAGGCCCCATTGTCTATGGCGAGAGCGGTCTACTATTGATTGCACAAATCTCTAGAATGCAATGGACTTGCGGACGATGTCGACGACGATGAGACGGGCTGAAATCTGAAAACGCTAATGGCTAAAATCTACAAATCTTGTATCTGCTGAATTCTGACTCTATGTAAGTGACGACGGCGATGGCGACGATGCGACGACGATGCGCTGAAAAACGCAGATGCTGAAATCTGCGAATAGTAGGCTGAATGTGCAAATGCAGGCTGATCTGACCGTGCGGCGAGGATCTGCTGCGGGAAGGTGAGATCTATGAGGGTTGGGGATTGTCGTACGGAGTCTAAGTGCTGAAAATGCAAAATGTTGGTGCTTTATGCTGATCTGTCGCCAGGAATCTGCAAAACGTTGAGGTTGGTCTGCAATGCAAAAACGTTGGGCTGATTTGCTGCTTGATGCAAAAACGCTAGGAAGTCTGCTAAGATCTGCTGTCGCCAGGCTTCATCTGCAACTGCAAAACGTTGGATTGATTTGCAAATGCTGAAAACATTGGCTTCTTCGGTGGCTGAAAACGCTAGGTTGCCTGCCGGGGAGTCTTGCTAAGAAGGTGCTCTGTCGGACACTTGGTTCCTGCTGCCTCTTTTGCCAGAAACTGCTAGCGCTAGGTTTTCTTATATATTTGCTTAGCCAATTTGCCCTACCTAGTTTCCCAACAAAGTCACTTATTAATAGTAATTGAAAAATGGCTAAAATAGGGAAAATAGGTTTGTGCACTGTAAAAATGCTCCGGATGGGTTCTAATGGTAATCTGATGATCATGCTGTGTGCAACCAGAGGATATGCATCTACTCTAAGTGCTTGGACATACATGGTCTGCGAATAGACTCATAAAAGTGCCAAAACACTTCCTAATCTAGGCTAACTGAACCCTTGTCATGAAGTAGCTTGTCCACGTACACATAGGGTTAGATGTGCACGTGACACTTTTGGTTGTTATTTTTTGTTGTTTAGTACTTCTGTTGTGAAAATTGCGAACTTTTTACTAAATGTGACGATTTAAGTCTGAGACGTGTTTCTGTTTTTTTTTAGCTTTAATATGATTGATGGGCTGCAGATGAATATGCACATTTGAATAATGATGGTGGCTTCATTGGTGACGATGACAAGGGGTTGGCTTCTGGTGATGTTTGGAAGACAAGGAACGACTCGTATAGATTTGGTGCAAAGAAAAAGAATAATCCTGGCATGTGGGGAAACACCACACTACCGAAAGACAATGGTGGTTGGGGAGAGACGAAAGAAGATACTCAGAGTGGTGGATGGGAAACTAGCGCCTCAATTGAGACGAATTCTGGTTGGGGAGAAGAGAGTGGATCTGGACGTGGATGGGACAAAGGGACACACCAGAAATCTGATGATGGATGGGGAGAAAAGGGAGACAAGCAAGACATCTCTTGGAGATGGAGGCAAGGAACAGATGGGGATACGACCTTTGACATGGGATGGGGAAAAGAGGAAGAGCGTCGCAGTTGGAAGAAAGGAATCAAAAAGGAGGGTAGCCAAATTGGTCGAGGACGCAGCATGCAGGAAGAAGAGAAGGGCTGGGGAAGCAGCTTTTTCAAGGAAGATGTTGGTGGATGGGGAGATCGCACTTGCAAGGGATTGGCAAGAAAGAAATGTGTTTCTGTTCCTGGTGCTTGGGAGAGGAACTCTCAAGGGGGAGGCATTCAGAATGGCTGGGGAGGCAGGATAAGCCAAGAAATCAACGATGGATGGGGGGGAAACAAAAGTGCTCCTCGAAAATGGGAGAGAGGCTCACAAGAGGAAGCTACTAGAAATGGAACGGGGAGAAGCACACATCAAGGCAATGACTTTGGATGGGGGGAAGGCAAAAGCACTGCTGGTGGATTGAAGGGTACCCTTAACAAGGAAGGAACTCAAGAAGTTTGGGGAAGCATCATAGATCAAGCAAATAATGGTGGTTGGGAAAAAGACAAAACTGCCTGTGAATGTGGATGGGAGGGAGGGGCACAACATAGAGATACTAAAGAAGGATGGGGAACTGACCTACATCAAGACAATTCGGGTGGGGTTGGAGAAGACCAAGGTGCTGCTATTGGATTTGGAAAGAAGAAAGAAATTTCTTCTGGTGGATTGGAGAGGGAGACAAACGAGGAAGGCACTCAAAATGGATGGGAAAGCAGTGTGCCCCAAGAAAGTACAGGTGGGTGGGGTGAAGACAAGAAGGGAAATGATGGTGGATGGGGAGAAGACAAAGGCGCCGCTGGTGGATGGGAAAAGAGGAAAGAAGTCTCTTGTTCTGGTAAAGACGGAAGTGCTGCTGGTGGATGGGGAAAGAAGGAAGAAGTTTCTGCCCTTGATGGATGGACGAGGGAGGCAAAAGAGGAAGTCTCGCAGAATGGATGGGAAAGCAGTGTACCTCAAGAAACTACTTGTGGGTGGGGAGACGACAAAGGCGCCACGGATGGATGGGAAGTCTCTGCTTCTGGTGAAGTCAGAAGCGCTGCTTGTCGATTGGGAAAGAAGGAAGAAGTTTCTGCCCTCAGTGGATGGGAGTGTGAGGCAAAAGAAGAAGGCACTGAGAATGAATGGAAAAGCAGTGTACCTCAAGGAACTTCAGGTGGGTGGGGCAAAGACAAAAGAGGAAATGATGGTGGATTGGGAGAAGACAAATGTGCCGCTGGTGGATGGGAAAAGAAAAAAGAAGTCTCTGCTTCTGATAAAGAAGAAAGTGCTGCTTGTGGATGGGGAAAGAAGGAAAAACTTTCTGCACCTGGCGGATGGGAGAGGGAGGAAAAAGACGAAGTCACACAGAATGGGTGGGAAAGCAGTGGACCTCAAGAAACTGTTTGTGGGTATGGAGAGGACAAAGGTGCCATTGATGGATGGGAAGTCTCTGCATCTCGTAAAGGCAAAAGTGCTGCTGGTGGATGGGAAAGGAAGGGAGAAATTTCTGCCTATGAGTGGGAGGCAAAAGAGGAAGGCACTCAGAATGGTTGGGAAAGCAGTCTACCTCAAGAAACCACAGGTGGGTGGAGAGAAGACAAAAGAGGAAATCATGGTGGATGGGGAGAAGACAAAGGTGCCACTGGTGAATGGGGAAAGAAAAAAGAAGTCTCTGCTTCTGGCAAAGAAAAAAGTGCTGCTCGTGGATGGGAAAAGAAGGAAGAAGTTACTGCACCTGGCGGATGGGAGAGGGAGGCAAAAGAGGAAGGCGCACAGAGTGGATGGGAAAGCTGTGTACCTCAAGCAGCTACTTGCGGGTGGGGAGAAGACGAAGGTGCAACTGGTGAATGGGGAAAGAAGAAAGAAGTTACTGCACCTGGTGGAGAAAAAGGTGCTGCTTGTGGATGGGAAAAGAAGGAAGAAGTTACTGCACCTGGTGGATGGGAGAGGGAGGCAAAAGAGGAAGGCGCACAGAGTGGATGGGAAAGCTGTGTACCTCAAGTAGCTACTTGCGGGTGGGGAGAAGACGAAGGTGCCACTGGTGAATGGGGAAAGAAGAAAGAAGTTACTGCACCTGGCGGATGGGAGAGTGAGGCAAAAGAGGAAGGCGCACAGAGTGGATGGGAAAGCTGTGTACCTCAAGTAGCTACTTGCGGGTGGGGAGAAGACGAAGGTGCTCTTGGTGGATGGGATGGAGGCAACAAACCAGATGAAGGGGCTAAAGATGGATGGGAAAGGAGCATAAATAAAGGAAATGATGGTGGATGGGGTGATGACAAAGGTGGATGGGGACAAAAGAAGGGAGTTTGTGCTTCTGGTGGAACGAAGAGGGGCTCTCAATATGAAGGCACTCGAAATGGATGGCAAAGCAGCATACCTAAAATAAATAGTGGTGGATGGGGTGAAGACAAAGGTGCTCCTGGTCGTTGGAAAAGCAGTTTACACCAAGGAAATAGTGAGGAAGACAGGAATGTTGCCGGTGGATGGGACAAGCCTAAAGAAATTTCAGCTTCTAGTGGATGGGAGTGGGGCGCTCACGTGGGAGGCAGTAAAAATGGATGGGGAAGGAGTGTGCATCAAAAAAATGAGGAAAAAGGTGTTTCAGGTGGCTGGGCAAAGCACACTCAGACAGAAGATACTTCAATGCGATCCGAAAGCAGCACACTTTGGAAGGCTAATGCTGGCTGGGGAAAAGAGAAACATGCCACTGCTAATGGATGGGGAGAGGAGAGGAAGGCTGTGTCCAGTAGATGGAGCGAAGGTACTCAGAGGCCTGCTGCCAGTGGATGGGGAGGGAAGAACTTTGATCCTGGAAGGTGGAGGAATGACACGTGGAAAGAAAGGGCTAATAGTAGAGGGAGACCAAATAATTGTAATAGTGGATGGGGCAAAAGGATGGATGGTACTACAGGAGGGTGGGGTCAAAGCACACAGCAGAAAGTTGATGACGGGTGGGGAAGAAGCATAGGTAAGAAAGTTGAATCTTGCTGGGCGAAAGGAAAGGATTTTAGTTGCTCTGGATGGGAGGAGGAAAAAGGTGGTGGTACATGTGAGAAGATTGGTGATTGTTGGGGAGGGGAACAAGGAGCTCCTGTGCCTGGTGGATGGGAGACTGCTGCACAAGAGGAAGTTGATAATGGCTGGGGGAGCAGTATCGAGAAGAGGATTGATGCCAGATGGGGGGAAAATAGTGGAGCTCAGGGATCGGGAGACAAACGAGGTGAATGTCAGGAAAGCATGCGAGAGAAACATGCTAGTTCTGGCTGGGGAAATGAAAGTGGAGTCTCCTTGCGTGAGTGGAAAGCTATCGATAACGTTGATTCTGCTAGTCAGCAAAAGGGTGTCACTTCTTGCAATCCTGGGGAGGACAGGACGGAGGAGAAAACAAGTGAATCGGACAAAGCAAGGGAAGGTGCTGTAGCAGGATGGGAACAAACTACGTGTGAGGAGGTTGATGGCGGATGGGAGGAGAAAGCACGCGACGGATGGGGAGAAACTGTACAGAAAGACATTGATATGGGGTGGGGAAAAGATACAGATAGCGCTACTTGCGAATGGAAAGAAAAGGGAAATAATTCTAGTGGATGGGGAAAAGGAACAAAGGAGAATGGCTCTAATATTGGATGGGGGAACAAGATTAATGCTGGTAGATGGGAGAAGGGCACACAGAAGGACACTCATAATGGATGGGAAAGCAGGATGCCAGCAGAAAGTAATGCTGGATGGGGAGAAGCAACAACTGAAGGTACTTCAGGAGGTGGTGATGGATGGGGGGAGTGCTCAATTGAGAACAACACAAATTCTGGTTGGGGCTCAACGCACACCTCTAAGGGGAACAATGATAAAGTACCTCAGAGTAATCCTCATTTCTGTGATGAACAGACGGTTTCCATGGATGACAGTAATGGCTGGAATTGCACATCCAAGAAAGGCAATGGCTGGGAACCTAGTACGCAGGAGGAAAATCCTCGAAACCGACATTCAGGCAGAAGTGCTTTTGACTGGTCAGAGAATGCGGATGCTGATAAGCGACGAAGTGGAACCTTTGGGCCCTCAGGATCAAACACTGTGCCACTAGGAAACAGAAAGGGCATCTCAAAAGGTAGTGAGACTAATGATTGGGACCAAGGTCCTAATTATAATGGGTCTTCTAATCAACTCAATAATCAAAGAGCTAGCAAAAGGTTCAATACTGGCTATGGTAGTAACTCTTGGAGAGATTCTGTATGGAGTTCTCCTTTGAATCACAACAGACGTCCTCGTCTACGAGCCCTCATAAGCTTGCCAGAGTACGTTGAGATGGATGAGCTGTACAAGACAACCAACAAAATCCTGCATCACAGTGGATATCAACCAGGAGATAGGCTGAATCCTGATGATGCAGCGTTTGTTCTTGATGAAGTTCTAGCTCATCATCGAGAGAAAGAAGCCAAGCTGGGCTGTGGGGTCGATTATATCATGATCGATTCTCATGCGGATCATCAGGTGAACTGCTTTTGGGTGGTGCGCACGGATGGCTCGAAGACAGACTTCTCATATTGGAAATGCTTGGAGCATCTATTTGAAGTGAAGTACCCACAAGCTGCGAAGGAGGCATTTAAAGGAGGCCAAGATGGCTGTGTTGTAATTGACAGCTTAGAAGTTAAAGTGAAAGATAGCAAAGAAGAGGCCAACGATTTTGTGACTCAATTGGGAGAGAGAAGCTGAAGAGAACGTAACCAGGCAAGAGGAAGATGATGGCTGGTAATCAGTGTAGTAATAGTAGCATCCATAGTGTAAACTAATGAGAGTTCTGTAATATAGTAACAGTAACAACATGACAACCTCAAACAATCAAGTAAAATCGATGCACCTTGAGCTTCAATTTCAGTGTGGGCTTCCTTTGTCATACGGGTTTTCTCCACATGATATACATCACTTTGAGTCTAATTTGATTCAATTCATACAGGGAATGCCTGTGGAGCATATAGGCTTTTGGAAAGTGGGATGACAGGCGGCCTAAACCCTAAACCTTAGACCCTAAATCCTAAACCTGCCTTGTATTTTTCAACTCGACATCTTGGGAGAAAGATTGTTGCATAAGAGAGTAACCAAATAAGATAGCAGTGCGGTCTATGTTATGTAGAGAACCACCCTATGGAACACTCCAAATGCATGTTCATTACTTAAGTGTTTGCTCAAAACCCTCCAGCTAGTAATTACAAGACATCGAAACTGCAAAAAGAAATGCTTAAGGAAATAAAATATATCATCAATGCTTCAACTAAGTTGCAATTATACTGGAATATTAGGAATTTCTACCTACACATGTGGTTATTATTTATGAGACATATCCATCACCTTGAGTTGTGCTTTTTAAAGTTTGTTCAAATTAAGTGAACCTTCTAAAGTCTCACATTGAAGACATTTATTTGTTGATATGTTGGAATAAGCATGTGTGCTACAAGGGAGCTACCTTTTGCACTCCTTGCACCAAAGAACACTCCAGCTGCTCCCTTTGAAGTCATGAATGAGAGAGAGAGAGAGAGGTGGCGGACGCGGACTCCCATGCATATATACTAAACTCACCGTCGTTTAATATATAGAGAGGAGGAGGTACCTTGACATCTCTTTTAGCACCACACCAACTAAAGAATACTACCCTTCAAATAAAAGTAGGGATCCCCCTATGAAAAGCCAAATCCTCCCAAAACTTGAAACACCCAATCATGAAGCTATAAAGGGACCTCAAAGCGAGCCTCTTACTATTCATGCTTTAGATAAAAGTGCTTCAAACCTTAAAGAAAGCAACAAG
Source organism: Adiantum capillus-veneris (assembly GCF_014529385.1). Classification (NCBI taxonomy): domain Eukaryota; kingdom Viridiplantae; phylum Streptophyta; class Polypodiopsida; order Polypodiales; family Pteridaceae; genus Adiantum; species Adiantum capillus-veneris. The sequence continues at coordinate 12,295,520 of NC_140953.1, forward strand.
CTCTATACTCATTGAAAATTCATGTTCTCATACAATTTTTGGCGGCCATTTCATCAAGCTCTTGAAGAAAACCCCCCCCCCCCGGATCACTTGGAAACCTAGCACAATTGGCCAAACACACAAAAGCCAATGAGGATGTTGAGGTTCCAGCAAGTAACCCAATTGTAGGTGAATAAATTTTCCTTGAAAAAACGAAATTCAAACAATATAGCTACACTTCGTCTCACGATGAAATTCGAACTCTCTACAGCTTTGAGGGTCTCTTGAGGTGACTAGCTCTTCTAGTTGCTAGTTGAATCCCATGCCACACTTACAAAATTTTCCCAGTGATCAAGTTGGAGCAAGACATTTTCTAAGAGATTCTACAAAACATAATTGTAGTTGAAAACTACATGACTTCATGTAGCGAGGAGTATTTCATCCATCCAGTTGGTCGGTCGCCAACCACAAGCAATAGTAGCCCGTAGACATCTTGTGAGGGCCCTCTCTATAACTAGCCTATAGGTATCTATACTTCTAATTAGGTCCTCAATCAAACTAATAATACATGCTTGAAGCTCTCACTCTTAGCGAGGGCTTGTTGGGTAATCGTGCATTTTTCAAATAGTATCAATACCAGTGTTCGGGAAAAATCATTTTTCCAAACATACAAAATTCATTTTCTTGAATTTGCCAAGAGGAAATTTTAGAAAATTAGGTTTATTTTTGGGGTTTTTACAATATTTTTCTCTATTTTGGGACAAAATTTCCCCTTATTCCCTTACCCATGAAAGGTGTTGATCAGTGTTCATGGAAAATGCGTCTCAGCTTAATATCGTGTCGTTTTCAATCTCAAAAATGCCAGTTGAGCTCGTATCAAAAAATTTAACATGTGAGCAGGAAAAAGCTTGAGACAGTTGAAACTCGTGGAAATTTATATAGAATAAAAAAGAACCTACATTCATGTTAAGTTGTCAAGTAGTAGGTCTTTCAATTTGTGGCATTGCCATAGCCTAAATGTCTTAGACTTCACTTATGTTTTTGCTAATGAAAAATACCCAAAAAATTTAGAGTCGTATTTTTGAATGCTTAAAACAAGGTGAAGACTTCACGATGGCTTCAAGAAGGCAACATTTTTTGCTGTAATAAATTGAGTGATTATTAGAACGCATTTGACATGTTAATGGAGCAGTGATCGGGAAAAATGTGTCAGCTTAATATCGTGCCGTTTTCAATTTCAAAAATGCCAGTTGAAAGGGCTCTCTCTCTCTCTCTCTCTCTCTCTCTCTCTCTCTCTCTCTTAGGGCTTATTATGCATTTGAGAACATGTGCAATGCTGGAGAGATCAAGTGTTGGGCTCTCAAAAAGTACCTCTTTGACGCGTTGGTGACACCGGTGCTTCTTTATGGAGTGGATGTGTGAGGTGGTAGCATCGAGAAGTCTACTTGGAAAGAGTATGAGAATGTCCAAAAGCGTTTTCTCACTAACTTTCTCCAAGTCAAGACACAAACACCCCACATGCTCTTACTTCTTGAGTTCAGATCACTTCCCATTGAGGTCTTGGGCATGCAAAGGGTTGTGGAGTACATGCTTAAGACACAATGTAGCCCTTTGTATCGACTTCAAAGAATCGCATATGAAGCAAGTCAAAAGGTCCAAAAGACATGCAAGAGCAATACTCAGTTCGGGGTGGATGCTTGACATCAAGAAATGGTTTGGAAGATGGGATGCATGTCACTTGGTCAAGGATGCATCGATCGACTCCCAAGTTAATGAGGCTTTCTTACAACGCCAATGTATCACGGCTTGGGAGAAATCCGGAGGTTCTCCCTTTAGCCATTACACCACACACTTTGTCTCAAACTACAAATCTCTCTTCTTCTTTGAATGAGGTAATTGAACCTATCCCTACATCCTTGAGCCCATCCCGTTGAGTGCGATCCGCACCATTGCCTCCATTCATCTTACTCCTATTCTCTACGCTGTGAGACAAGATGTTGGGGCACTGGCAAGGAGTCTCATCGACTTTGCACCTTATGTCCTCGTCAAGTGCAAGAAAGTGAGTACCACACACTACTTGAGTGCTCATCTTTTGACCACATTAGGTCCTCTTTTCCCCATATATTTAGCCATGAGCTCTCCCTACATACCTTCCTCTCCCAACCACGATGTGGACTCTCTATTCGACGCTCATTTCACCCATTTTTGAGCATCGAGAGTCACTTATGACCTCCACTCACACCACGTGACATGTTCATTTGGTCCCATAAATCATATTTGACCTCCGAGAACAATAATAGAACTCTCTCTCTCTCTCTCTCTCTCTCTCTCTCTACGCATGGGTGTTGTTTGTATCTCTCTCTGTCTTACCTTCACTACCAATGAATCCTGTCTAGGAAGTAGTTTTGCGTGCTCATTTGCTTGCGACAAAGAAGCTTTTGAAGGTTCCATGACCGAATGATTCTACTCTTTGCTACATAGCAGTCCTTTAGAGAGAGACATTGGGAAGATTGAAGAGCCCGTTTTCTTGTAAAACTCTCTACACAGATCTCCCTGCTTTGGTGTACCTTCGGGAGCTGCACATTGTGAGAAGGGAGAGGGGGACAAGGTTGTGCAGAGGCGGAGATGGAAATTCATGAGGGCTTCAGAGAGTTGATGATAGCGACAAGGCAAAGCTCTTTTCCTTTCAAATTTGCAAATTCCATAGAATCTAGGGTAGGCGTGTTCAATCTTAGCAAATGGTTTCATTAAGCAGAACCTGAACAGATGATTCCTTTCCCTTTGAGAGGAAAACGAGGGAAAATGGAAGAGAGAGAGAGAGAGAGCGGAGAGAGAGAGAGAGAGATTCATGCCATGTGCAAGCTCGAAGTTGAAGGAAGAGAGATATACTTTTCCTATGCTGATGTGAGGATCTGCGATGGTGTTGGTATTGCCAATTGCTCCTTCTGCAGGTTGCAGCTCGGTGCTACACCTCAAAAATAAAGAGGAACAGATAGAGATGTTGCGTGTGAAGGCCCACACACACACACATAGAGAGAGAGAGAGAGAGAGAGACGCAATGGCGGGCTTCGGGGAATGAGGATGACGGCAACATTGGTTTTCTTTCGCTTTCAAATTCAAAGGTGCCTTCAAATCAAATGGATGAATTAATTGAAATTTTGTAGCACTACCTATGCCCTCTCATCCTCCCTATCCTCTACTCTCTCTTCCTCTCAATGCCTCCAAACCTCTTCTTCACTTACCTCTCTCTCTCTCTCTCTCTCTCTCTCTCTCTCTCTCTCTCACACACACACACACACACACACACACACATCATATCCACGCCTTTGATTTCACTCACTCCCTCGATCTCACTACCAATGTTATCTTGCACGTGCCGTAGAGCATATATATATATATATGGAGGGAGAGAGAGAGAGAGAGAGAGAGAGAGAGAGAGAGAGAGAGGGACAGAGAAGGATGCTTGATTGGAGGTACTTCCTGCAAGGAAGACATTAAAATACCAGGCTAAAAGTGTGCTCCATACACCATTGAAGTGTTCATCTTTGCAAGATAGTTATGCCCAACCCAAAAAAAGGTAACAAAAATCTATGCCTTTGTTGAAAAATTATGCATGAGGAGTATTGGGAAGATGTTAACCACTTACGGACACCCTATCACCTTTGACAGACGTCTTATCACTTTATTTGAGTCATGGACCAGGCTTGTCGATCCTATAGGTGTGTAGGTGATCACCGATGAGAGCGCACCACTTATCTCATTTTTACATTATTTTTGCTATGACCAGCCATTGTGGGCGCCCATGATCGAGGAGCACTCAGTGTTGCCTCGTGAAGTCATTCACTTCTGGTTTTTGGTTTTTTTTTAGTTTGGATTAGGTCTGTTACACCCTTGGACTTACTAATTTTAGTCTTCTCCCCGACTAGAAAAATATTGTTTTTAGGATTTTGAGGGCCTTAAGTAACCAAATCGGGGGTTGTAAAGCACGGCACATCTCTCTAACCAAGACGCTCCTTTTAAGCTATCACATGCCATATTCCGTGGCTTGGTAAAAAAAAAGGACAAAAAATAAAATAAAAAAATTAAGAGTAAATTTGGGTTGCAAAACACCCAAAAAAGTAGGTGAGCGGCCTTCATGGGTACTCACCAACACTTCTAGGGTGTTGAGGTCACATGCACCTATGCTCTGGGCGTGTGCTAGAGGACGATCATATAGAGAGTGTCTCCGTTTACGTGGGCACCTATTATTCCTCCACATTAGGCTCTAGGTCCTCAACAGGAACGCAAGGTAGTACCACGCAGGACCCACATATTGCATATAGTGACTCTTTCTCTAACTACGACGCCATGAAAGGTTACCCAACATCCAATCCCGATAGTTCAAGACCATACATGCATGCCATGGGCCCACGGTCCAAGCTGAGCGTGTTTAGCTGCTTGAAAGAGACTCTTAGTACAGCCACTTGCTCCAAACATGGAGTTGGGAAGTAAATTCACCATTCATGGCCAACGTAGACCCCACGCTCCTGGAGAGTGTGCACGTTCACTGCACTCCCTGACTCTTCGGAGCTATTCCCCTCCGAGGTTATATTACCTGATGGTAGAAGCCTTGCTGAAGTGCAAGAGGTTGAGTGATATATCATTTTGCAGCTAGGGAAAAGAAAATCAAAAGCTTACGCAAGGCGGAGCAACGGAGAGAGCTAAAGGCGAAGGCTCCTATGTCAACATCCATCCTAGTCGAGCAATCGAGTGCTCCTGAATTAGAAACCACTAAGGGTCAAACCATAGAGAGACATGTTGCATCTAGTTCAATGGACACCCCTAGCACCCCAATCCTAGATGGAGCATTTCTAAATGAAAATTGAGAGTATGAACTACAAACGAAGACTTTAACCCACCTATACATAGTTCACACCTATCATGTGGGTTGGTTAGATATCCTACAATCCACAATGGGTGCTACTAGCGTAGAGGAGCAACAACAAAGAGTTTGTGATGTCATCGATAGGGTTATTGAGCTAGAGAGGCAGAACAAGGGGATCTATATGCCTTCAACGGGTCTCATGAGATTCTTGGATATAGGGAAGGTTAAGCAACCAACTTTATCACAAATGGAGACTCCCTCGGTAAGCTCGATGGATCCTCCATATGTTGTTTTCCTAGGAATCTTAGGACAATCTGAGCCCACAAACGATAGCTTTACCTTTCCAAGTTTAGCTCATCTTTCTCTTGATGACACTACGGCTACCATGCCCACCTCAGTGATTGGCATGACAAAAAACACGCCATGGAGTCTTTATATTTATAGTAGTGTCTATAATACTGAGGATTGAGGCATGGGCTTGGGCTTGGGGAATGATCTCGATCCCTCAAATTAAATTATTTATAAAAAAAACTTTTTGTGGATAAGGTTGTGTTGCGTGGGCGTCGAGCTCACGTACACAACGCCTGCCTAACACGCACAACTGTACCTTACAGCAGCTACAACACACTGCACACTAACTAACACTGTACATTGCAAAAAATCTCCACATTGCATAGCTGCTAACACTAACAAACATGCTAAAACCTGCACATTACAGAGCTTAACAAATCTAACAAAACCTACTAAAACCTGCTAGCAAAGCACTGCTACATGGTGGCCCAATGCCTACAACAATACCTACAAGTGCGTATCAATTGTATGCACCTATGGCCCTCATGCTCATGTAGCTCCTACCTCTCCCATTGTTTCAACAATTTATGCTCCACGACCACAACATCCAAGCCTTTATTTCAATGAGACCATACCAGCTAGCATTAGCATGTCACTTCCCACGTCTGCTATGCTCAAGGACACACATGAAGTTTGGGCCACTACATGGAACAACATCGTACCCAACTTGGGACCCGAGGATCATCCGTATGCCTAACCCGATGCCAACCCCCATTCCACATGCAGTCCCTGTCCCCACTATACCTGCTCACTTGGGTGACTTGGCAACATTTGCTCAAGCTATCGGTTGATCTATTGCTGAAAATATGCATAACATGCCTGATAGAGAGCCTAGAAGTAAGGCAGTACAAAGAGCCAAGCTCACAAAAAAAATTAGTGGAGACGGGGATGTAAGAAAGCATATCAAAGTATTTGAACAAATATTGATTGCCTAGGAGAACACAATGACCTGCATAAGAGTAATGCTTTAAGTGTGACCTTGAGTGGGAAGGTTAGGGATTGTTATATGACCCTAAGGGTGGAAGAGAAAACGATTTACCCTACTTTTAGGAGACTGTTCTTGAAAGAGTACATACGGGAGGGAGTGCTTTGGGGTGTAGCATCTCAGCTCCAGAAAGCCCAACAAGAGGAAGGGGAGTCAATGAGAGACTTTATTAGTCGCTTAAAGCATTTGAACTCTCATTGTAATCCAAATGAGCCCTTCAATAACAACCAATTTCTCGATAGATTCATTAGGTAACTACAACATGATGATTTCTACAATGGCCTAGTCATTAGAGGTATCACCACTTGAAAAGTAGTCACCATCAATGCGATCCAATTGGAGGACAATTTTAATGATTCAAGAAGGCGGAGTGTTTGTTGGGACCTCGAAAGCATCGACGAGGCATGAGCCAATGACCATAAAGCCTATTGCTAAAGAGCCAAAGGTATCTGAGATGACTTTAGCAGATCTCACCAAGGCCATTCAAGAAATTCTTAGAGACAATAGTGCTCCACAAAACAATCATATGCATCCAAGAAGGGAGCAACAATGGTGCTCAGTTTGCTTTGGTCCACATAGTATCAGTGAATGCCCTATGTTTAGAGTAAAATTTAATGGGAATTGCAATGCATGTGGGAGGTATGGTCATCAAGCATGGACGGACACACCTCGAGTTCCTACATTGATGCCGGCCCCATCTCTTGAGCAACAGTCACAACACATGGTCCCTAGGGCCCAGAATGTTGTTCAAACAACACCATTACCACCTCCAGTGCTAGGACCGTAACCCCCACTTCCGTAAATCAAGTGGGTTGTGAGTCATCTATTTCATGTGTGGATTGCGTGGATGAGTTAGACCCTCATATTGCCTATGGGATTGATGCACTTGAAGAAAGTCCACAATACTACATGGAGGACTATTGGGGACAAGTCAAACCTATCTATCAAGTAGCTACTCTTACGGTAAGAGGCCAAAATATCAATTTCACCGCCAAGAGACCACCTCTTCAATCTCTATGAGTGTGGGGGTCCACATCGTGTAGCTGTCCTATTAGACTACAAAAGAATGCCACACTAATGCAACCAATCAAGCGAGTACAACTACAATGCTGATAATCATGTGTAATCGATGTGGCATATATCATTTGATTGCTCAATAACCTAATAATCCAAATGCACCAAAGATCACGTTATTGAACTTAATTGAGGTTACCGAGGAGCCATCACGAAGTACACCTGCGGTACCAGTAAATGTACTCACACGATCGATGCTCCAAAACCAAAATTATATTCTTGAAGAAAGAGACACAACATCAATTGCCCAATCTTAGAAGAAGAAGAAAACACGAAGGAAGAGATCGCAAAAAGTAGCGAAGTCAGCAAACACCAACATAGGGACTGGTGACGACCCCGTGTATATGAATGACGTTGAAGAGGATTTTGATTCGAATGAGACCATGGAGACTAAAACGATCACTAGGAAACAAACTAACAATGAAGATCATCATGAGCCACAATGACCAGGACCCAAGGAAACCAAGAAGAAGATAGGAACTTACCCAAACCCTATAGAGGAGATCAAGCGAGTCAAAGCAATTAATGAGTTTGTTAGGAGAGACCCAACGGGATCTACAACCAGCACCTAGACAGATCCAGATTACAGACACAGTATTCCCTACGCGAAATCAACCTCACAAAGACCATAGACCACTAGCCATACCTAGTGTCCTCCAAAAATAAAGTGACGTTAAGTCATTGAGAAGTGGGCGTACTCCCTTCTTGTTGGAGAGAATGTTTACGGAGGGATTACCTGACCCTATCAAAGAAATGGAGATCCCATCTTCCCCATGTCAAGGGATTGAAGCCCAAATAGTGCAGTTAAATACTACCAAATTGATGGATTTCATGGCTTCAAAAGTTAGAACCACCATCATGTCTAAACTATATGGAGACCCCGAGCTATTCTTAGCTCTTCAAGCTTTCCCCAATGGAAAATTGAAAGTCAGGCCATCACAATTTTCACAGATGGATGGAACCAATAGAGGAGGAACACTTAGATCCACAACCCAACATAGATGAGAACTATGTTGTTGAAATACATGTTAACAAATTGGGACATCACTTTGAAGGCGATAAATCCATTGCGACCATACCAATCACTACCAAGGGATTAACTGTGAAGGAAATCCTTGATGGTGGCACTGGGATTAGCATTGTAACTAAAAATTGTTGGGAATCTATGGGAAGACCTCACCTTGGAACTACAAACATGGTGGTAAAGATGGCCAATGGGACTATTGTTAAACCTATTGGGGTGCTAGAAGATCTCTAGATCAAGGTCTTTGGACACAAAATAAGGCATACCTTCATTGTTATGGATTTTCCCAAGCACACTATGTCATCTGAAATGATCTTAGAACTTCTTTTCATGACGGAAGCAAAAATGGTGCATGATTGGTCTAAAAACTCTGTTTACTTGCAGTTCCAAGACTCTGCCATTCGAGTTGATCTTGTAACTGGCCGAACACATCCTCTAGGAAATAGATTATGATTGATCATAGATCTGACACCACAATTCACTCGGCCCCATTGCAGTATTGTTACAGTGTAAAAAGGACACTGATATTGGGGAAGATTCCCCTTATATGGATGTTCTACCTGGGATAACCGAGTCTGACAATGTGGATTGGGTCCACCTAGCAGCAACCATAGACACTTGGGGAAATAGAAGGACGACCTGGGTAACACCTGAGGGGGATGAAATGCCACAACTCGTACCTTTAAATATGATAGGAGCAATGCATATAGCTTTTGATGACCTACCAAATGAAGTCTGGATTGACATTGGAACCAGTAGCGTCTCAAAAGACTATAGCCCACACGATTCGGATTCGGGATCATCAATTAAAATTGACTCTAAGAAAAAGAAATCTGAGTTAAATCTTGGTGAAAATGTGGAGACAAACCATTCAAGGCCCATTGGTAACTTAGATGACAATCTATCCTGGAGAGGAGAAGACACAAGTAGCGATTCATCTAGCGACTTTGCACTAGAGATCGCATAATAAAAAATTAGACAAGAAGAGTAAGCAATATAAGAGGCAACGATATCGAGCGAATGTACATGCTAGGATAAACGAAAAGAAATCTACCGAAGAATGGATCAGTTATATGGGGGCATGTGATGCTCATCGAAAGTTGGTAAATAATTGGGGTGAATACCTTCAAAGCGTCATGTGGTGCAGTCCACAACCCATTGACATCGCACAACTATAAGCTACAGAAAAGCCAAAGTCGAGTTGTACTGTAAGGAGACGACAAAATCGAGAGCTAGCTTAACAACAAAAGGAAGTGGAAGAGAAATCACAGTCCACAAAACAACAAGGCCCCAGTGACATGCATCCCACGGAGGAGCGTAAGGTTGTGTATACAAAGGCCAAGAGAGCAGCTATCGATGGAAGTAATGGAGTCTATGATGGTCCAATGACAGTTAAGGAAATACATTAGCATACCCAGGTGAGGAGTCTAAACCTGTTTTCATTGCCCAAGATCTGACAGAGACTGAGAAATATGTACTTAAGGAGCTTCTCAAGGAATACAATGATATATTTGCTTAGACATATCATGTTATGAAAGGTGTTCCACCTTCCATGGTGCAACACACAATTCCCATGAATAATTTTCATAAACCAATCTTGCAACGACCCTACCCAATGAATCCTAAGTATGCAAAGATTGTTCAAGAAGAGATTGAAAATCTTGTCAAATGCGGATTCATATACCCTATTGAGCACTAAGAATAGGTGTCTCCAATAGTTATTGTGCCAAAAAATAATGGGAAACTCAGAGGGTGCGTGGATCTCAAGAAATTCAATGCCACCACTAGGAGAGACCATTACCCCTTGTCATATTCAAAACATGTGCTTGAAAGAGTTGCAGGGAAGGAAGGTTATAGTTTTTTGGATGGATACTATGGTTACAATCAAATCACAATTGCACTAGAGGACCAAGCTAAAACTGCTTTTATAACCAAATTTGGAGTGTTTGCATTTCATGTTATGGCTTTTGGCTTAACCAATGCCCCTGCTACCTTCCAAAGATTAATAAACACTGCTTTAGGGAGTATTTCAGGGAGTTTAGAGAAGATTTCTTAGATGACCTTTGTGTTTATTCTTCTTGGAAAGAACATCTATCATGTTTAAGAAAAGTTTTTGAAAAGTGCATATTGTATCGCATCTCATTAAACCCTTTCAAATGCCAATTTTGGGTTAAACATGGAGTCCTTTTAGGGCATATAGTGTCCAAAAATGAGATTTCCCCACATGAGAGCAAAATTATAGCCATTTCCAATTTGCCACCACCTACAAACTATAAAGGAGTTCAAAGGTTCATAGGCCATGTTGATTATTACCGGCGGTTTATTTTAAACTTTGCCAAGATAGCTCGTCCATTGCACAAGCTTCTTATTGAGTTCCACTGGTGGACGGCGGATTGCGACCATGCTTATGAGTTATTAAAAGAGCCTTGACAAGTGCTCCCATCCTATGAGTGTCCAATTGGAATGTTATTTTCCATGTGCATATTAATGCATCAAACTTTGCTATTGGATGTGTTCTAGCTCAACCAGGAGAACATAAATTAGACTACCCCATCAGCTTTGCAAGTCGTCAATTAAATGATGCTGAGAGGAATGACACCACTACAAAGCGGGAAGGTTTAGCTATGATTTGCACGGTAAAGAAATTTCACTACTAACTTCTTACCACCAACAAGTTTGTTTGCTATGTGGATCATCAAGAGTTGTTGTATCTAGTAAAGAAACCTTGTTCCACGGGAAGAATTACACGATGGTTATTAATTCTTCTTGAGTTTGATTTTATCGTTGTGGTGAGACCCGATAAAAGATATGTCATGGCGGATCATTTGTCTCGCATACCCAATGGTGAAGACCCTATTGGAATCGCTGATGAATTGCCCGATACTTCCCTATTCCTAGTCGAGACCATGCCTAAATGGAGTGAGAAGATTGTGAAATTTTTAGTTAATGGTTTTTCACCCAAAGAGCTTCGTAAGGATATAGCTCGAAAACTATTAAAGAAATGTGAACCTTATTCTCTAATTGCAGGAACTCTCTACAAGCAAGGGAAGGACAATATTCTTCGACATTGTGCTCGTGAGGATGAGTATTTATACATACTGCAAGAAGCCCACATGGGTATAGCCAGAGGATATTTTTCAGGGGAACTAGGCTATTGGTGGCCTACCTTATTCAAGGATGCATCACTTTTTGCAAAAGAGTGTGATGAATGCCAATGTTACAAGATCACACAATGAAAGGATAATATACCCTTACATCCTATTAAAGTGACTCAACCATTTGAAAAATGGGGTTTAGACTTTGTAGGCCCAATTAGGCCGGCAGCTCGTAACACTCAATATCGATATATTATTGTTGCCACTGACTATGTGACAAAGTGGGTGGAAACCAAGGTCACACGCAACGCTGATGCAAGGTCAATTGCTACGTTTCTCTTTGAGAACATTATTACATGATTTGGTTGTCCCCTTGAGATTGTGAGTGACAATAGTACTCATTTTATAATTGGAGTGAGAAAGGAACTCTCGACAAAATTCATGATAGCCCACCATAATTCTACGCCTTATTATCCACAATCAAATGGCCAAGCTAAGAGCACTAACAAGACTTTAATTTCTATCTTGACCAAAACAGGGGAAGCTCATCGCATAAATTGGGATTTGAAGTTGACGCCAGCTCTATGGGCTTATCATATTGCTTACAAAGTGACTATTAATTGTACACCATTCAAAATGGTATATGTCCAAGAAGCAGTTATGCCATGGGAATTTGTAATTCCTAGTCTGTTGGTAGCTTCACAGAAGGTTGGGATGGTAATCCTTTAGTTGAGCATTTATATATCCTTGAGAGGTTAGATGAAGAAAGACAATTGGCTGTGCAAAATGAACTTGTGGAAAAAGATAGAAGAAAGAAATGGTTTGATCGTCATTTAAAGAACAATGATATCAAGATAGGGGATAAAGTCCTTATGTATGGAGTGCGTAACGAGAAAAAAAAGTTGAAATATGCGGGAAATATAGAGTATGCAAAATCACCCCACAACGTACCATTCATGTGGAAAATCTTGATGGAGTTGAAATCATTGGATTTCTCAATGGGAGTAAATTTAAAAAATACTATGATCCTTTAAGCCAAGAGGAGCTATGTGTCATCCATTAAAAAAAGGCAGCCAAGGCACAAGCAGAATTGAAAAAGATACAAGCTCAAGCTGATGCTATGGAGCGACAGCAACGTATTAGACGCCAACGAGAGGCCAACCTTGGAGTCACATATGCATTTCAAGTTGAAACAAAGGATGATTTGTTGGACTTTGACACACCTCTACGATACCCTATTGAGTTAAATAGGGCCTATGGGAAAGTGCTATATAATGTCTTATTGGACACAGGTGCTAAATATAATCTGCTATCATATGAAGTGTGGTGTCAGTTAGGAAAGCCGTCTCTATCAGAGAGTACCATCTAAGTCAAGGGTATCAACAACAAGAAAAAAACTACTGTTTCTAGAACTTGGCACACTTCTGTCAGTTATGAAAAAATGGAGTCGTAGCTCAAGACTTTTTGGTCATGCCGTTGGAACTATGAAAGGCAATATATACCTAGGATGGAAGTGGATGTTAGCGACCAAATGCACTATTGATTGGGGGACTGGGAGTGTCACAACACAAAAACAAACTCTTAGCCCTTCCACTCAAGGATTAGTCCTTGAGATATCATCTCTTGAAGAAATACAACCCAAAACATTGCATGTCCAAGAGGTTGATCCATCTATACCTATAGCCCAACTCTCTAAAGCTTCAAATTCTATAGCTAAAACAAAGCATGAGACACACGAGTCATTGTAATATAACAAAGGAAACATACAAATGGGTCCCTAAAGCTTCTTTAGCAACCATTTTTTACGATAAAAAACAGAAGCCTTGTAAAGAGACGTCCCACTCGGTCCTAGAAATGTAAGAAAATGTTGCGTTGGATTCTTATACAACTATCCCAAGGCTATTATGAAGAGAATGATCAAATCTGGGCTCCTAAACTTAAATTGTGTTCTTACATGTCACCTATATAGCCATGTGAGTCAAGTCCTGTAACGATTAAGTCGATTGAAGTCCGTGGGAAGGGAAAGATCACAGAATACTATACACATGATCCGAAGCTAGTTTGGGTACCCAAGTGAGAACGACTTGTATCACTTGGCTCAAACATAGAAAAAATAAATGAAGCTTCTTGCTCTTCATGTAGTTCTTCTATAGAAACACAAACTTCTTCACAACTTCCATCTACCACCAAAAATGTACAAAAAAACAAGGAAAGAATAGCACCTCTCATTGTAAATTCATCACCTAAAACAGCGTTTCAAGTAAAATCATGGGAGAGTACCTTACCACGCTTGCAACTAGATGAAACGCTTAGGGTGGTGAAAAACTATTGGTCAAAGTCTTCACCCATTACAACTTGGAACAATTGGTTTCAAAAGGTGACAACATCGTTTCAAAACATATGATCTACCCAAGGAAGGGAGAAATATTTGCTGATATCCCTGACCTCTCAATCTTAGGGAATGTATATATATAGTCCTATACTCAAGAAAACAAAATAAAAAAGTAAAAGAGCAAGAGCCACCAAACAAAAAACTAAAACAAAATAAAAAAGTAAAAGAGCAAGAGCCACAAACAAAAAACTAAAACATACAGATTCTAGTACATTACCCAAAAATCATAATAACACATTATGAACAAGGACACGGCCATTTTTGACATGACCCCTTTAATATTTGCACACTAACCAAAATCTATCTGTGTGTACAGATATGGATAGTACGCAAGAGTCATCCACTCCTACCTTGGGTGATAAGTACCCTCTTTACTTTTCACAAGTGTTTCACATAGTTTACCTGGTCCTTGCCTGTAAATGGGATTTGGTAGATACACTAGCGTGTGAGAAAAACTTTGAGGAATTGGAATGGTTAATACGTCTCTTGACCACGATGATCCCTACTTAGTAGAGAATGTCTCTCCGATTGCACAAGCTTAACCTTTTGAGCAAGATGACTATGCACGCCTACTGACATTCTTAGTAAACATATGTGCATCTAATGATGAGAAAGATTTACATGATTACACGGATGACACGTATGGTCTCACTGATGATGACTTTATTTTTCTTGATGATGACAAAGATAGGGGTTTAGACTGAGGGCTACCCGCCCATCTATACAATATCATGTTCCATTGACCTTGTAAGGGGGTGCAAATACATAGGTTAGGGTTTTTTATGTTGTTTTGATTGTGTTCAATAAAGGCTGGTGCCTCTTCCCACTGATCCTAGAGGTATTCCTTATGTTTTTAAGTGTGTATAGGAACGCATTGCAGTAGTTGGAATTTTGAACTTCATGTGATCTTCACTCTTCGAATCGAGCGCGATCATCAACATGAATAGGTGTTTCTTGTCCATTACCATTGCCTCTTGTCTTTTTTAGCATCCATGTTTTTCTGCTTTAACTATGATTGGTAGCACAATATTCATCACATTTTCTTAGTATTAAATATTAGATTCAATATAATTTTATGTCATAGTCCCTTGTTTAGGTTTATGAATCAAGAAGTTTGACTGAGCTAGTTTGACCAAGATAGACATTAGAGCTCTTCTCTTAATACCATGGGAAATGCCTTCCTGATTGTCAATGGTTACTTTAGGTTCTTAATCCGATATTATGAAGCATTGTGTGCAATGTACTAATGATTTCTGGTGGGCTTAGTCCCTCTTGACCTTTAGTTTTAAGTATTTTAAAGGGAGTTTACTATTGTGATGAGCCGGGGGAGGATAACAATGTCAATATGACCCCCCAAAGTTACAAAATTGAAAGGTAGTGAAAAACAAACAAACCAAAAAAACAAAAGTGCAAAAAATATAAAATCTTAAGCTGGAAGAGAAATCCTCACTTGATTTGGTACTTCACTCACCTGTATTGCCGATGGTGCTAGAGCTCTAGAGGTTCCCAGTGTGGGTGCTTTTTCTTGAAAAGCAAAAAGGTCCAAAATAAGCACACACGTCAAAAATTGAATCAATGTGGAAAACACTATGGGGGATCAAACAAAGGGAATAATTCAGGAGATGATTTCATATGCATTAATTCCTTTTATTGTAGCTTAACTAGAATGTTTTCTAGGTATAGCCTTTAGTCAGCCCTCGGACATGAAATACTTTGCTCTCGGGATTGAACAAGTTGATTAGAGAGAATTGAGAAGCTTGCCATGGTATTAATAGTTGGCCTCTAGTGCCTCTCGACCGTTAAATTAGCGATCCTAGACTTGTTTCTTTTTTGACATTTACAAGTGCTTATGCATTTGATTATATTACAGTTTAATATTTACTGCTGAGAAATTGTTTAATATTCTGTTACCAATCAATCTGTGTGCCTATTCAGTGCATATGCTTTTTAATTATGTATGTTCTATGAGAATACAAATACTGTTCCATTTTTGGTTGATTTTGTAGTGTTTGAAGAAAGCTAAAGACATTCAATCTTAGATGCTCTTCTACCTCGACAAACTGGTTTCACTTCACTAGCTTCCGAGGACGGAATCTACATCAGGAAGGGGGGCATGTTAACCACTTATGGGACACCCTATCATCTTTGACGCACGCCTTATCTCTTTATTTTAATCATGGATCGGGCTTGTCGGTCCTATAGATGTGTAGGTGATTGCCGATGAGAGGCGCACCACTTATCTCATTTTTACATTAATTTTGCTATGACCGTCCATTGTGGGTGCCCATGTGTGAATGGGTCAAATTCATATAAAAGGTCCATTTTGACCTAAAAATCCTCATTCTTGAGGTGCACGCTAAAGAAGTGCTCTTGCTCTACCTCTATCTTCTTCTCTATCGTGTGTTCACGAGTATGTGTGTGTGTGTGTGTGTGTGTGTGTGTGTGTGCGCGTGCGTGTGTACGTGTGTGTGTGCGTGTGTGCGTGTGTGTGTGTACTTGAGAGAGAGAGAGAGAGAGAGAGAGAGAGAGAGAGAAAGAGCATTGCAGCGACATCGGTGACGGCAAGGTGGTTAAGTGTGACGACGCCGGCTCCCTCTTCTTCGTGGCACGGAATCCTTCACGACGGCAAGCATCGAGCGGTGAGTGACACACCATTGTCCCCCCCTTTGAGCTTACTAGAATAGCCTGGTTGTGTGCTTGCAGACATGTCTAGCTCGCACACAGTGTTCGGCAAGCCTCCAGCCTCCGACACGTGTGGTAGAATCGCACAGAAGACATTAAACTACCAGGCTAGAAGTGTGCTCCATGCATCATTAAATTGTTCATCTTTGCAAGATAGCCATGCCAAGCCTAGGAAACGGCAACAAAAATTTATGCTTCTGTTGAAAAATTATGCATGAGGATTATTGCTTGAATGTGATAGATATATAATATGAGCTTTCTTTTTTGTTCCACGACGCGCGTGGACGCACATAGTGTTGCTATATTCTTCTACACGCACCATGGGACAAAATATTGAGATATAGAGGAAGTTCTCATTTTCTTCCCACGGCGCACGTCTGTAAGGTCTCTGACCCCAACCAAAAAGAGCACCCTTGTACCATGAAATGATCATAATGAAAAAAAGTTACTATTTTTAGCAGTTTTCCGAATTCTGTCAGTGCCATAATGTTTAGAATGTTATAAAACTTTGAAATGTGAATTAAAATAATTTTTGTGAAAATTTTCCAAATATAGTAATTTTTTGGTCACCCGACCCGTCTAGTTTTGACCGTCTCGAAAATCTGCACCCGTACCCCGAATTTGAAAAAAATGCATTTTCGAACCCTGGGGGGCTGCTAAATATGGCAGGTACTCGGTCCAGTATGACTTAGTTAGAGCTCAGTATAGCAATTTACGGAATCAAAATCCGACTCGTATGACCCGTTTTAGCCTAAAATCAATTTTTTCCAAAATTGTCCGGGGAGGCAATTGGGGGCCCGAGGCTGTGTGGGAACAGGTTCCAGGCCACTCCAGACCAGTTTTAGTAGCTAGGGGGCGCCCTCTTGCCTTGTGGGAGTCTTTGGGAAGTTTCCAAGCTTGCAACTAAGTGTGAGAACCAGTTAACTAAACCAACAGGACACTTGGTGGGTAGGCAACTAGACTTGCCATGCAAGGACTGAGTGCTCACTCAGATGCTTATAGCAGCACAAATCAATTTTCAGCTTGAGGAGTCCTATTTAAAGACATGCACACACACACACACACACACACACACACACCCAGTACACACACACACACACACCTACACACACCTTGGGGAGGTGCTGCCGGTACACACACAATTTTTGAAGGAGAAGCAAGGAGGGAGGTGCTGCCGAAATTCTCATCTTGAGGATTCATTGGATCAAAAAAATCAGAGGATAATCACGGTAATCATGGTTTAATTGCTGCTCTTCTTAATTCTCATCTTTATTCTCCAAATTCCTTAGCTACTATGCTTAATCCTGGCTATAATTCCCTATAGCTGCTCTCTAAATCTCCATAGCTATACTCCATTACATAATCATCATTCAATTAGCTAAATTATGCAGCCATTCATCATCCTTAACCAAGGATTAATGCATGATTAGGAAAGATTCTCTCTCTAGGCAGCATAGTTAATAAATTGTCAGCCCAGTAATAGTGTAGATTTGATGAAATTCATTCTTTTACCACTCAATAGTGTTGTAATTAAATTAGACTCAATCTTCTCCCACATTAAAATGTGATTAAGGCTGAAAATTAATCCGTCATTAGGCCATTAAGAAGAGAATTTTATGTCACATATGGATGCGGTAATTCTGCATCTTCATATTGCTCTAGGAAAATGAATGAGCTTGCTTACTTCATCTCTTTCGTGAATCAATTAGTAAAATTCTGAATTTCTTAATCATCTAAGCCAAGTAATT
Organism: Adiantum capillus-veneris; assembly: GCF_014529385.1. NCBI lineage: Eukaryota > Viridiplantae > Streptophyta > Polypodiopsida > Polypodiales > Pteridaceae > Adiantum > Adiantum capillus-veneris. The sequence continues at coordinate 12,313,714 of NC_140953.1, forward strand.
AACCTTAGAGCCATTTCCCATAGGGTAAGTAAGGAATTACCCATAAAATTGCTAGGTCTCGAAGGAAAAATCTAATCTCTTGCCTAAGGAGGATTCTTTAATAATTCTAATCTGCCAATTGGTTGTTATGATGCTCTCGGACTTTAGCTCTTTTCTTCAAGTTTATCATTTAAAGTAGTGAGTAAAATGGCCCCGGTTAAGAGAACTCGCTTCGGTGGTGCCCACGACCACCAGGCGGGAACGAGCAATACAAATGGAAAAGGAAAAGCTCCCATGGTCGAACAAGCACCGGCCATCTCACGACCCAATGACGAAGAAATGGAAGAGGTAAATCACAGTTTTATTCAATTTGTTTAATTTAACATTGCATACGTTTAGCTAGGAACGAACATATCCCCAAACATGTTGGAGAAATCCGATGGAAACCTCGGCAATTGAATTCATTTGTATATTAAAGTCTAAAGTAGGAAAGAAATGATTGACGGATATACTGTTTGCAATAGGAAAGAATGTCTGCTAGGAAAAATTTAGCTCGGCATGTTCATTCTATTTCCAATGTTGAATTAGTCATGAACCCCCTCCTGATCACAGGGGGCAGAGTTCCTGGTTAAGGGCTCTTGAATCCACGACTGCTGGTTAAGCGGTGGATACCCACGAAAGCTGGTTAAGCGGTGGGAACCCACGTCTGCTGGTTAAGCGGTGGGAATGTCCATGTCGTGCTTTCTATGCGGTGGACATACCTAGTTGTATGGGCAGCTAGGCGACAACGGGAGGAGTAAACTCTCGCTGGAGGGGGGATGTTGTACCTCCAGAACATTGGAATTTTAATGAATAAGTTTAAGTAGAATTTTTACCAGAATACTGTCTTGGTGTTGTTTGCAATACTGGTTGAAGGGCTGTCTTAACAAACAATGTGATTCGGAATTCATCAAGGAATGTTTATGTTGAACAACCATTGTGGTAGTAATTAGGTCACACAAGGAAGTGTGAGTGTGGGGGTGGAAAGTGGGGGCTTGGCTCAGGTTGCCAATGCCTATGAGATGGGTGGTCCCGATTGGTCGGGAACTCTCTGTCCCCATAGTGCTTACTTCAATATTAGTAATACTCATTGCCCCTAGAGCGGTGAAATCTCGAGAGTACGTGCCTCTGAAACATGGGGAAAAAGGCACTCGGGGTTTCTCTCCTCTTGGAAGGTGGGTCTTAGGATCGCTAGATGGTTTAAGTACGCTTCCCCTACGAGGTGGAGATAGATCTCATTGCTAGTAGGCTCGAGCTCGACTTACTTTGTGATGAGAGATCGTCCGCTAGCTGAACCCTAAACCACTTTGTTTGATTCCGCTATAGATCTAGTGGCCACCAGGTTCACCATCAGATCCGTTGTTTGATATGGCGGGGTGGGGACCTCACAACGTCGATGCGTTTTCAAACCTTTGGTTGACTTGCGTGCACCTTAGAGCATGGGGGGGGGGGGGGGGGGGGGGGGGGGAGAGAGAGAGAGAGAGAGAGAGAGAGAGAGGGATGCCATGCCCACCTGATGTATGCGAGCTTTTTTCACTTAGTCGAGCTCCTGTGAAGAAAGAAATAGCAAAACTCTATGTGAGAGAGGTCCCTGAGGCTACAAATATAGAAATAAAATTTTTTCAAGACTTGAAAAAAAAAGGGCTTTGAAGCACTAGTGCTAGCGCTAGTCCTCCCTCCCTCCCCCCCCCCCCCCCCCCGCCCCCAACATCTCCACCGTGGGATAAAATATTGAGATATAGAGGAAGTTCTCATTTTGTCATAGAAACTAATATCTAATTCTCCTAAATGATTTTCTCACGTTAAACTGATCATTTAATATGGGGAAGTGCCAGAGGAGAAAAAGCTAGAATATTGGTTAAGCTGGCAGACCGGCCCCACAGTAGGGATCCAAAGGAGGAAAATAGGGATCCAAAGGGGGGGGGCATCTGCAAAAGAGCAATGTGCAACAATGGGCTTAAAAGACCTAAGGTTCGGCCCATTAAGACTTCCAAAATGCTAAGGTTTCAATATTCAAAGGTTGTGTCCAAAGGTCAAACATTAGGAAAATCGGATGCTTTGTGTGTGCCCCAAAAGTCTTCATGCATCCCTACATAGGAGAGGGCGAGCCCTAGTTGTAGAAGATGAGAGAAACTCTCACACACACACACACACACACACACATACAAGCTCCCTTTACACAAAGGGAATGAGGGACACATGTCAGATCCCTAACCCAGATGCCCACAAGGTGTACTCAAATCCTATTGGATGACCTTGGAGGTGGACCAATGAGAATTAGGCTAGAGTAAATCTAGTTTAATCAATTTAAAAACACTTAATAAAAGAACCAATAAGAATTAAGCTCTCTAGAAGACTATTGGACAGTCTCCCAAGGGGTCCAATGAGCATTCAACAGCCTAATGGCTTGCATGATTCCTATTGGCCAGGAGACAAAGGGATCCAATGAGAGTTTAGTTGCATTAATTAATTAGCAAAAGATCTCACAAAAGGGGAAAGGGGGACACATGTCAGAAGGCTATCACTTATGCTCCTGAAATCCTATTGGCTAAGCCTAGGGTGGTCCAATGGGGTGTCTGCATGAGCAAATAGCAAGAGGGGTCGACCAAGAGAGAGAGGGGGGGCTGATTTTTCAAAGGCATTATTGACTTACACACTCACACAATCTATGTGTGAAGCAAGAAGACTCTCTCTCTCCTTCTCAAGTTTTAATGCAAAGCTTATCACCTACTCCAAGCTTGTGAGAAGGGAGGCCTATACCAACAACTCTTGGCTTTGTGATGCAAATCCAACCAAGAGCCAAGCTTCAATGCATTATGTGAGGAGATGCACATCTTTCTCGTAAGACTACTCCTTCTCAATCTACTCTCATACCCCGCTAGCTCTCACCATCTTCGAAGGTGTGTGAGGTCTTGGGTCTGAGACCGTGAGGGATTGATGTTTTGTTTGATAATTGTATTGCTTAGTGCTTGAAGTTTACATCTTCATTGCACTAGCTAGTATTGAAGGAACACAAAGAATTGTATTGTAAAATATCTCTCTTGATGGGAGAAACCATAATACAAAGCCTTTTGGAGGGGGGACCGTCTCCATGCAAATCCGGTCCTCAACTGTTGTCAATTGCTTAATTTCTCACTCTTTTGAAGTATTGTTCATGCTATCTAACTAGGTGTTATGATTTATTTTGCTCTCTCCACCCAAGCACTCTTGTTATTCTCATTAGGAATCTATTCTAATGAAATGCTCACTATGTTCATGCTATTTTCCGCTACACACAAGTTACTAGACCATTAAATGTTACACATTTTCTTCCCACGACGCGCGTCGATGCATTTACAAACCTTTGGTTGACTTGCGTACGCCTTAGAGCAGAGAGAGAGAGAGAGAGAGAGAGAGAGAGAGAGAGAGAGAGAGAGATGCCATGCCCACCTACTATATGCGAGCTTTTTTCACACAGTCGAGCTCCTGTGAAAAAAGAAATAGCAAAATACTATGTGAGAGAGGTCCCTGAGGCTACAAATATAGAAATAAATTTCTTTAAAGACTTTATTCTTTCTAAAGGGCTTTGAAGCACTAGTGCTAGCGCTAGTCCTCCCCCCTCCCAGTGCCTCCAATGCTCCATTTTGAAGACATTAATATATCATTTTAATTGTTTTTTTCTAAAAGAAAAGATGGGAAGCACTAGCACGAGTGCTAGGCCCCCCCCCCCCCCCCCCCCCCCCCCCTCTCCCTTTTTTTTGGTCCTTTCTACTATGTGTTTCTTTCCCCTATTCTCCCTTTTGACTTAGTTAATGCATCATTTCAATTCATTTTTTCTACTTAATCGACCTCTCTCTCTCTCTCTCTCTCTCTCTCTCTCTCTCTCTCTCTCTTTTGTTGGGGTATAAAGCCCAATGTGGTCGCCTAGGTAAGTGGGCGGGCCGCCAGGTATGTACACATATTCTTTTGTAAAAACCTAATAAGAACTCACTATGCTCTACACATTACAGTAGAGCGAGTTCACCATATCGTCGTGCTCTTCTTCTCGCACTCTCTCTCGCGTCGCACTTCCGCTCGTACTCCTTCAACTGGTATCGGAGCTCAGATCGAGGCTCGGGGCAGCATTTGTAGGTAGCCAGAGTCACCTGCTCAGATTGGAATGAGATTCGACAGGCGAAGACACGGCCCCAATTCCTGTGGACAAGGCCAAAGGGCTTTGTGTTCTCAAAATTTCATTCTGAGGTCATCTCGGCCACCGTTCGGCTTCGACAAAGATCTGCGCAGGCCATTTTCGACTATGTGGTCTCGGCGGGTGCAGATCCGACTCTACAAATTTGGGGTTTCGGCCTACGACTGCAAGTGCTGAGGATATCTGAACTTCCAGAGTGCTGATTTGTGGCTATCTACACAACGAAGGACGGCTTACAGTTCTTGGAGGCGTGTCACATACGACACGGGCGCATTTACACACAGACTGTAGGCGACATCCACTAGTTCATCAGGTAGCTTGTGTTTGCTGCTTGATATTCCAGATTTCATCCTGACATTGCAGGTACTTCCACATGGGATGTATTGTCAGAGATGATGTATGTCTGTTGAGGGTTTGCTAGCTCTAAGTCACGCAGCAAACAACCACCGTAGCGGTTACAGCATACAGTGGGAAATTTGTGGATGTATGACTTTGTGGGAAGTCTATGTATTGTTAGATTTATTGCAGCCTTTGTTGAGGGTTGAGTGAGGTTTTATTGAGCTGGGGGATTCTCGAATGTTGAGATCCTTTCGGTGATACAGGTCTTGGAGCGATCCCTCGAGCACCCTTAGATAGGCAGCTAGGATGTCTTGACTGTGAGTTAGACAGTTGGGATTGCATCTTTGCTTTACTACCGTTGAGGCATTGTCACAGTCTATGCTTACACGACAGTGACAGGACAGTGAGAGACAGTACAGGTTTACCCACAGCTTACAGTGTTAGAGAGACAGTGGTTTTTTGAGCTGTTTTTGGTCTGTTTTTAGTACACCAGAGCCATTTTACAAAGGAGACTCTGCCGAAATTTCTGCAGAATCTGAAGCTTTATTGGTTCATTTGATAGGTTGATATTGGTTCACAGGTCAGTTTACAGGAGAAACTCTGCCGAATTTTTCCCAGGAAAGTAAACTACTGTGAAGCGTAGCTATGGCTGGATCACAGGACACTGCTCTTTACAATATCAAGAAGCTGGATGGAACCAATTTCCCATTATGGAAGAAGCAGATTTGGCAGGTGTTGGTACAAAAGAAGAAGATAAAACCTATAAAGCTCAAGGGGATAAAACCACAAGATATGGACGAAGATGAATGGAGCGAAATGGATGAATTGGCACTTTCTACCATTATGCTGACTTTGGTAGAAAGCGTTTACTTCAATGTAGTAGACGAGATGTCGGCTTATCAAGCATGGACAAAGCTGAGTGATCTTTATGAGAAGCAGAGTGCAGCTTCACAGGTATACTGGCTTAAGAATCTTGTTGACTTGAAGATGAAAGAAGGGACACCTATGTCCAATCATCTGAATGAATTCAACACCATCTACAGTCAGTTGTCAGCTCAAGGTGTCAATTTTGATAAACCTGTTAGAGCTATGTTCCTATTGATCACATTGCCGAAAAGTTGGGACAGTTTTCGCACAGCTTTGAGTAATTCTGCACCTCCAGATGGTTTGACCATAGCAGGTGTAGAAGGCAGTTTGCTTACTGAAGAAACCAATAGAAAAACAATGGACAAAGGTAAAGGAACAGCCTTAGTTGTCAGGGGAAGGACCAAAGAAAAGTACAAAGGTGGAAAGAGGGATCAGTCTCGTAGCAAGTCCCGCAGTGCTAAAGGCAAGAGTGACATAGAATGCTACCATTGTGGCAAGAAGGGTCACATGAAAAGAGACTGCAAAGAATGGAAAGCAGAAAAAGGCAAAGAGAAAGCAGAAGACCATGGTGAGAAGAACAAGTCCTCAGTGAAGATTCAAGAAATAAATGTGACAAACATTGTTGCAGAGGATGACAGTCTAGTGTCAGGAGATACCTACTTCTTGAAAAATACAATGGACTCAGCTCTTCTTACAGCATCTGGTGGAAATGCACTGAGTGACTGGATTATAGACTCAGGGGCATCACTTCATGTGTCTCCAAACAAGGAGTGGTTTACCTCTTATGTGACCACTAAAGATCATGTTCGGCTAGGCAATGGGCAGCAGACATGTGAGATCTTAGGTGTTGGAGATGTTCAATTGAAGTTTCACAATGGCTCTTCTTTCACGCTGAAGAATGTGAGACATGTTCCCGCAATTACAAAGAGCTTGATCAGCACAAGTTTACTTGATGATGCTGGCTACGTCACCACTTTTGGACAGAATATGTGGAAGATATCCAAGGGTTCTATGACAGTAGCACATGGAGTAAAGTCTGGAGGACTTTACATGATTTATGTATCAAATGTCTCTAAAAATGTAATCAATGTAACTGAGCAGCCGAACGTTTCTTTGTGGCATAGCCAGTTAGGACATATGTCCAAGAAGGGAATGGAAATCTTGTCTCGTTCTGGTTATTTTCTTGGCTTGTAAATTCTGTGAACATTGTTTGTATGGTAAGCAAACACAGCAGCCACATAAGCATAGAAGCAGTAGAAGAGATACACAGTTGGCACTTGTTCATAGTGATTTGTGTGGACCTATGCCTAACCTATCTCTAGGGGGAGCTTCTTACTTTATGACATTTATAGATGATTACTCGAGGAAAGTATGGGTTTACTTTCTCAAGCACAAGGATGAAGCGTTTAGTGTTTTCAAAATGTTTGTGACACTTGTGGAGAATCAGAGTGGCAAGAAGCTTAAATGCTTACGCACTGACAATGGTGGAGAGTATGTTTCAAAGGCCTTTCAGGACTTTTGTGAGTCAAAAGGTATAAAACGTGAACTTACTGCTCCTTACAATCCTCCTCAAAATGGTGTTGCTGAGAGGATAAATAGGACCATACAAGAGAAGGTCAGAAGTATGTTGTCTAATGCACAACTGCCAAATGGGTTTTGGACTGAAGCTGTATCAACATCTGTTCATCTTATAAATAGATCTCCTAGCAAGGTTTTGCAGAAGGATTCAGTGGCAGAGATGGTATGGTTAGGCAAAATGTCCTCATACAAGCATCTCAGAGCCTTTGGCTGTGAGGCATATACTCATGTTCCAAAGGAATTTAGGAACAAACTTGAGCCAAAGAGTAGAAAGTGCATCTTTCTAGGCTATGGTAATTCTGGTGAGATGGGGTACAGACTTTGGGATCCCGAATCCAGAAAGGTTCTCCACAGCAATGATGTTCACTTTAATGAAGCCAAATATCATTCTAAACCAGAGAGGGTTGAGGAAATTAGAAGAGTTGTCTTCCAAGAAGATGGACCTGCACGTGCAAGACAAAATGTCAAGGCTCAAGAGGAGCAAGGACAAGATAGAGTGGAACCACAGGTTGTGGCTGAGCCTGAGCCACCTATTTTTTTTGCGTAGATCTGGACGTATCACGCGAGCTCCTAATAGGTTTGTTCCATCTATGAACTATGTCATGTTGACTGATTGCAATGAGCCTTCATGTTACAAGGAAGCAGTGCAAATGAAGGACTCTGGGAATTGGCAATTGGCCATGCAGTCAGAGATGACAGCTCTACATAAAAACTAGACATGGAAGCTAGTTAAATTACCACAGGGAAAAAAGGCTCTACCTTGTAAATGGGTTTACAAGTATAAGATCACCGCTCATGATAGTCTGCCAAAGTACAAAGCAAGGCTTGTTTCCAAGGGCTTTAAGCAAGAACAAGGCATTGACTTTGATGAAGTCTTCTCTCCGGTGGTCAAGATGACTACATTGATATGCTTTCTTGCATTGGTTGACATATTAGATTTGGTGTTGCACCAAATAGATGTCAAGACAGCGTTCTTGCATGGTGATTTAGATGTGGAAATTTACATGCAGCAGCCAGAAGGGTTTGTTGAGAAGGGCAAGGAAGATTTGGTATGCCAGTTGTTAAAGAGTCCTTATGGCTTAAAACAATCACCGAGGACATGGTACCATAAGTTCCACAAGTTTATGCTTTCTCAAGGCTACAAATGTAGTGAGTTCGATCACTGTCTATATACAAAGAATGCTAAGGATGGCAGTTGGCTGATCCTTATTTTGTATGTGGATGACATGTTGATTGCTGGTAAGCACTTGGAAGAAATTTCAGCTTTGAAGTCAAAGATGGCAAAATCGTTTGACATGAAAGACATGGGTGAGGCAAGTCATATACTTGGTATGCGCATTGAGAGAGACAGATCAAAGAAGTTGATTTGGTTATCTCAAACAGAGTATATTGACAAGGTTTTGCAAGGTTTCAATATGGAGAAGGGAAAGGCATTGAGTGTTCCATTGCCACCATATGTGAAACTTAGCAAACAAGATTGTCCTGTGTCTGAGGAAGAACAGGCTGAAATGGATAAGATTCCATATGCATCTGCAGTGGGTAGTTTGATGTATGCAATGATTTCTACTCGCCCAAACATTGCATTTGCAGTGGAAGTAGTAAGTCGATACATGTCAAACCCAGGCAAGAAACATTGGGAGGCAGTGAAAGGAATATTGAGATACCTGAAAGCTACAAAGAGTATGCGCATATGCTATGGGAGTCAGGAGCTAAGTGTAAAGGGTTTTACAGACTCAGATTATGCAGGTGACTTAGACAACCGAAGGTCTACGTCAGGGTATGTCTTTACATTGGCTGGTGGAGCAGTATCATGGCGTTCTAGATTACAAGATTGTGTTACTCAGTCTACTACAGAGGCTGAATATGTTGCAGCATCAGAGGCATGCAAAGAATCAATTTGGCTTAATCGACTAGTAACAGATTTGGGAATCAAAGAAGAGATGTCTATGTTATATTGTGATAGTCAAAGTGCTATACAATTGGCTCGCAATCCAGTTTATCACTCAAAGACAAAGCATGTGGATGTGAAGTATCATTTCATCAAGGAAATGCTCGAGGATAAGCAACTTCAGCTTGTCAAAGTTCACACCACCGAAAATCCTGCTGATCTATTTACAAAAGGACTTCCCTCAGAGAGCTTTGCGCATTTTCGCAAGCAGTTAGGTGTAGGGTAGTACATCACTTCTCTACATCTCTTGTATATTAGCTTGTATAGTAGCTTCTCTCATACTTAAAGTACCACATTAGACTTTAAGTAGGAGGTTGTTGGGGTATAAAGCCCAATGTGGTCGCCCAAGTAAGTGGGGGGGGCGCCAGGTATGTACACATATTCTTTTGTAAAAACCTAATAAGAACTCACTATGCTCTACACATTACAGTAGAGCGAGTTCACCATATCGTCGTGCTCTTCTTCTCGCACTCTCTCTCGCGTCGCACTTCCGCTCGTACTCCTTCATCTCTCTCTCTCTCTCTCTCTCTCTCTCTCTCTCTCTCTCTCTCTCTCTCTCTCTCTCTCTCTCTCCCTCCCCTTCCTTTTGAAGATGTTAATACATACTTTCAATTTATTTCTTCAACTCTAATGACCTCTCCCTCTCTCTCTCTCTCTCCCTCACCTACTCTTAAGGATACTCATTCTCTGCCCTCTCACTTTCTCTCTCTCCTACTTTCAGATACTCTCTCTCTCTCTCTCTCTCTCTCTCTCCACTTTATTTAATGATTGTGTTGTGGAAAAGGAGCCTTGGAAGACGGGCTGTGTCAAAATCCCAACCCTCAGGCTCCTTTTCCACAACACAATCATTAAATAAAGTGGAGAGAGAGAGAGAGAGAGAGAGTTGAGAAGAAGAGTCGTGCGAGAGGGCTATGGGTGGGAGGGGTAGAAGAGAGTGTGATGGGAATGGGCGGCACTGAGCTACAGGTGGAGGAAGATCTGGGAAGCATTGACTGGAATGTGGGTGGCTCCGAACGATTTTGGAGGGCATTGAGCGGAAGGTGAACACACACACACACACACACACACATAGAGAGAGAGAGAGAGAGAGAGAGAGAGAGAGACATTGATGAGAACAAGAGTCTTGTGAGAGTGCTATAGGGTAAGAGGGTGTGATGAGAATAAGAGGCACTAAGCTATAGGTGGGGGAAGCATTAATTGGAATGTGGGTGGCTCCGAACAGTTTTGGGCGACATTGAGCGGAACGTAAACGCGCGCGCACACGCACACGCGCACACACATACAGGGACAAAGTGATTACACTATAAGAGAGCTAGATTAGCACATCACTAAATGTTTTGCATGCCTTGGGCACCACCTCAATGGCGGTGGTACACGCACGCGCACGCGCACGCGCGCGCGCACACACACACATAGAGAGAGAGAGAGAGAGAGAGAGAGAGAGAGAGAGAGAGAGAGAGAGAGAGAGAGAGAGAGAGAGAGAGAGAGAGTGGTGAGATGTGAAAAGCTTGAGAGAGAGAGAGAGAGAGAGAGGGGGGGGGGGGGGGGGGAGGGGAGGGGGGGGGGGGGGGGGGATTTATGCTATAAGAGAGAGCGATTGGTGCACCACTAAATTTTTGGCCAGCCTCAAGCTCCACCTCAACAGTGGTGGCAGAGAGAGAGAGGGAGAGAGGGAATTGGTCTCTAAGAACGAGGTAGAGAGCAAGAGAGAGAGAGAGAGAGAGAGAGAGAGAGAGAGAGAGAGAGAGAGAGAGAGAGAGAGAGAGAGAGAGAGAGAGAGAGAGAGAGAGAATGGGAGGTTGAGCTAGAAATGTGGGGGAGGAGGAAAACTGGAGGAGGATCATAGGTGGCAAAGGTGGTGCATGGGCAACAAAGGTGGTGCATGTGGGTTGGGGGGGGGAAGCTCGCTCCAAAGCTCGCTTTTTCCCCTCCCCCTGTTTTCTCGACCACGCTCCTATAGCCTTCTTGGCCAAAATAACACTACATGTAATGATTGGGTTAGCTCAAAATATAATGGTGATAAATTAAGGCAGAGGGAAGGTATGGGTAAATATATATATATATATATATATATATATATATATATATATATATATATATATATACACTTACAATGACATTAAGAAGATTTCTTTATTGGTAGCTTCGAGAATGCTTTCGCTCTTCAATGTGACCTAGCTCTCTTGCAATGAGCACATGGGCCGACCATATCGCCGCAGGGCCCAGGAACCATGGCTCAAGAAAATCTAAAATCTCAACAAGTAAAATATCCCCCTCAATCTAATCCGAACTGGCTTCATCAAATTTGAAGAAGCTGAATCCGTTTCGAACTGAAATGAACCGGATTTTTTCCTCTTCAATAAATTTTCAAAGATCTTTCTTGTGAACAAGAAGCCGACTTCTAAACTAAAACTAGGTTTTAACACACCCACAATCCACTATTGCGTTAACTCATCACTACAACTCAATATTTAAGACTACTTGAAGATGCTCGATACGATGAAGGGAGGGAGGAGCTCTTAACAGTAGCTGAAAGCACAACAATCTCAAGGCTCATAGTAAGGTGAGCACCCGCGACGCTTGCAAGGCGCACCTCTTTCCCAACTGGCTCAAGATCACAGCCACCTCATAGTCTCCAACACTACCTAGACTGGACCTTACTCCCCTTGCTGAGAGAGTGCTGCCTCCGAACATCACAGCACCGTTGGCACTCGCTTCCCCCCATATGTTCGCTTCCCCTCACATGTTAGCTTCCGCCCTTGCATTAATGTTAGGGCCCCTTGTCTCACACAACGGGGAACCCACAATGCTCCAGCAAAGATCAATACAGGAGGGCTTCTCGAGCCCGAGAGCAAACCATGGCCAGGTCTATAGTGGCCGGCGTCACTCGAGGAGCCAACTCGGCTCAATCCAAAAAGGAGATACAATCGGGTTCGGAGCCTCAGGCTCACCCGTATGGCATACAAAAAATTGGGCTCAAGTCTCTGTCGAGAGACCAGCCGAAAGCCTCTGAACCGGCTCGACACTCTGGCTCAGCAGAGACTAGGTGGATATGCAAACATGCCTCAAAGGGCCTCGATGCTCTGGCTCAGTGGAGACCAGGCGGAGAGCAAAAGATCCACAACCCACTGCGGGTAAGTTCAATTCCACAGCCCACTGCGGGCACCAGCAACAGTCCAATAGTAACGTAGGGGCCTTGCGCCCGAAGACCTGCCAAACTCTCGTGCGTGCAATAAACAGCCCCACGGGTCTGCTCCCTATTCCAACCTGCTGTAAAAATAAACACCCAAGCGTGCTGCCCCCAACAGGGATTACCTGCGGCTCCAATAGGCCCACTCAATGGCGCTGATTCTCACCTGCGCGCAGCCCTCACGGGGGAGGGGGTCTGCTTACTGCCTGCATGCGTAACCTGTAATGATAAGGGCACAACCCCTCTGTGGGCTGTCCCGCGTGCTGTACCTGTGTGTGCTGAGCACAGCCCTGTTCAAGTCGTTGTATATGGTTTCCGAAAGCAGCCCCCAGCTGATTAGGAGGCCTTCTGATTGCGCTCGAAGCCTGTGCTGTAGAAGGCGAGACTCTGAGGCCTGCTGCCCCGATCCTGTTTCGCTGAGGGTGCTCTCGGCTACCCCGCATCCCATTCCTGAGCAGTGATGAAAGGGCTCGTGGCTCCCACTCTCGGGTAGGCTCACGGCCAAGGCAACCCCGCAGGGTGCTAGCAATGCCCGCCTCTAAGCAGGCGCGATAGAAGACGGCCCGGCGCGCGCTCTTGCGGCCTAGGCGATGGAGCCTGCCCTTTTCTCTGTGTAGCGGCCCTTGAACCCGAAGGTTCGTTAACCCCTGCTTATGCATGCCTTTGGGCATTAATCGCCTAGGCGCCTGTAGATTGCTTTCACATCCAGCCTTATTACCTAACCACCTTAAAGCCACCAAAAGGCGTTCTTGCGCATCAGCCCCATTCGAGCACTCAATGCCCCTTTCCACTAAAGGGCCTTCCCACACCGGGGGCCTCTCGTCGGCTCGGAGCCCTCGAGGCCTCGGAACATGAAATTGAGCTCGTCTGGAGAGGCCGAGGAGAGGTGGAGGCTCCCGAAATGCTCTCCAAAAAGGGGACCCGTAACACTCTCCCCTCCCCCAAAAAAGTTCGATGTCCTCATCGAGAACATATACCTTACCCAAAAAGCAATGTGCTTCAGCCTCAGTACTTGGCTTACATCGTCCAGCATCACGCGCATGTATGAATCCCAAACTACTTCCTGACGTACTCGTCATCCAAGCAACCAGCCAAGGGAAACCATTTGCCCCCTTTTTGCGTTGAACAGACGTATCTCCTGTCTTTGAGCCGTCCCCACCATCAGTCCTCATCGAACTATCAAATATCTCCTGACCTCACGGAGCTGTCCCTTGCTCCTCTCCGAACCTTCACAGTTAGTGCAGCATGGAGGAATCCACCGCGCATCTATGGCTGTTGGCAACGTCACCCACTGCGCATTTGTCTCCCCTTCGGATATTCCCTGTGTAACTCTCAGCAGCATTTTCTCCCCGCTGAACTTCATTCCCTTGCATCGATTTTCCTTGCAACACTCCTCGAGCGCCAACCATGCTAGTAGCATGACCATAATCAGTGTCACCCCACTCTTCACTTGGGAGCCCCACGCCCGTAGCCCTGTTAGCATTCCCGTCCAAAGATACCTGGCGTACTGCCCACTGTTCAGTGTCCCGTGAGCCCACTCGAACCAACAGCGGCTAAAATGTAAGAGCCTGAGCTTAATCACTCGGCCAGCCCAGTTACCCAAATGAAAGGCGGGTTGGTGCTCACCGGAGCCCGCCTTCTCGCGCTGTGTATTTTTGTTGCATTCGCTCTCGGTGGACAGCCCACCTCGTCAAGGGGACAAACCTCGGCCATACGTATCTTGCCTCAACATGCTGTTTTTCTTGCACCTACATATCTCACCACGCATTTGAGTCATTTGCTGGTCCTCCGACTCAGCCCGATACATCCTGATTGTGATACATCCCCGACTACTCGCTTTAGTCCCTGGCTGTCGAGGTGGGACCCAACAGCCATCCGTGGACTGCATTTGTGCCAGCCCTTGTTTTGCTACATCCTGTCTATCAGAACCAGAAAACGGCTCCAACTCTTCTGACTTAACTTTGCCTCGGCTCTGTATGTCCCAGCATGCTGTTAGCTTACATCTTTAACTTGTTAATAATCACAATTATTGATTCATAATAATTGTTGGTTTGCTTTGCTCACTGCCCTAGCAAATAATCGTTGGTTTTTGCTTTGCTCGCTACCCTTTAGTTGACCTTAGTCTTGAGAAATAGGGTAAAGGGGCCAATAACGAGACGGGGTCCAATATTGGAACACCTTAAAATTAAACATCAAATATCTTTAAGAATCTTGATAATCATGATGCAAATAGCATTGGGAACATGGAGTGCATTAGATGAGCTATCTTTTCATGGCACTTTTGTTCAAAACAATTCATCTTATCCCAAGATTGAATCATTTCATTTTAAAATGTCCCACTATTGACTAGTACGTTTTAAAGGTTCTAATACTGGCCCCTTTACCCTAATCCTTTTTTGGAACTTATGCCTTAACATTCCATTGTACCACTCCTTATTGCTTTTGGAAGGGGAGTTTATTGTTCTTTCTTTTTGTGTGCCACTTGGTAATGGAACCCGACGCTTTAGTCGTAGACGAAGATATTGTAAAATTTTCACAGATATTAGTGGCGGGTAAATTACCCAAAATGGAATTAGCAATGCCGATAGATGAAGGGGATGGATCGTTCTTGAAACCCTTATATGATGCGGAAATGTCGAGCCCCAATTCGCCAAAGGCTTCAACCATGAAAAAGGACAAAAACTCTATCAATTGGAAAAGTGCCTTCTGAGGAAACAAGAGAGAAAATGGGCTCACCTCAAGGGTTTAAATTCGAGGTTAAAACCCTCAAAGATGGGGTTCCTCAGGGTCCCATCTGTACGAACGTAAATAAGGCGTCATGTACATCTGCAGTTCATAGGCCAAGCATCTCGTTTGCTAGCATACTCAAGGGGCCTAACTCTAAGGATTGTGAAAAAGGCTCAGTAGAA
Source organism: Adiantum capillus-veneris (assembly GCF_014529385.1). Lineage (NCBI taxonomy): Eukaryota > Viridiplantae > Streptophyta > Polypodiopsida > Polypodiales > Pteridaceae > Adiantum > Adiantum capillus-veneris. The sequence continues at coordinate 12,328,731 of NC_140953.1, forward strand.
GGGTTGTCGAGTGAAGGAGATATCAAAAAACTGCAGAATACAAGAGCTAGACTTCAGCAAGAGCTTCAAGAAGTCAACAAAATGATTGAATCCGGCCCTAACAACAACAAAAGAACTAGCTCCCAAACAGATTACAGTGGGCTGCTGGAAGACGGGTTGGCAGATAAGGTCTTTTCCGCTTTAAAAAAGTCTTTGCCCCAGCAGGTGGAGGTTGTCGAGGCTATTGATGTAGCAATTCCACCAGCAATTATCAAAAAACAGTTAGCCAGGCAAGCTAAGCTAACGCTTGTATTTGGGTTCAGTGGAAGAATCTCGAACAGGTTTGAGATGATTCAATGGCTTCAAGGCCCTCAAATTCTTGGTCATGGAGGAGCAGTTGAAAGTACTGTTGACCTAGCTAAAGGGTTCTGTTCAATGAGATTCAAAGAGGCCTCCGATGTAGAAAAGATCCTTGACAAAGGGCCCCTAGTATTTAATAGGACTACTGTTTGTGTGGTGCCTTGGGAGCCAGTGTTCGACTCAGCTGAATCTTTACAAGGGTTTCATCCGATCTGGATTGAGCTTGTGGGTCTGCCTAGCTGGCTGTGGGAAAATCTCAGGATGCTTGCTAGTTAATTGGACACTCCCTTATTTATACCTAGCAAGAGACGGTTTGGCAGAACCTCAAACATGGTTTGTATAGACTGGGATGTGTCTAAAACGCCACCTAAGAGCATGGTTATCAATGTCGGAGCATGGCTAGTTACTATTCCGCTAAACTTTGGAACATACTTTGGCATGTTTTGAATGCAACAACTTTGGACACTTCGCCAAGGACTGCCCCTTGAAGTCTAATGATACTGCAGCTCCGACAGCACAGACCCCCAGTAAAATGGAATCCCCGATAGAAGGGCTGGAGAAGCAAGGAGGCAATAATAAAGGGGTAAATGCAGAGAAGGATAAAGGAGGTATGGTATGTGAGAAAACGGATATTAAGATGCAGCATAAGATTGTGGAGGAATGGATTCCCATACAACAAACTTATGAATATGCAGACAATAATAATAGGATCATTACTCCCGCTGCTACCCCAAAATTTGTGACAGTGACAACAGTGACGATTGGCCAAGTCCCTAGTCTAAAAAGAGCCAGAAGAGTGAAGGCAGTGGCAAGAGACTCCAAAGTGCTTCAAGTCATGAGAACACTTGAGGTGAAAGAATCTAATTCATCCTCCACCCCTTCGAAAGGAGGGGGGTTCACTGTCCCACTGCACAATCCATTTGCAGCACTTTGTTAACCCTCACGAACATTCCTATCACCTACGACGGACATTGTATTATTTATTTGGTAGAGTCAGGTACCGTGCTTGTCGGTCCAATAGGAAAAGGGTAAGAGTGATCGCCAATGAGAGGCGCACTCTAACTGGAACATTCAAGGGATTAGTTGGCTAAGCATGGGCGCCCAAGTGTGAATGGGGCGAGCTCATATAAAAGTCAACTAAACCTAAAAATCACTCATTCTCTCATTTGTGCAATTGAAGAGTTCTCTTGCTCCATCTCCATCTTCTTCTTCTTCATCTCCTTGTGTGTGTGTGTGTATGCGTGGGAGAGAGAGAGAGAGAGAGAGAGAGAGAGAGAGAGAGAGAGAGAGAGTGCGATCGAGCATTGCGGCGGCACGACGGCGGCAAGGCGATTGAGCGTGGCGTAGCGGCGTCTCCCTCTTCTTCGCAGCGAGGAATCCTCTACGACAACAAGCATAGAGCGGTGAGTGACACACCATCGCCATCTTTGAGCTTACTGGTTTAGGCTTGTTGTGTGCTTGGAGCCATTTGTGGCTCGCACAAAGTGTATCGGCAAGTTCCTTGCATTGACATGTGCGACATACGTGCACATTTTTGATGCCGTTGCCGGGGAATTCCATACACTAAGCTTGAATGGCACTATGTGCTTCTTTTGTGGTGTAATTTCAATTGTAGGAAAGGTAAGGAAGGACGGGGTGTGTGTTGAGAAGAAGGATTTTGTGTTGCTACTGTGTATTTTTTTGTTAATGGAGTTTTCAAAGGTACTATTTTTTTGTTAATGGAGTTTTCAAAGGTACTATGTTTTTTCTCTGTGTAAGGTGTTAGTATTAAGGTTGTTAGTTCTATGTAATATAAAGTACAGTAAGTAGGAAGTAGATCTATGACAGTTAATAGAGTGTGTTAGTGTGTAACAATAGGTGTATTAGTTGGAAGTAGGTAGGTAGAGTGTGGGTGTGCTCGCGCGCAGGAGGCGGTGACCTTATCAAAAAAAAAAAAAAAAGTAGGACCGGGATCGAGAATATCTCCTAGACCCAAGCCCAAGCTCACGCTTAGGCTCAGACCTCAATCTCCTTTAAAATCACATATTTTAGCTTCACACGTAGCTAAAAATTGACTTTTTTGAGGACCAACGGAGCTTCAGGTGACCAAACGTTGTGATGTAAAGCACACTGCGACCCTCTGAGTGATACGCTCGTTTTGAGCTATCACACACTTTAATCAAAAAACCGATCATGGTCGTGTTCTAGAGACGGAGCAACTAGAGAGAATTTCAACTTAAGCGAATTCTCAATATCCACCTACCTTAGGTTCCGAGCCCTCGACGAGGACCCAAGGTAGTACAAACCAAGACCTGAACATAGCGGCTAGTGACTCTTCCTCTGACTACGACGTCATGGAGGGTTTCCAAATGCCTAATCCCGATAGCTCAAGCCAAGACATGCATCACATGGGCCCACGGTCCGGGCCGAGCGTGCTTAGCCGCTTCGAGGAAACCTTTAGTAGAGCCACTCGCTCCGAACATGGAGCTAATGATGTAAATAAGAGGGGTGGGGAAGTAAATTCTCCATTCATGAGCAACATAGACCCTATTCCCTTAGAGAATGTACATGTGAATACTTCATTCACTGCACCTTCTGACTCTTCAGAGTTATTTTCCTCCGAGGTCATATTACCCGATGGTAGAAGCCTTGCCGAAGTACAAGAGGTTGAGCGGTATATCCTTGCAACGAGGGAAAAGAAGATTGAGAGCTTACGCAAGGCGGAGCAATGAAGAGAGTTAAAATCAAAAGCTCCTGTGTCAATATCTTTGCTAGGAGAACAATCGAGTGCTCTTGACTTAGCAACCGCTAAGGGCCAAGCCCTAGAAAGCAACATTACATCTAGTTCAAAGGACACCCCTAGCACCTCAATCCTAGATGGAGCGTTCTTAAATGAGAACTCGGAGTATGAACTACAAATGGAAACTCTGACGGACCTATACACATGTCACACCTATCACGTGGGTTGGTTAGATATCCTACAATCCACAATAGGTGCTACTAGTGTGGAGGATCAACAACAAAGAGTTTGTGAGGTCATCCATAGGGTGATTGAGTTAGAGAGACAGAACAACGGGATCAACATGCCTTCAATGGGTTTCTTGAGATTATTGGATACAGGAAAGGCTAAACAACCGACCTTATCGCAAATGGAGATTCCCTCGGTAAGTCCGATGGATCCCCCATATGTTGTTTCGCGAGGGGTCTCAGTGCAATATGAGCCCACAAGTGATAGCTTTACCTTTCCAAGTCTAGCTCATCTTTCCCTTGATGACACCACGACTACCATGCCTACCCCAATGATGGGCATGCCGAGAAACACGCCATGGACCTCATTTGTTAGTAAAGAACCACTACATGGTAGCTCAATGCCTGCAACAACACCTACAATTGTGTACCAATCGTATACACCTATGGGTCATCGCACTCATGTAGCCCCTACTGCTCCCATTGTTTCAACTACATATGCTCCACAATCACAACACCCAAGTTCTTATTTCCATGGGCCCATACCGGCTAGCATTAGCATGTCACATCCGACGTCTGCTATGCCTAGGGCCACCCATATGAACTATGGACCACCACATGGCACAACATCGTACCCAACGTGGAACCCAAGGGCTTCCTATGTGCCAAGCCCAATGCCAATACCTACTCCCCATGTAGTCTCTAGAGCACCTTCACCCATGGTGCCTGCTCACTTAGGTGACTTGGCAATATTTTCTCAAGCTATTAGTCGATCTATTGCCGAGAATATGTGTAACACGCCTGGTAGAGAGCTTAGAAGTAAGGCAGTACAAATAGCCAATCTCACACAAAATTTTAGCGGAGACGGGGATGTAAGAAAGCATATCAAAGTGTTTGAACAAATATGCGATTCTCTAGGAGAACACAATGACCTGTATAAGAGTAATGCTTTAAGCCTAACCTTAAGTGGGAAGGCAAGGGATTGGTATAGAACCCTAAGGGTGGAAGAAAAAACGATTTACCCTACTCTTATGAGACTGTTCTTGAAAGAATACATACAAGAGGGAGTGCTTTGGGGTGTAGCCTCTCAGCTCCAGAAAGCCCAACGAGAGGAAGGAGAGTCGGTGAGAGACTTTATTAATCACTTGAAGCATTTGAATTCTCGTTGTAATCCAAATGAACACTTCAATAATAATCAATTGCTTGATAGATTCATTAGGGGATTACGACATGAGGATATCTACAATGGCCTAGTCATTAGAGGTATCACCACTTGGGAAGCAGTCACCACCAATGTGATCCAATTGGAGGATAATTTAATGATTCAAGGAGAAAGAGTGTCTGTTAAGCCTAAATATATTAGCTCGCAAGCATCAGGGCATCAGCCAATGACCCTAAAGCCTATTGCTAAGGAGCCAAAGATATCTAAGATGACTTTAGCATATCTCACCAAGGCCATTCAAGAGAGTCTTAGAGACAATAGTGCTTCGCAAAACAATCATATGTATCTAAGAAGGGAGCAACAATGGTGCTCAGTATGCTATGGACCGCATAGTACCAGTGAATGCCCTACTTTTAGAGTAAAATTCAATGGGAACCGCAATGCCTATGGGAGGTATGGTCATCAAGCTAAGGATTGCATAGTATTTAAGCGCGTGATGTCCAATAGACCAACCTTAGCATGGACAGACACACCTCGAGTGCCTGCATTGATGCCGGCCCCACCTCTTGAACAAACAACACAACACATTGTCCCTAGGGCCCAAAATGTTGTTCAAACAACACCCTTACCACCTCCAGTGCTAGGACCGCAACCACCACATCCGAGAATCACTTTTGTGAATCAAGTGGGTTGTGAGTCATCTATTGCTTGTTTGGAAGGTTGTGAGGAAGATATGGACCCTAATATTGCCTATGGGATGGATGTGCTTGAAGAAAGTCCACAATACTACATGGAGGACTATTGGGGACAAGTCACACCTGTCTATCAAGTAGCTGCTCTTGCTGCAAGAGGCCAAAATATCAATTACACTGCTAAGAGACCACCTCTTCAATGATATGAGTGTGGAGTCCACATCGTGTAGCCGAGTGTCCTATTAGGCTACAAAAGAACGCCACAATAATGCAAACCAATCAAGCAAGCACATCTACAATGCCGATACTCATGTGTAATCGATGTGGCATAGATCATTTGATTGCCCAATGTCCAAATAATCCAAATGCACCGAAGATCACGCCATTAAACTTGATTGAAGTTACCGAGGAGCCATCACAAAGTACACCTATGGTACCAGTAAATGTACACACACGATCGACGATGCTCCAAAAACAAAATTATATTCTTGAGGAAAGAGACGTGGCATCAATTGCCCAATCTCAGAAAAAGAAGAAAACATGAAGGAAGAGATCGCAAAAAGCAACGAAGTCAACCCCCAATTCAAAGACCAACATAGGGACTACTGACGACCCCGTATATATGAACGACCTTGAAGAGGATTCGGATTCAAGTGAAACCATGGAGACGAAAACGACCACTAAGATAGAAACCAACAAGGAAGATCTTCATGAGCCACAATGGCCAAGATCCAAGAAGAAGATAGGAACTTATCCAAACCCTACAGAGGAGATTGAGCGAGTCAAGAAATTAACGAGTTTGGTAGAAGATACCCAAAGGGATCTAGAACCAGCACCTAGGCAGATCTAGATTATAGACACCGTGTTCCCTACGCAACAACAACCTCACCAAGTCCATAGACCCTTAGCCATACCTAGTGTTATCCAAGAAGAAAGTGACTTAAAGTCATGGGAAAGTGGGCGTACTCACTTCTTGATGGAAAGAATGTTTACAGAGGGACTACTTGATCCTATCAAAGAAATGGAGATCCCATCTTCCCCACGTCAAGGGACTCAAGTCCAAAAGGTGCTGTTAAACATTGCCAAATTGATGGATTTCATGTCTTCAGAAGTTAGAACCACCATCATGTCCAAACTATATAAAGACCCTGAGCTAGTCTCAGCTCTTTGAGCCTTCCTCAATGGAGAACTAAAGTTTGGGCTACCACAATTTGCACAGATGGATGGAGTTGGGGAGATGCCAATAGAGGAGGAACACTTCGATCCGCAATCCAACGTAGATGAGAACCTTGTTATAGAAATACATGTTAACAAGTTGGGATGATGCTTTGAGGGTGATGAATCCAATGCGACATACCAATCACTACTAAGGGATTAACTGTGAAGGAAATTCTTGATGGTGGCACTGGGGTTAGCATTGTGACTAAAAATTGCTGGGAAACTATGGGAAGACCTCACCTTACAACCACAACTATAGTAGTGAAAATGGCCAATGGGTCGATTGTTAAACCTATTGGGATGGTAGAAGATCTCAAGATCAAGGTCTTTGGACATAAAATAAGGATTACCTTCATTGTTATGGATTTCTCCAAACACACTATGGCATTTGAGATGATCTTAGGATGTCCTTTCATGAGGGAAGCAAAAATGTTGCATGACTGGTCTAAAAACCATGTCTACCTGCAGTTCCAAGATTTTTTCATTAGAGTGGATCTTGTAACTGGTCGAGCACATCCTCTAGGAAACAACTTTATAATTGATCATAGATCTGACACAACAGTTCACTCAACCCCATTGCAGTATTGTTACACGTGTAAAGCAGAGACACTGATGTTGGGGAAGATTCTCCTTATATGGATGTAATACCTGGGATAACTGAGTCGGACAATGTGGATTGGGTTCACCTAGCAGCAACCATAGACACTTGGGGAAATAGGGGGACGACCTGGGTAACGCCTGATGGGGATGAAATGCCACCATTTGTACCCTTAAATATGCGAGAAGCAATGCATATAGCTTCTAATAACCTACAAGATGAACTTGTTTGACTGGCATTGGAACCAGTAGCACCTCACAAGACTATAGCCCACACAATTTGGGGTCAGAATCATCAATTTAAATTGACTCTGAGGATGAAGAATCTGAGTTAAATTTTAGTGCAAATGTGGGGACAAACCATGGAAGGCCCAATGGTAACCTAGATGACAATCTATCCAAGGGATCAGAAGACACAAGTAGTGATTCATCTAGTGACTCTTCACTAGAGATCAGCCGTAATCGAGAATTAAAGAAGAAGAGTAAGAGATATAAGAGGCGACGATATCGAGCAAATGTGCGTGCTAGAATAAATGAAAAGAAATCTACCGCAGAATGGCTTAATTATATAGGGGCATGTGATGCTCATCAAAAGTTGGTAGATAACTGGGGTGAATACCTTCAAAGTGTTATGTGGTGTAGCCCACAATCCATTGACATCGCAGAATTAGAGGCTACAGAGAAGCCAAAGTTGATCCGTACCATAAGAAGACGACAAAATCGAGAGTTAGCTCAACAACAAAAGGAATCGGAAGTGAAATCACAGTCCACAGAACAACAGGACCCCACAGACTTACACCGTGCACTTGAACATTTCAAATCCTATACCACAGAGGATCGTAAGGTTGTGTATACAAAGGCTCAAAGAAAACCTATCGATGGGAGCAATGGAGTATATGACGGTCTAGCGATAGTTAAGCAAATAGACTTAGCACACCCAGGAGAAGAGTCCAAACCTGTTTTCATTGCCCAAGATCTAACAGAGACTAAAGAGTGTGTACTTAAAGAACTTCTCAAGGAATTCAGGGATATATTTTCCTGGACATACCATGATACAAAAGGTGTTCCACCTCCCGTGGTGCAACACACAATCCCCATGAATAGCATGGCTAAACCAGTTCAGCAACGACCCTACCCAATAAATCCTAAATATTCAAAAATCGTTCAAGAAGAGATTGAAAAGCTTGTGGAATGCGGATTCATATACCCTATTGAGCACTCAGAATGGGTGTTCCCAATAGTGATTGTGCCAAAGAAGAATGGGAAACTCAAAGTATGCGTGGATCTCAAGAAGGTCAATGCCGCCACTAGGAGGGACCATTACCCCTTGCCATATTCAGAACATGTGCTTGAAAGAGTTGCAGGGAAGGAAGCTTATAGCTTTTAAGATGGGTACTCTGGATACAATCAAATCACAATTGCGCTAGAGGACCAACCTAAAGCAGCCTTTATAACCGAATTTGGAGTGTTCGCATTTCGTGTTATGGCTTTTGGCTTAACCAATGCCCCTTCTACCTTTCAAAGATTAATAAACACTGCTTTTAGAGAATATTTGAGGGAGTTTTGTGAAGCTTTCTTAGATGACCTTTGTGTTTATTCCTCTTGGAAAGAACATCTATCATGCTTACGAAAAGTGTTTGAGAAGTGTAGATTGTATCGCATCTCCTTAAACCCTTTCAAATCCCAATTTTGGGTTAAACATGGAGTCATTTTAGGGCATATAGTGTCCAAAAATGGGATTTCCACAGATGAGAGCAAAATTAAATCCATTGGTGAATTGCCACCACCTACAAACTATAAAGGAGCTCAAAGGTTCATGGGCCATGTTGGATATTACCAATGGTTTATTTTAAACTTTGCCAAGATAGCTCGTCCTTTGTACAAGCTTCTTATTGAGTTCCAATGGACTACGGAGTGTGACCATGCTTATGAGTCATTGAAAAAGACCTTGACTAGTGCTCCTATTCTACGAGTGCCCAATTGGAATGTAATTATCCATGTGCATATTGACACATCAAGCTTTGCTATTGGGTGTGTTCTAGCTCAACCAGGAGAACATAAATTGGACTACCCCATCAGCTTTGCAAGTCGTCAATTGAATGATGTCGAGAGAAACTACACCACTACAGAGTGAGAAGGTTTAGGTATGATATATGCAGTGAAGAAATTTCGCTACTACCTTCTGGCCAACAAGTTTGTGTTCTATGTTGATCATCAAGCCTTGTTGTATCTAGTAAATAAACCTTGTTCCACGGGAAGAATTACACGATGGTTGTTAATTCTCCTTGAGTTTGATTTTACCGTTGTGGTGAGACCTGGTAAAAGACATGTCATGGCGGATCATTTGTCTCGCATACCCAATGGTGAAGCCCCTATTGGAGTCGATGACGAGTTGTTCGATACTTCTCTATTCCTAGTCGAAACCATACATGAATGGAGTGAGAAGATTGTGAAATTTCTAGTTAATGGTTTTCCTCCCAAAGAGCTTCGTAAAGACAGCTCGAAAATTGTTAAAAGAATGTGAACCTTACTCTCTCATTGCAGGAACTCTCTACAGGCTAGGGAAGGATGATATTCTTAAACATTGTGCCCGTGAGGATGAGTATTTATACATACTGCAAGAAGCCCACATGGGTATAGCTAGAGGACATTTCTCAGGGGAACTAACAGCTAGAAAGGTATTGCAATCAGGCTATTGGTGGCCTACCTTATTCAAGGATACATCACTTTTTGCAAAAGGATGTGATGAATGCCAACGTTACAAGATTACACAACGAAAGGATAGGATGCCCTTACATCTTGTTAAAGTGACTCAACCATTTGAAAAATGGGGTTTGGACTTAGTAGGCCCAATTAGTTCGGCAGCTCGTAGCACTCAATCTCGATATATTATCGTTGCCACTGACTATGTGACAAAGTGACTATGTGACAAAGTGGACGGAAGCCAGGGCGATACGTAAAGCCGATGCGAGGTCAACTGCCAAGTTTCTCTTTGACAACATTATTACAAGATTTGGTTGTCCCTTTGAGATTGTGAGTGACAATGGTACTCATTTTATAAATGGAGTAATAAAAGAACTCACTACCAACTTTATGATAGCTCACCATAAGTCCACACTTTATTATCCGCAAGCAAATGGCCAAGCTTAGAGTACCAACAAGACCTTAATCTCTATCTTGAACAAAATGGTGGAAGCTCATCGCATAGATTGGGATTTAAAGCTTACATCAGCTCTATGGCTTATCGTACCGCGTACAAAGTTGCAATTAACTGCACACCATATAAGATGGTGTATGGCCAAGAAGCGGTTATGCCATGGGAGTTTGTCGTTCCTAGTCTTCGAGTAGCTTCTCAAGAAGGTTGGGATGGTAACCCCTTAGTTGAGCGATTATATATCCTTGAAAGGCTAGATGAAGAGAGGCAATTAGCTGTGCAAAATGCACTTGGAGAAAGATAGGAGGAAGAAATGGTTTGACCATCATCTAAAGAACAAAGATATCAATGTTGATGATAAAGTCCTTATGTATGGAGTGCGTAACGAAAAGAAAAAGTTGAAATATGCGAGAAAAGGACCATATAGAGTATGTGAGATCACCCCACAAGGAACCATTCATGTGGAGACTCTTGATGGAGTTGAAACCATTGGATTCCTCAATGGGAGCAAATTTAAAAGATACTATGATCCTTTAAGCCAAGAGGAGCTACGTGCCATCCATACAAAAAAGACAGCCAAGGTACAAATAGAATTGAAGAAGATACAAGCTCAAAAGCTGAGGCTAAGGAGCGACAACAACGCATAAGACGAAAACAAGAGGCTAACCTTGGAGTCACACATACATTCCACGTTGAAATAGACGAGGATTGGTTGGACTCTGACACACCTCTACGATACCCTATTGAGCTAAACAGCACCTATGAAAAAGTGCTATATAATGCCTCATTGGACACGGGTGCTAAATATAATCTGCTATCATATGGGGTGTGGTGTCAGTTAGGCACACTTCTGTCACTTATGACAATGGGGTTGTAGCTCAAGACTTTTTGGTCATGCCTGTTGGAACTATGGAGGGTAATATAAACCTAGGATGCACGTGGATAATAGCATCAAATACACTATTGATTGGGGGACAGGGGGTGTCACAACACAAAAACCAACTCTTAGCCCTGCCACTCAACCCACAGTCCCTGAGATATTTCCTTTTAAGAAAATAAAACCCAAAACATTGCATGTCCAAGAGGTTGAACCATATGTCCCCATAGTCCAACTCTCTAGAGCTTCAACTGATGTAGTTGAAATAAAGCTTGGGACACACAAAACCCATCTCAATATAACAAAGAAAACATACAAGTGGGTCCCTAAATCTTCTTTAGCGACCATAGCTAGTGCTAAAAGACAGGAGCCTGGTAAGAGACGTCCCATTCGCCCCAAGAAATGTAAAGAAACGTTGCGTTGGATTCCTAAACGACTATTGGAATCCCAAGGCTACTATGAAGGAAATAATCAAATCTGGATGCCAAAACGTAAATTGTGCTCTTACTTGTCACCGGGCCCATGTGAGCTCAATCATGTGGCTCTAAAACAAATTGAAGATCGCGGAAAGAAAAAAATCACGGAATGCTACACACCTGCTCCAGAGCTAGTTTGGGTACCAAAGAAAGAACGATTTGTTCCACTTAGCTCAGGAACAAGGAAATCAAATGAAGCTTCTTGCTCCTCATGTAGTTCCTATACGGAAATAGAAGCTTTGACACAACTTCCACCTACTATTGTACATATCCATACAAGCAAGAAAGAGTTTGCACCTCCCGTTGTAAGTTCACCACCTACAACAATGTTGCAAATAAAATCATGGGAGACTACCTTACCACCCTTGCAACTAGATGAAACGCATAGGGCGGTCGAAAACTATTGGTTAAAGCCTTCACCTATAACAACTTGGAACAACTAGTTTCACAGGGTGACAACATCATTTCAAACGGTATGATCTACCCAAGGAAGGGGGAAGTGTTTGCTGACATCCATCATTCACTTGCTTCCCTCTCAACCTTCCTCCCTGACCTCTTAATCTCCAATCTTAGGGAATGTATATATAAAGCCTTATACTCACAAAAACAAGATAAAAAAGTAAAAGAGCAAGAGCCATAACACAAAATCATAAAAACACATTATGTACAAGAACACGACCCTTGTAATAACTTATACTCACAAAAACAAGATAAAAAAGTAAAAGAGCAAGAGCCATAACACAAAATCATAAAAACACATTATGCACAAGAACACGACCCTTGTAATATTTGCACTCTAACCATCATCTATTTGTTTGTACAGATATAGCTAGTACGCTAGAGTCATCCACTCCTTCCTTGGGTGAGAGGTACCCTCGTTACTTTTCACAAATGTTTCACATGGTCTTTTCAGTGCTTGCATGTGAATGGGATTTGGTAGGTACGCTATCATGTGAAAGGAATTTCGAGGAGTTAGAGTGGCTGATACGTCTCTTGACCACGACTGATCCATACTTAGTAGATAGCGTTTCTCCCATTGCACAAGCCTACCCTTTTGACCAAGATGACTATAGGTGTCTAGTGACCTTCTTAGTAAACATGGGTACCTATGATGAAGAAGAAGATTTACGTGACTACATGGATGGTACATATGGTCTCATGGATGATGACTTTGTTTATCTCGACGAGACGAGGATAGGGGTTTAGCCTTAGGGTTTCCCCCCAATCTCTACAATATCCTATTCCCTTGACTCTCTAGGGGGAGTACAAATAATTAGGTTAGGGTTCCTTATGTTTTTTTTAATTGTGTTCAATAAGTGTTGGTACCTTTTCCCACTGATGTGCCTCCTAGAGGTATTCTTTGTGTTTTCTCGTGTGTACAGGAATGTGTTGCTGTGGTTAAGATTTGGACCTTCATGGAATCTTTCTCTCATCCACTTTTCAAATCAATCGCAAACATCAACACAAACAGGTTTTTCTTATCCATTAGCATTGCCCCTTATCTTTTTGCATCCATGTTTGTCTGCTTTAATTGTGATTGGTAGCATGATATTCAGTGCATTTTCTTAGTACCAAACGTTAAATTCAATGTAATTTTTGTCATAATCACTTGTCTAGGTTTAAAAATCAAGCAGTCCGACTAAGCTAGTTTGACCAAGCTAGGTATTAGAGATCTCTTAATACCATGGGGAATGCCTTCCTAATAAACAATGGTTACTTAGGTTCTTAATCCGATTTAGGCAGCATTGTGTGAAATGTACTAGGGCTTTCTAGTGGGCTTGACCCTATTGACCTTTAGCTTAAGTATTATAAAGGGAGTTTACTAGTGTGATGAGCCTAGGGAGGTGTAACAGTGTTATATGACCCCCCAAAAGTTACAAAATTAAAATGCTGAAAATGAACAAATAAAAACAAATCAAAGTGCCACAATGTAAAATCTTAAGCTAGAAGAGAAATCTCAACTTGATTTGGTACTTCACTCACATGTATCGCCTATGGTACTAGAGCCTTAGAGGTTCCCAGTGTGGGCGCTTTTCCTTGAAAAGCAAAAAACCCAAGCCATACAAAATAAGCACACACATCAAAATTGAGTCACTGTGAAAAGACTTTGGGGGGTCAAAGAGAAAAAGGTAATCAGTCAGGGATGATTTCATGAGAAATTCCTTTTATCATAGCTTAACTACAAGGTCTTCTAGGTATAGCCTCTAGTCAGCCCTCGAACATGAAATACTTGGCTCTCGCGGTTAAACAACTTAATTGACCGGAGAAAATTGAGAAGCTTACCCATGGTATTAATAGTCGATCTTTAGTGCCTTTCGACCGTTAAATTAGCGCCCGAGACTTGTTTAATTTTTTACCTTTACAGTTGTTTATGCATTTGATTATATTGCAATTTAATGTTTACTGTTGCTGACAAATGGTTTAAAATTCTATTACCAATCAAATTGTCTGCCTACAACTCCATATGCTTTTTAATTGTTTATGAGAATGCAATTACTCTACCCCTATTGCTTGATTTTGCAGTGATGGACTGAAGGAAGCTAAGGACATTCATCTCAAAAGCTCTTCCACCTCGACGAACGAGCTTCAACTCAATAGCTTCCGAGGATGGAATCTACATCAGGAAGGGGGGCATGTTAACCCTCACGCACATTTCTATCACCTACGACGTACATTGTATTATTTTGTCGGTCCAATAGGAAAAGAGTAAGAGTGATCGCCGATGAGAGGCGCACTCTAACTGGAACATTCAAGGGATTAGTTGGCTAAGCATGGGCGTCCGAGTGCGAATGGGGCGAGCTCATATAAAAGTCAACTAAACCTAAAAATCACTCATTCTCTCATTTGTGCAATTGAAGAGTGCACTTGCTCCATCTCCATCTTCTTCTTCTTCATCATCTCCTTGTGTGTGTGTGTATTCGTGAGAGAGAGAGAGAGTGTGTGTGTGTGCGATCGAGCATTGCGGCAGCACGACGGCGGCGAGGCGGTTGAGCGCAGTGTAGCGGCATCTCCCTCTTCTTCGCGGCGAGGAATCCTCCACGACATCAAGCGTAGAGCGGTGAGTGACACACCATCGCCATCTTTGAGCTTACTAGTTTAGGCTTGTTGTGTGCTTGGAGCCATTTGCGGCTCGCACACAGTGTATCGGCAAGTTCCTTGCATTGACACGTGCGAGATACGCGCACAGACTGCAAGAAAATAAATCCTCTTACTTGGAACCCCCGGATTCTCTTGTGACCAAGGGAAGGGGGCGGGGGGAGGGGGGGGGGGATGATCTGGATGCTAAAGAATTTGTTCCTCTATCCCAATGAACTTTCATTAATGATGGAGTCTCTCACTATCCAATCTTGAAACGTAAAGGTGTTGAAAACCCGTAAGAAGAGTACCCTTTTCTGGGAGGAAATAAAAAAGGAGAAGACAGCGAATTGCTGGGCCATCCAAGAACACCACTTAGATTCACATAACAAGAGAAAACAGTTGGTAGGAAAGAAATTGGTATTCTATGGAGAAGGAAGTAACGGTTTCAATGGTGTCCTCAGCATTGCAGACAGAGAATTGGAGCCTAGGTTGGTTCTTAACCACCCATCTGGCAGAACCTTGGGGATTAGAATCAGATGGGAAGGGAATGCCTTCACCGTTGTGAATGTGTACAGCCCTTGCAATGCAAAAGAAAGAGCTAAACTATGGATGCATCTTAGAGATACTCCTATTGAAGGGGAGTGGCTACTGGTTGGCGACTTCAATATGGTAGAAAAGAGCAGGGATAGAACAGGATTCTTCAGTATGTTGGCTGGCTGGAAAAGTTTGTGCGAAAAGTGGGCAATGATTGACTTATGGGAAGTCGGCCCATGGAACAGTACGCCTAGTTTCACCTACACAAGCCTCCAGTATGCCCGCACTGCCTCCAAGCTGGACAGATGCTATTTCTCACACCAAGCTGACTGGATACTGTCGTTGATGGAGATGAAGATAGTCCCAATAAAAAGCCTTTCAGATCACATACATTTTAAGAAGAGTAAAGGGGAGGAGCAGACCCCAAGAGGTGAGAAAAAACTATTAGTAACAGGGGCACACCTATTCAAAGACCCTCTTTTTAGGAATCTAACCAAGAAAGCACTCTGTAAGCTCAAAAAAGATGTCGACCTCAACAAACACAATGCGTGGGACCTCTTTGCTTGGAGCATCCAGAAAGCAATCAAAACCTCGGGCCCCCAATTCAAGAAAGCTAGGGAGGTACACCTTCTGCATCTTACTGCGGAGGTACAATTGCTTACCTCCATAAAGGCCAATGGGCATGCTACCGAGGAGGAGCACAAACGATGGCTCGAAGCCAAATCTAACCTTGCTATAATGAGCAGTTAGAAGATATCAGAAAGGCAATGCTTCTCTCGAGGGAGACTTTCCTTCAACCTGAAGCCTCCAATCAAACTCAGTTTTTAGGGCTTTAAAAATCAAGAAGAGTCGGGGCCACATCCGCTCGCTCTATGATGAGAAAGGGACAACAGTTCATAACCTGGATGAGATGGTTGGTCTGATGTTGAGCTATCTTAGTCAAATCATTGGACGGCCAGAGATCCAGTCCCAAGAAGTGGAAGAAGCCAAAGGGACCTTACTGCAGAGTGTCAAGAAGGAAATTCCCCACTCAGAAGCTAATTGCTTGGAACGGGCATTCTTCGAAGACAAATGTTCACTAGCATTGCAAGCCCTTGGCAAGGAAAAGTCCCATGGTTGGGGTGGGATGACGGTAGAATTCTATAGAGAATTTTGGGATGATCTCAAGGCCCCAATCACAAGATTGGCCAATAAAGCCATGGTCGAAAGGTCGTTGGAGGTAAGTGTAAAGAGAGGGCTTATCAAACCCATCCCAAAACAGATCTGCTTTTCTCAAGTGAAAACATTGGCGCCCTATAATACCCTCAGATTAGCCCCCTTACTAACCAAGATCATCTCTCCCCATCAACATGGGTTCATAAAAGGAAGGTCCATTTACGATAACATCTTGGCAGAAATGGTGGGCATCGAATACGCAATTGTCACAAAGCAAGAGTGCATTCTGCTGCAGTTGGACATGGACAAGGTTTATGACAGAATAACATGGACATATATAGAATCCGTATGGAAGCTCTGGGCTTTGGGCCTCACCTATGTCGGTTGGTACGCGTACTAGGAGCTGGAAGCTAGTCAATGCTCCTGTTCAACGATAGAATTGTGGGCTCTTTTGAGGTCAAAAGGTCTGCAGGGATGCCCTCTATCCCCCCTACTTTTCATCATAGGATCACATCCTTTAATCACGACGCTCAAAGCTAGTGCGGAATGCCTGGAAATGGCCCGAAAGCAGTCTCTTATGGAAACCCCATCCTAAAAGCATTTATCAGACAATGATGTATAAGAAGAATTGGTCTATCCCCCTTAACAAGCTTGGAAAAAGCAATGGCTGGAGGAAAGGTGGGAGCAAGTAATGGAGAACACATGGAAGCCAAAGGTTCCGCAGCACATGAAGGTCTTTCTATGGAAGGTAATTTGGGGTGCTCTACCGACGGGGGTGAAGATTCAGGAGAGAGGGATTGGGTCAGATCGATGCTTGGGGTGCAGGATGGCTAGTGAAGATCTGGCCCACCTATTCATGGACTGCCCAACTATTAAAGGCCTCGCAGGGAAAATATGCAAGTGGGTCCGAAGAACATGGAAAATTAGTTTCTTCAAGACTGACCTATTCCTTGGAGGCAAGAATTCAGGAAGTCCTTCCCTCCTCGTCAGCACCCAAATTGTCAGATACTTCTTCTTACATAATGTATGGCAGACAAGGAACCACCGTGTGTTTGAAGGAGGTTTTGAGGTGGCAAGCTTCGCAGAAATTACTCAAGAAATCAAAGTGCTAATATGGACACTCGGGGGCAAGCAATACTCGGAGGATTGGTCTAGGACTACTTGTGCCTTGTTGTCAGCAGATGGAATGCCTAGGACAGGGGAAAATCTTGTCCATTGGTAAATAAAAGATCTCATAAGGACAAGTTTATGGACCTTGTGTATCGAGGAGGAGGCGACGGGTTGGTGGGGGTGGCTGCCCTGATAGCCAAAGTAATTATAGTCCCTGGATGATGTCACGACTCAACAAGAGCATGACAAGACCTTGTAATTTTTTGGGCTGTTCAATATAATTCACTCACAATTGTGAGTTTTGCTTCTTCTTTTTTTTAACTACTTTAAAGAGTTGAATATCCAACCAAAAGATTGACAAAGCTTTAAAAAACTATCAAAGAGTTACAAGCAACACAATAATAAAAAACAAAGATAACCTGTCGCAATAAATCAAGCACTTTTGAGCCAATCTGAGGACCAAGATGTCTATAGTGACTTGCGACAACCGACTTTGATAGATGCTGCAAAATTGCAAATTTAAAACAAAGATATTTGTAAGAATAATAAGATGCATATTTATTGCCATGCTTGAAAAAGCTTGAATTTGACCTTTTTGGTAGAAAATTGAGATTCATATTTGTCGTTTCCTCAAACCGCAAAAGAATCTGCAAACTTTAAAGAGACATTTATAAAAGCACAAAGTAGAACTAGTTGGCATAAACGAGAGAGTAGGAGGATCGAAACCCATTACCATCAATGATGATGGCTATGCCAAGCTCTCTTTGGGGAGGAGAGGAGTAAATACACTCAGCCACGACCAATGGCAGATTGTATTAATTACTCCTCTCCCCCCCTTTCAAAATTAGTAAGGTAGATGGAAAAGAAATAATCAAAAGTAACAAATAAAAGCAATAGATAGCCATACCTTGTTTACTATAGAATCAAGCTGCATATACCTTGTGACGTGAACAGATGTCGATGCACCTTAGCACCCCATAACACGATGCTCTCCTCCAACTCTGTTTTAGTTAACTTTGAAGGAACTTCTATGTTGATCTTCAAAAGCGCATCCAAGGATTGTAACTCCATACCGTTTCGTAATTTTGTCTTAATCCTTGTCCGTGCGCTAAATCCTCTCTCACATATAGCATTAGAACAACATTGCATTAAAGCAACCTGACAAATGGTCAAAATATTAGGATACGAGTCTCGCTATGATGCATTGCAAGCGATTGCAACTGTAACATCTGGAAGACTAAAATGTGCCCAACTAATGGCAGCATGTTGCTTGAAACTACGAAATTCACTGATAAAATCATCCTCATCAATCGAAGCAGCAGAATTTATAATCTCTAAAGACTTCATTTTACCATAAAAGGATGCTATTTCTTTTGCCTCTGACTTACCATAATCTCGTAGAGATTTCTCTAATATAGGATGTTGTGTTGGAACCAAAATATCTAGCTTACCCAAAATGGAATTATCAGCAAACCGTTCTTGAAGAGAGGCAATAACCTTCTTCGAAAAAGAAACCTGAAACTCTAAAGCACACATTAGATCCATGCCAAAGATATCTCTCTCTATCTCATTATCAAAAAACTTTTTGCCACGAGTAGCTCCTCGCAAGTAAAACAAAAAACCTTTATCTGACCCGTATTCTCGCAAAAATATATAACCACTTGCATCAAGAATAAATTCATTCTCATCAACAATCAAGAGGATCAATGTAATACTACTGAATTAAATTGATCTCTTTTTGAATGATCGCAGACACGGTAGTAGCATCTACAAATTCTTTTTGAAATAACTTATTGACTATAGACATACCTTTCAGAATGTCTGCTAAGAAAAAAAGACAATAAATATTTTCAAACTTAGACAAATCAGCAAAAAGAGTTGGAGCTTTTTCTTTTGTCTCCAAAAGAATGGCATCAAGAGAAGAACATACCTTGCCTATTGTAGATGCACGACTTAGCCACCTAACATCAGATGTGTGCTCTAATCTCAAGATCGGGCACGCCAAATCCTTTTGAGTAATCCTTAACTCCACGAGCCTCTTGTTACAGTGATTGAAATGTGTGGCAATCGAATTAACAAGCTTCTCTAATGTTATTGCAATCCCAAAATTCTTTGCACAACAGAAGATCCAGCCAAAGCTGTCCTATGAGCAACACAATGAATAGATGTTAGAAATGGATTTACATGTTTTTAAAAAAGCGTTGAAACACCATTCTCTGACACTATCATGGTTGAACACCCATCAAAACCAAAAGCGATTAGCTTTGAAAGATCAAAATCGTTTCTTTTCAATTCATCAAGAACGGCATTAAAGATAGATTTGGTAGTCCCTTCACTTACACGAACTATGCCATAAAGCTATAGGTGGGAATACAATCATCAATGAGGTAGGACAAATAGATAATCAAGTGTCCATGCTTACTAATATAATTAGACTCATCAATCAAGACACCAAAGAAAGGACTTCAAGACACTTTTTTCAAAGTGGAGTTCATGAGACACCTACCAATACAATAAACCATCTCCACACAAGCCTTGTCGTCATTGTACAAGGATGTGGAACATGGCACTCGACAATCTTGCAAAAGAGAAATCATGTCAGTAAATCCAAAAAATGCATAATTTTTCTTTGCCATATGATAGGCAACCCTAAAGAGAGTAAAGAGAGCCTTGTCTTTAAAGTTTTCTGCCCTCTTCATGTTGTTTTGAAGCTTTCCTTTCCTTCTAAGAGGAAAGCGTCCATTGCATTCACAGGACATTCATTTCGACAATGAGCTTTCAAGTTACTAAGCTTAAAATTAACTGAACCATCTCTTGAATAGGCACTATGGTGACGAGGATATTTTAGACAAAACTTACAATACAAATTAGCTTCTTCTTCATTGTATACAAGACAATCAAACTTTTGTAGCCAGTCATCTTGGGAATCAGCACGCGCCTCAATCCTTCTTTCCAATTCTAACCTGTCTGCTAAAGACAATGAAGAAATTTCATCAGTAGAAACTGTCTTTGGTAAGTTAGATGAATCTCCTTTCGTTTTCTTGGAATTTATCTTAGAAGGTTCAAGCCCTGCCCATTGAAGAAGAGTACCTTGTCATTTCTTATTACCTTTTTCACCCCCTTTATTACCCTTTCTAGAATTTTTGAAATCCATTTAAAATAGGCTATAAAAACCATATCCACACACAAAATAAAGTTTAGGTTCACAGATGCCTAAATCTTTAAGCACGAATATGTAGCAAGCGAAAAATGTAGGGACATATTTACCAGATTTGATTTGTCGACGTCAACATCAAGGTGGGCTGCCCAAGAACAAGTTGCACTCCATGGACAACGGCAAGCTTTGTATTTCTTACTACTCGAGAGTCAAGACTCGAGACTCGAGTTTTTGTCTCTTCTTTTGAAGCTTCGAAAGGTAGTCCGGACTCAACATGTATGTATGATGCCTCGTGAGTCACAAGTACACGCCCTTCTACCTTTTGGCGCATCCTATCCTTGTCCGATGTCAAAGAATAGAAGCCTTGATGCTCTCGACTCTCGAGTCTGGACTCTGTAATATGTATTCTTTTCCTGGCAGGCCGCAGCAAGTCTTGGCTCTTAAACTTTAAAGGTTCAAACTTCGAACTCAAAGGCTAAGTTTTAGGCCTCTGGCAGCTCAATGCTCACGAAAAAAGAGGCTGTTGCGCAGCTGAAGTCTGCACTCAACTCTCGAGTCTCGAGGCTTTGGATACTTGCAGGCTGTGCCCCCAACATTCAAGCCAGAACGGATTCTACAGACTGCACCCGGGTCCCGGCACCATGTATTGTGTATGGTCTAAGGCTTGAGCACTGAGGAGCGAGCTGCAGCCTGCGAGGTGTATGCACGCAAGAAAGACAGGCTCAGACAACAAGAAAAGCCTTGGCCCTCGAAGTTCGAACTGTGAACACAGAGAGTCGCTCGGTCGAAAGTTGAAACAATTTGTTTTAGGCGAATTAGAACTTTAGGGTACAACCTAGTACATAGTACAAATCAAGCTGATTATACATATCTTGTTTTTTCATTGGGAGAGTCTCCCCACATGCTCATGTAGCCCTCTCTAGTAGGGACAGACTGTAGCCCTTTGGGCCAGCTCTCAGAAAGGTGTCGAAGTTGACACTCCCAATGAGATTCTTAGAGACTCAAATGGTGCATGGGACCGTGGGCTATGCCAATAGACACTACAACAAGCATGCGTAACCAAGACAAGGCTGTAAACGGTGGCAAGACCTGCCTCTCACTCACACTTCATGAGCACTTACACAAACCCTAAGCTTGGAGCTGAGATTGGGCATTCCGATTGGGCATTCCATAAAGGTGAAGGACTCCACGAAGATTGAACACCACAACAAGAATTTCAAGACCATAGACGAGCTTCATCTACAACACGAAGGAGAACAAAGATCATGAAGACTATAGGCATGAAGATGAAGATACGAAGAAAGAAGACATCAACCAAGTGGACACAGCAACGATTTGAAGACCAAAGACAAAGATGACTATGACACTAAGGGCATCTCGACATTGAGAAGAGGCGACATTCCTCTTCACACACATTATGCTTTTGAGTAGATGCGACTCTTCCCTCTACACACACACATACACACTCAAAATTCATTTTCGCTTTGTATAAATCTTAGAATGTCATGAGACCCTACATGTTGTATCCGATTGAACCATGGTCGTTGAATTCGTTGAGAATCACCATGATGTATCCAATAGAGTGTTAAATCCAGTGAGAATCCACCATGATATATCACGAGAACCTTGTAGATGTATCCAACAAGAGACCAAGGCACTATGATTTGATCACTGGAATAACTAAGCTTAGGAGGGCGATTGTTGGGGTAAGCTTAGCTTATGCCCTTAGTATGGAGACTCTCCCTAAGTCCACATGCATGATTACATATCCAAAATAATTCCCACATATGTATACATGACACATGGACTTTTGTAGCACCTTTCCACTTGCATATGAAGCCAATAGATAGGTCAAAAACAGCCCCAAAATGGTGTGCACAAATTTTGCCACTTGAATACTTTCCTCTTGGGCTGATTTGAAAGATCTCCACACCTCATTGATGATGTCACTCAAGCTACAATTCCTTCTCCTATATATTGAGCTCATTTTTATGCTCACAATATATGTAACTTTATGTGCAATGAGAGCTTGACCAATTTCCATAATCTTGTGTTCTTAAGCATTTTTTCATAATAATTTTTTATCTGAGAAAAAGATCCTTCTATTAGTTAATAAAACCTGCCCATAGGGCTACAAACCACCTCTACAAAAGAGGGCAACATCAAAAGCATGGGGAGACTCTCCCCGTGAGTGAACAAAATCTATACTATATATTAAGGAGACTGGTTTTTCAGTGCCACGTGTCGCAATTTGCGAGAGAGAGAGAGAGAGAGAGGCGGCCGGCCACACTAGTATGTACAATGAGGCTAAATCACAAAATGGGAGGAAGAAAAAGCCACACAGGTGGCCAATTGTGCCAACTGGGCGCAACCTGGACCATGGTGAAGAAAGTCTCTGGGAGCCAGACTCGCAAGAAAGCCTCTTTGCCCGCATTGATGATTGGGATGTGACAGAGAGTAAGGTTTCTAAGGCAGATAATGCCAACTCGAAGGGAGCTTCAAAGGTAGGGTTCATGTATCCAAGCAGGAGAAACACTGATGATGACTTGACAGATACTGTTGTTGACGAACGAAGAAGCGGAAAGTTTGGGCCTTCAGGATCAAACATGGTGCCACTTGGAAAACGGAAATGTGGCACAAAGCCAGGTTTCAGCCACAATGTTGTGCTGAAGGGCACAATGCTGAAGGACCCGCAGGGTTTTCAGGATAAAGAGAAGCAAATGGGTGGGGAATGTCTAAAGAAACTACAACAGAGGACAAGGGCTGTTGGAGCAATACCCTCCTTCAAGAGAAAGGATGGGCTCATGAAGATGTTCAAGGGAAGAAGCTGGGTGGAGATGAGTGGGTGTCTAGCACAAATAAGGGAAACGTATCTACGAGTTGGTAGACTTACCAGGAATTGACAAATGATGGTGATCAAAAGGGTACTTGGAACTCTCCACCCAGTGGCAAGGCCTTAGCAGGCTGGGGTGCTGATTCAAATGAGCAGGGAAAAGATACTGGTTTGGCCCATGAAGGAGGATTGGGGTAAATCGAAGCAAAACAAGAAGCACAACTTGGGAGTGTTCAAAATGGCGACAACTGGAGGTCTCAACCTGACAGCCAACTTAAACCGTCTAGTTCTCATGGCTGGGGCTCGGCGGACATGCAAATTGATAGTGATAGTGCTGGAGTTCAAGGGTGGAATGATATACAAGGAGAGTGAATTTTTCCTTCAAGAGATTCAATACTTAGTTCATTCTTGAGAAGATTCTTGTGCATCATTCATACAAAGAGGCAAAGTTGGGATGTGGGATCGATCATGTCATGATAGATTCGCATGGAGAACACCAAGGAGCTGCTTTTGGGTTGTTCAAAAGGATGGATCCAAAACAGATTTTTCATATTGGAAATGCTTGGAACAGTTGCTTGAAACAAAGTATCATGGTGGCACGAAAAAAGAATTAGAGAAAGGGGAGGCCAGAGATAGGTGAAAGACTGGGATGAGCTCCTTGTCTCCTGCCAAAAGGAGGCCAAAGACAGTTGGAAAACTGGGGTTATCGACATTGCTCTCAAGGGAGGTATTTCTGATCAAGGAAGCTGGGGTATGGGAGTCAAATCTGTGGCTCCAAGTGAGACTGCCAACTTCAGAAAGGTGTGGAAGTTGACACGTGGGCTACGCCTGTAGACACTACAAGCAGCATTCGTAACCAAGACAAGGCTGCAAACAGTGGCTGGGAAATGTGAACTGCTGGAACTGCATCTCCCTTGTATAAAGCTTTTTGTGGTGGTGAAGAGGGAAATATAGATGGAAAGTCTTCAGTGGCTATTGATAGATAGCGAGGCTATTGAAAGTATCAGAAGAGGAGGCAAAAATTGGATGTTATAGTTTGATTTCAGTAGTGTTCTTTGTGATTTTCCATCTGTATTAAGAGCATTGGGTCGATCTCCCCTCTCCCAAATGGAATGAGATGGAGTGCTTGCTGCACCCTACTTATAGTGAAACGTCCTTATCGTCTAATCAGTATGCGAAGACAAGGCAAATTTGTCCATTGAGCAGCAACATGTTTAATCAGCAAGCCCAGCTAAGCAACTTTTGTGAAGGATTTGTTTCGAATTTTAGTAGTAAGAATCAAATCAAATAGCCATTGCAATACGCAGAACTGACTGAAAATTTTGGAAAACAGAAAAGTGGATGCATTCTTGAATGGTGTCCCACAATCCATTTGTAGGGTTTGTTGTGGCTTCAAACTGTAAAGCCCCCCCCCCCCCCCCCAAAAGAGCATCATGGGAGTGGTCCATGTGAACAAATCTCCTCCCTTGATCTCGAGGGGAATCAAGGGGCTCCCCCAAACGCCCCGTATGGAGGGCCTTATACTACTCAGAGCCCATAAACCCTTCAGCAGCAGAATAGTAGTGATGCTTTAGAAGAACTTTTGCCCTCCGCTAACCTGTTCTAGCTTGTCAAAAGGCACTTCTCTTGTGTAGGAGGTACTTTAAGGACCCGAGCGAAGCTGCCGCAAGCGGATGGATTCAATTTGAGGGCCGCCAGCTCTCAAGACGATATGGAGTTGCTGTTTTGCTTTTCAAGGGCCCTCCAAAGGCGCCATTGGCGGGCCTGTGGGGGAGACACCTGGAAGTTAGCTTGCACGTTGGAAACTAATGAGCAAGACCAGAGAAACTACAGCTTGCGATCGCCTCACCAACCATGTCAAGCTATGGCACCCACATCAAGAAGACTTGAGAGCTTCTTGCAAAGTTCAAGTACGTCGAGAGCTGTCGCGCATGCTCTGTAAATTCCCCTGCTATACCCGATGGGCTCATCGTCTCGTCCTTTGGGAAGATGGGCTGACATTCAAGACCCTCAGATGAAGTGCAACTATGAGGGAGCTCAGATACACCAACAAATGTCGTCCAGAAGCTTGGCAGAAATCGTATGTCGAAGCCCTGGGTCGGGGAAAGCTTCAAACACAGTCTACATATTATGGCATTTGGCCAAACCCATTCCACCGTCTTCCGAGATTCTTTTGATCCCTGTAGGTGCTTCTGCGCATTGCTTGATTGATCGACACAAGTGATTGTCCTATTTTATGCCACTGAGCCTTTGTGTACTTTTGATTTTACATGGATCGTTTTGGGATTGCTATAGTGGCATAAATCGTTGCTAACAAGGATCCGAAGATGTTGATTTTGTCTCTTCTTTCTTTATACTTCCAAAGTTTGAATTATCAATTCGGTGTTTGTCTTTGCCGTAAGTTTTTCCTTGCTTTGTTTGCATTTATCTAAATGAGCTTGGTTGACTTTGCTCAAATGATTGATAATTTTTTTTGTGGAAAAAGTCTCACATGCACGGCAAAGCTTACTCGAGGATAGCCCATGAAAAGGTTTGTTTACCAAAGCATTTGGGTGGTTTGAGAGTTATTGATGCACAATCTCATGCATCAGTCATGTTGGGTAAGTTATGGGAAAAATCCATGATGGCCGCAATCATGGACACATGTATTATTGTGTTATCCAATATTGTATGTTGGTGGGTTGGAAATTGTTTGATGTACATGCTAAGTTATTTGCATATGCTTTGATGAAGGTGCCACATGTGGGGGGACGGGTACGGAGAGAGGTTTTGAAGGAAGCTTTTGAGGGAGCTTCTTCATGTTTTTTTACATGGGTGATATATTCTAGCAAAAAGCTGCCTCCTCTGTTGCTGGAAAGAGCTTTTTGGAGAGAGCTTTCGTTGTCATTTATCAATCCCTCAAAATTTTCAAACTATGGATATCTTTGATAAAACTTATGCTACAACCATATTCAAAGGACAATTTAGTACAATCCACACTTTCAGGACATGTGAGTCACGACCCAGACCATAATTTTAGTTTAGTATACATCATCTATTAGCAAAGCAAACGAACTGCAAAACAACTTCAACCCAACAAATAGCATATATAAACAAAGCAATATGGTAAGCCCCAAATAGAAAAACTGCAAGACCTTTAGTGCAAACCAACAAAGAGACATGTTATGCATAAAGTAAGCGATTTTTTAAAAATTGAGATAACATCATCTTGAAGATGAAATTCTCATTAAAAGAGTTTCAATGCAAAATCAATCCACAATTACATACAAAGTCACAAACGCTCAGTGGCAATTATATTGCACGTCTACAACTGAACAGATGCAGTAGATCTTCATTGTAAACTTGCTCTGATAGACAAACATATTGTGGTTCATATCCAAACCAAAATAGCGTAGGAAAATGTAGTATATGTGTTTACAGGCCATATATGGATTACTTTGCGCCACTCGATCTGCAAAGTCTCCACATGTACACATCGAACTACTGACAACGTGCACTTCGTATCTCTCTCCTCGAACTTGAGAAGAAGACGTCTCAACCATGAATTTTTCATGCATGCCTGCCTTTACAACAATGTGTTGAATAACATGTGCTTCCATGATTATGGCTGATTCAATTCTCTTAGAGGCTTGAATTGATATAACTGGCCGATAGTGCACATTGCTGGTTGTCCTTGCTGCAATCTTATTTATTGTAAAGCCCCCTGTCTCCAAATCCAACAGCTCCAAGGAATTTATGTTTGTTCCCTTCTCCACAGACCAAGTTGTAGGTACTCTTGCAGGGCTTTGAGTGATTGTGTTGCAGATTTTCCACGTGTGATCCACAGTATCATTGCAAAACCACATGAATTGTGCCTTCGAAGCACTTACTTGACCAGCGGAATCACCTCTTCCCCATGTACGAATCCCCCAAAAGGATGGTGCAACCGCAGTTGCACCAGTGTTCTTTATGTTTTTCTTGCATTTACCAAATCTAGAACCTAACCACCCTTGACATTGAACTCTACTACCCTTTGGTATACGACGCAGTGCCCACATTGTCTTATGTATACCTGTCTCTTCTACTACCAGACCACTGTCGTTATCTTCGACCTCATGAGCTACCATTGTAAAAGTTGTTTGTGTTCCTCGACGATTGCGAGGAACGTTCTGTGTAATATATTCAGGTCCGTGCGACACGTTCTCCTTCTCACAACGTATTGTACTAGCATTTTTGCACCTTCTGGTTATAGTAATATTATCTCCATCCATTGTTGGTCTTTGATATAGGAGCGTACCTCACACCATCTTCAATGTCTTTAGCAATGGTTGTTGGACCTGGTGCTTTTCTGTTATGCGCGTTGACCAAGTTTTTATGCCGATGGACCTGCTCCCTGATATCTACCTTCGACAAAAGCAAGCATCTTCACACTTTGCAACAATGAGTTTGATAGATCGGAAATGCATGCATCGTACAAGCTTAATAACTCTTTGCTTCCCTCGCCGCCTAGCCAGCTGGCATGCTTTGTTTCCGCAAGATCTATAGTTGGAATGTATGACAAATCATCTACTTCCTGCAAATTTAAAAAAATATAGTTAATGCATTGAAGTAATTAATTTTACTTGCCACTAATTCATATTCTACATAGTTTTACCCCAACAAAGTGCTTTCTCTAGCAAGAGTAACGCATGTGCCACCAATTGAGCCAACAATCCATCTGGGACAAGTTACTGTCGGATACTTTACCAGTTGCCCACCAGGCTCGAATAGTCCTCTACAAGCTTGTTGCCTCATCCTCGCTCCGTGCACATCGCCAAAGTTCACACAGACGCTTGTGTTCGTCCTGGAAATTTTTATGCACGTATTGCATGGTGTGAATTTGCAAACTTTGCTCCCAATGAAACAAGCAGGGACGTTCTCTTCCCTCCATAATATTGTCAGACCCTCCGTTGAATACAGATCAAACAGCTCTCCAATTTGCCCCAGTCTCATCTGCCATGAATCCTATAAAATCTGCTGGAAGGTGCCCACTTTCCAAAAGCATTGAACTCATCATTTCCCAAAACATGGTTTGGCATGTGTGTCTTCTTCTTTCATCTCGCAAATGGCTATTGTTTGCATTTCTTGGATTTTATATAGTGCATTGATTAATATTTGTTACAAACAAAAGAAAAAGAATAGGGTCAATATGTCAATAGGGCTTACGTAGGGTCGTATACAAGGGCTGCCATTGTTGTCCATCTTGCTACTCTACGGGCGTGATCAAAGCAAACCCAACTTTTTCGGAGGTCCCCACTACCGTCCTGCCGCATTCTATTTACAAGCTCAACACCAGATCCTAGGCCATTGACTAACATTTTGAACACATGACATCTTTTGTTTTGATATGTGGATTGTCCTGGAAAAAGTAACAGTGAAAAAACTTGTAGCCGCAACTGTTTTTGAGCCGAATCGATTGGGACTCTGCACCGACACCAATACGTGTCATTGTAGCTTCTCGCATCCAATGTTTGAATCTGAGTCACAAACCACAAAGATGCAGGTAAGAACATATAGAGGGAGCACACATGATACATATATTAGACATGAGAGAGCTTCACCTTTGTGTATGAATTACTGGCCGCATCTCCTCTAGCACAGAGCGCAACTCATTACTATTCAATTGTTCCCCATTTCACGCACCACTGCTCCCATGACCATCTACTTTGCAAGATTAAATTGCAAGTGCCTAGGTCCCGTCACTGCGCTTTCAGACAGCACACGTGACACAAGCTCTCTAGTTTGTATAATTGATGATCGCATAACTCCCTTGGCCACGGGATGATTATGCCTTTCAAGATGTATAAATAAACGGGTCCAATTGTAATCAGCCAGTAGGTAATAGACAGTGCACTGACACTCTCGAAGAAGAACTGGACAATTGCCACAATGAAAACAACTAAGTGTTCCATTTTCGGAGATAAACATACCAACAAAAGCAATTGATGTTAGTAACTTTCCATTCCAAGAAATCTCGTTTGGCAACCCGTTTACTGCATTTATCGATCATGAGCTATTCTTACAAATGAGGTGCCCACCACATTTACTTCTCTTCAATCAATGTTGGATACCTCATTCCAAACTGAACAGGCTTAACTTCACAGTGGCCATCATACTTCTGATCCATTCCCATCATTTTTGAAACGCCATCTAGCACCGCATCTAGCTCATAAATGCAGTCCCCGTTGTATATTTGAGGAGCTTCATCAACATGCTTCTTGATTGAACATCTAGGGATCATTCCGCTTAATTTGGGGTACTTATGACTATTCAATACAATATACTCTAAAGTACTCTGTGTTTTTTCCAATTGCTCAGATTTTACTCTTTTTTCTGTCTTTTTGTTATGTTCCTCACCTAAGTTGCCTGCCTTTTCTTCATCATACGCATGAAAGAAACCATCAGTCTTACCAGATGAATTTTTGGTAGACCTTTCTCCTTGTTCTTCAATGGAATTGTTAGACAATTCTACAATTTCCACCTTTGGTGTTGAGGATAATTTCACACAGTCGTGCGAGACCAACAGAAACCTTGAAGACAAGGTTGAATCCAGCACAAAGTGAAACTGTTGATTTACTTGCACACCATCTGCCACCTGCGTTTGAATGTCTCCGTCCGGAGTTGAAATGATGGCAAACAGCTTACTGTCACCACAACCTCCATAGTCCGCAGGATTCACCATCGAATATCTTGCCAGGTAATCAATCAACAAGGGGACATTGCCGATAGTATTTAAAAATAAAATCACTTTGCTCAAGGATGACGAAGCCATTGCCCAACAAATCAAGCAGAAGCAATTGCATATATGTGAATTTCCAAGCTTACCCAATATCATATATTTATAGGCATCCAAGACACTCTATATATCTATCTCCCTCATCATTGCAATCATGAAAGACATGGTTGTCATAAAGCCCATGTGTCCATGTTAGCTAACTTTCTCTCTAGGCTTGAACTACATGTATCAAATGAGGTGGAAAAGGCAATCGCATCTGATTGTTGGAGATGAAAGTAGAGCAGTGTCCACGGTCCATGAAGCTAAGGCAATGGGTTGTTGGCAATGGGCTGTATGGCATCAATCCATACGGCACTAGATTTGTGCCTCAAGCCGCGAGGCAAGCAGCTTCTCTGACCGCACGCCACATCGGATTGTAACGCCACTTGTGGCCTAGGAGTCATGACCTTGCTTGTGACCCTTCCACTCGACCTAGCTCAATGTTAACGCATGGTTACGTCACCTAGCCACCACAATAGTAACTTAGAAGTTCGATGGCAAAGGCCAGCTGGAGAAATTCTAGGAGTAGAGCCAGAGATGGCGCTAGAAGAAGCTAGCGATACAGTGAATTCAATTCATGGCGTCACCCTGCACATGCCGAATGATAGCAGGCCAAGTGCTGCAGTCTATAGATGTCGAATGAGGATTGGGCAATGGGGGGTGTGTGAGAGGGTGGATGAACTGACCAGATGCCGGGTACTGATGGAGAAGGAGGTCCCATAGGAGGTATATGCTAAAAGGGCTAATTAGGGAGCACTAGCTCGCGCAACCCGCAAGTGGCAAAATGGCTTGAGGTTAAGACTAATCGAATACATTATTGAGGCCTTTCTGGAATGTCCCTAGGATATTATTAAAACTTATGTTTGCTTTCCTTCTTCTTCTACTCTCTCTCTCTCTCTCTCTCTCTCTCTCTCTCTCTCTCAAACTCCTCTCTTTATCTTTGAGGCCTCTTTGGATTGTTCCTACTTCAACATGCAATATTTGTTTGCAAATGATTGCATTGCACATACACAAAGAAACACTTTCAAAGAAGATTTTCCTCAAAGTCTGTAAAGGAAAGTCATTATCATCATTGAGGAGGTAGTGTCATGGAGGAGATTGCTAGCTAGTGAGTTGTTGCATGTGTGGATTCTTTATATCGCAAGTGTGGTGGATTTATTTTTTATTTTCCATTGCATACGAGGCTTTGAGTTCAAGTATCCCGCATGGTCTGTTTCAAGGGCATGTTGAGATTGCTCATATAATGCTTTAAGTTTCTCCTCTCTTTGTCTCTCTCTCTAGATTGTTTCTACAATGTTGAAACGTCTGTTTGTGGGTGCGTGAGTGTCACATGTGTGAAGAAAAGAGGAAATTGAATACCGTTTCTATCACCCAAGTGTGGAAGATAGATTAGTTCCTACGATGCTAAAACTTCTCTTCTCTTCCCTTCTCCTTCTTTTTCATCTTCTTCCTCTCTCTCCCTCTCTCTTTTGGGGAAGATGTTTTATCGAAAATGAGTTAAATTTGTTGTTCTTTCTCATAAAATGATTCAAAATAAATAAAATATAAATTTTCAAAAATGTTGTGCATGCAAAAATAAATAAATTCTCTTGCAAGGTCCGTAGTCAAGCTCGCCGGGTCGCCGCTATCAATAAATGACAATCTCTCTCTCTCTCTCTCTCTCTCTCTCTCTCTATTGCTTGAGTGCCGGACAGTCACTGTAGCCCCTTCCCCCTAGCTGCTGCAAGCTGGTGGCTTGTCTTTGCTCTTGTTGAGCGACCAAGTGGCATGTTCAGTGTTCTTGCTCTTGATGGTGCGAGGTGCTCAGAGCGATCGCATCACTATGGGCATGTGCGCGTGCGTGCGCGCGCGCACACACACACACACACACACATGCACACAGAGGAGGTAGTTGCTTCGGCCAAAGCTACACATCCTGAAGAGAGAGAGAGAGAGAGAGAGAGAGAGAGATATGCCAGGAGCAGTTCCCCTCCAGCTTGTTGATTATTTTTTGAAGATGAAAGCAGGAGATGGTCCAATGGTCCAATTAGTTTCAGGTTGCGAAGGGTTTGCTTGGGAGAGGTGCCGTATATGTGGTATTGCTACTTTACAAAGCTAAAGCCAGAAATAAGCTTATATTCCCTAGCCCAAAACCTTCCAGAGACTTGCGGTGGATGAATGGGTGCAGGGCAAGCAGCTGGAGATCAAACAACACAGGCTGTATATTTGGGAGAAACATTGATTATGAGAACAGAGAGTGCATCAGGATCGGTCCCACATGAGTTCAAGACTCCTTGAAACTCTCTCGCAGCTGTCCTCCACCAACTCGACTCCCATTCGCAGGACTTCGAAACTCTTCTCCTTGCATCCTGCAATGGCTGTGCCTGAAACTACACCAGAACACTAAAGTTAGGTTGTCCCATGCCAGGCTCTCGTTGTTGTTAGCTTGCATGGAGCACTCGATTGCCTAAGTTGTGCTCAATGTACTGTGCATGTATGTTGATGTGAAAGAGGCAAGAGGGGGGCATTATTGCCTAGTGAACTGTAGCAGTGGAAAGCAAAAACAAAATGAAGAGAGCACAGAGAGAGAGTACTTGATCTCCTGAGAGGGCGGGCTACGCGAGCTTGCCATGTTGCGCAAAACAAAGCTGGTGCCCTCACCGACATGCTTCTTTTCACCTCGTTCACCAGAATGCCTGACTGTCCAACTCCCTACGTCATGCCCGTTTTCCTCCCTCATTTTCCAGCCAAGCTCTTTGCAGCAGCTCTTCTTTTGCCGCGTGGTGGACCGGAATCCTTGTCCGCTTAATAGATAGTAGGGGGGAGGGCGGCCAGGTGGCGACCTCGCGCTCAGGCCGGCCATGCATGGGTGAGGCGGCATTATCTGGCCGCGTCATACAAGAACGAGCCAAGCTTGGCACGTGTGAGAAATTAGGCGTCAAAAGCCTACAGTACAGTTGCAGCAGTTATAATCAGCTCAACAGCATTTAGCTTTTGAAAGCTTCCCTCCCATGGAGAGCTATCGTATTGCACACTATAACCCACTGTCAGCTTGCCCTGGGTAAGACGGCCTCGCTAACCGGCCACCGAACGCTTGTTGATGTGAGGCGCTAGTGCTCAAGATAGCACAGCTGGAATCCTCTCCCCTAGCCTTTTTCCAAGTGGATCCTGTTCCGTGTCTCCTATGTCACCGTGTCGGCTATGGATAAATTTCGGCTAGCTTGCATGCGTGTAGGTGAAGCTGACCTGCACAGCCGGTAACAGCACTTTTTGGGGGGCACCACAAGCTGTTAAAATATCAAGTGCAGGTGACAATGGGATCGCAAGTGCACGCATCTAGCGTAGTGGTGAGGGCCTCTCATTTTGAGCTAGAGGTCCTGTGTTCGACCTGGCCGTGTGAAGTCCGTGTTGACCTTTTGGTCAAACCTTGCCACTAGGTTGTTTTCAACCGGCAACCGGCTTCACTTGCTTTGCCACGAGGGCTAGCAGGCCGAAATTTAACGAAAATCCACCGTGTCATCGTGTCAAGCCAATCTCCTCTACCACTGTGTCAAGCCAATCTCCTATGCCACCTTGTCACCATGTCGAGCCAATCTCATTGCACCCCTGCTGCCCATGGCGGTGCTCACATACAAACCCAGGTCACACGTTTAAAAGGTGCTAGCACCAAAGCCTCTTCCTCTCCCAGCAATCATTCCTTGCTCAAGTATAACCTGAGGCGCTAGCGCTCAGTCCCAGCTGGTTTTTTCAGCCCACTTGAGCTCCTCTCCATCCGCCCACTTGAGCTCCTCTCCTATACATGGTGTTCCTCCACCGCATTCCTATCCGAAGGAACTCTCCTTCATATTGGTGGATTTAATGACAATGTTCGTGTAGTCCGTCAATTCCTGCCATGCTTGCTGCAAAAAAGAAACATAGAGTCCAAGGCCGGGATAGATCAGTGGCAACAGCAGCTTTTCGTCAATGTCGCTAGCCAATCAATTGATGAAGCACCTACACCGAAGCTGGTAGAATAGAGTGTGAAGCTTGATATCAAATTGGCCGGTTAGTACTTGCATAATAAGGCCATCCTGCAACAATGAATTTCGTAAAAGTTTGTTTCTGATATCATTGATCGAATCGCTATTATTGTGTTTTTCCAAAAGATGCTCCAGATCATACTATATAGCTTAATAGTATTGGTGTTATAAAGCTTAATTTGAATTGGTGTTGATGTGCCTATAACTCGGCCTATTGGTAGCAAGCATTGTTGTTTAACCATGCTCGGTAGTGATGGCATCAAATTTTCTATAAATAGGAAATGATTTTAAGATTTTCAAGAGTTGCAAGAGAAAGACAAACAGTAGCATATTAAGTGTTGGTATCAATACAAGGTAAGTTTTCAGAGAAACCCTTTGACTTCACCCCGGATACCTCCTTCTCCCTCTCTCTCCTTCGCTTTCCTTCTATCTCACCATACATGTCCTGCATGAGTTAGATAGAGGTAAAACAGGAGTGAGAGTGAGTGAAGTATGTGTTCTTGTTGAACTTTGGTTAGCAAAATTTCCTATAAATAGGAGATGACCATAAGGTTTTTAAGAGTTGAAAGAGAAGGTAAAACAAGATTGTTGCATAATATTAAGGTAAAGATCTATTGCTAGCTTTTGAAAGTTTCCCTCCCTCCCTGTCCCACCAGGTTCTCTCTCTCTCTCTCTCTCTCTCTCTCTCTCTCTCTCTCTCTCTCTTATATTCAATATACGAGAGAGAGAGAGAGAGAGAGAGAGAGAGAGAGAGAGAGAACCGGGTAAAAGAGGGAGGGATAGATAGTGAATCACGGAAACACTGATAGCAATTTAGTTTAACAATAGCCATGTCTTGTAAACAAGCATTGGAAATACGCTTATTGGCATGCATGCCAACTGTGGTAGCCTAGAAGATGTAAATATTATCTTTCACAGATTACCGGGACAATACCTTACAACTTGGAGCATAATGATCTAAGGTCCTCTTCCTTCCTAAAGCTCTACATTAAGGCTGAGCGTGAGGAAGGAAGATAGTGAGAGAGCCCAGCATATACCAGAGATAATCAAGTTATTTTCTTTTTGGTTGAAATTACAGAGTTGTCTATCTTTGCATTACTATATAAGGTAGAAGATGGCCAAGAAAAGTGATGTCGGTGCTACTGTTGAATTTATTTACAATGGAGAAGCTATTGGAATTGGAAAAATAGACAAGACTTCAAATTTGGCCAAGCTTTATGGCAGCAGAATGCCAGCTGGATGCTTTTCCATTGATGTGCTTGAGGTGTACGAAGGGAAGGGTGTTCCTTTGCCTCATGTCCCTTCAATGAGGAGATGACTACTTTGAAAAGGGCAAAGAACAGTTTTATTGCATGGCCTAGAAGTGAGTAGGTAATTTTCTATTTTACTTTTCTAAGGCCTTATCATCAATATCTTTTAAGTGGAGAGTGTTGTTTCTACATCTGAAATGAGTTAACTTGTTGAATGATCTTGGCTTTGTATATTATTAAATAGCGGGTCACCAAGACCGCAAGAGCAAAACCAACACAAATTTCACCATCAGCTACTGTCAGTCACTACAGTAGCCAACCGGTTAGTGTTGTCCCATCTCCACATGTTTCAACGGTGGAAAAAGCTAAGAAGGTTGCGAAGGGTAAGGCGAAAGTGCAGGAAGGGACATCTTCTCGGTTTGTGAAAGATGTGAGATCGGATGAGTATATCAATGACAAGGAGATGGAGGCTTACATGACAGCAAGGGCCAGTGCCCGTGGGGAATTTTCAATTAACGAGGATGTCACTATACGACAGGATATGTTGTCCAAGCATCTTGGGAATTTGAAGGTGTGGAAATGATCTTTGTATTAAATTTATGCAACAACTAATGCGGAACAAGGATTTGGACATAATTTTTTGTTGTTTTAGGTAGAGCATGAAACTTCGTTGCCATGGGTTCCTCTTTGCCGATTGCTGAAACTTGAGAAAGCAAGACAAGTAAGCTGGGATTCCAAGCGTCTTCAGCCACTAGCAGATACCTTTTTGTTGGAGGGATATTATGAGTCATAGGGATCCTTCATATGCTCTATCAATGCACCAGGCCATCCTAGCATGGATGTTGACGACACAAACATTCGAACATGGGATCCATTGTGGCGAATGGTCAATGAAGAGTTTGAGGCTGAAATCAAAGTCACTTGTTGGGGTGACCTTTGTGGAAAAATGTTATATACATGGGATGGGAACCATAGGTTGGCCGCTTGGATGGAAGCTCTTAAACATAGTAAGTTTGGTTCTCTATATGGTTAACTTGAATGCGTGTTTTAAGATTAATTGGTGAGTAAATTCCTTGTGATTGCAGGTATCGACTACGAGAAAGATATCGATTTGCATCCAAGGGTTCGTGTCGAGCTTGTGGTGGTAGACTCTACAAATGAGGCTGACATGCTGAGCATAGTGATGCGTATAAACAAGTAAGTACCTTAAGGCAGGTTCGCATCAAGTGTTGACTTTATAATCACATAATGATGTCTTCCTATGCTGCCGATCTAATGTAGATTCAATGAGACGAGATTCGTGGCAACATCTTACATTGATATCTTATGGATGGTGCGAGCAATGGGGCTTGCCTCGAAGGAGGAAACATGTAGAAATTGCCATGTGTTGTCTACAATTGGATGCAAGCAGACATTGATAAAAAAGTAGGAAGAAAAGCATGGTATAATGTGCATGTGGCTCTAATGTCACAACCACTACATCCTACGAGTGCCAATGTGGTTTTTTTGCACAAGTTTACGTTAGATATTGCATCTCGTAAAGTCTATTTATCAGTAATGCAATACATGCAAGAAAAGTGCACTCTTGCATTGAAAAAGATCATTGCGGAAGGATAGAATGCTTCCTTTAGAATTTCAAAGCAATTACGTATACAAAAAGGCATTCTTTGAAACAGATGCACCGTCCAGAAAAATAACAAAACATGCATTGGCCATCGTTGATACAGAGTTAGGAGATGATTGATGGAGGTATGTTGTTTTGATTTGTCATGCACTAAAGGATGTAATTGATCCTTGTTGGTCTCAATGCAGGACATTGCAAACAAGTGGACCAGCCGCCCAAAGTGGCTAACGGAGGAAAGATTGTATGGGCTGGCATGTACAGATCTTCTACCTATGAAGAAAACATTCATTCTCCGTGCAATGGCTTCAACAGACCAAACAGACGTTAAGAGTTTAGACATACCACAAACAGGTGAATACATTTGACCATCACCTTAACAGTCTACCTATTTGGCTTCGCATGGGGTTAAATTGTAATGATAGATGTTTTCACAACCCAGGAGAGTCAGGTGTGTTTAGGGAGTGGTTGCGGATTGAGTTTTTTTGGGCGTCAATTGCAAGAGAAGCATGGAAGGTACAAAGCAGCATCTGGAGTATACATTTGAGCTCTATGCTTGGTCTAGACCTTGATTCATTCATCGATGATGCCAAGCTTACTCATAGAGGAAAGAGCTTTGCTTATGAGCTGGCTCTAATGAAGAAGCGAACTCAATCAGAGGTAATCAAAGCATTGGCAGATGCAGGAAAAAGATGCCTTTGCAAGTTAGATCAATTTATTCGGCTGCTTTAAAAAGAACTTACTATTAAGAACTTGTGATTTTGAAAAATGTATCAGATGGTTGAGAAAGCGTAAATTCAACATCAGAGGTATTTCTAGCTTGCAAAGAATGCTGGAGATCAGTAAACCAGAGCACGTGTTCAACCCTTTGCAAGTTGCCCTCAACTTCAAGGGAAGAGTCTACCAAGACCTGCCTTGGTTCTTGGAGTATGATGAGGGATGTTTCCCAATAAGCAAGGAAAAATCACACAACGATGTAGTGCGAGAAAGAGGAAAAAGAGCACATGCAGGTGTAGAAGTGACCACAGCAGTAGAGTCTAGTGTTCAATTGCCTCACGGGGAGGGGTTTGGTACGACTGCACAGGTACTATCATTCCGTGATTTGAGAACACTCTATTTATAAGCATTGTCACCGTGGTGTTAGTGCAATTTCACTAAACAATTTTTCTTTGTTATGCAGATAGAACAGTCTGTTCGCTCCTTTGGCTCTCACAGAGAGGCTAGAATGAAAGAAAAATGTGCGTTCTATTGATGTTTGTAACAATCATAGTCTTGATTGTTCAACTTGTTAATGTGGTCTTGTTGTTCAGAAAAAAGAAGTGAGATGTCTGCAGAGGAGGTGGTAGATTTTTCCACGAGTCTAGAAACAAAAATATTGCATGTCTCGGACTTGCCACTAGTTACAATACCTTCTACCGGTAATTTATGATCCAGGTTACATGGTTTTTCTAGTATGATTCAAGAGCCTGTTGCTAAGTTCATGTTTTTGTTTTGCAGCTGGCGGTGGTGATCATCTTCAGATTCTGCATCTCGGATGGGACAAGACAGAGGATGACTTGATTGAATGCACTATTAAGCAATGTCAACCCTCACGTGGTGGAGAAGTGTCTGATGCCGTTGCGAGATGGGTCATGCGCTGATTCATCGATGAACGCATCTAACCTTTTTTCTTGCCATTAAACGTGCCAATGTATGGGTTGTCTGAAACAAAAGTCCCGAATTGGAACAAGATGGAAGCATGCCATTTTGGACAACTCGCCCATCTTGCATTGGCAACAACCGATGACAGAGGTGCTTTCATGGTTGTTTGTACGTTAGATAATTATGGAATGGTGCATGAAATGGCATCAGCTGTTGGATGGCGAGAATATCACTTGAATGTGGTTGTGTGTAAGACACCTGTTTGCAAGACAAAGAGTAGAATTGTGCACACATTGTTGGTGTCAGCTATGAGAAAAGAGCAGACTTAGACTACAGAGGCCATTGACATTCCATCGAACGATGCTTGGTACGATTCTCTACAGGAAGATGATTGGACACGAGAGGAGGATGAGACACCAATGCGAGGTACAGTCTGTCTCTTTTTGGCTCTAAGTATGGTTTTTGTGTTTTAGGTTACTAAATCCTTTGACATAAAATTGTTGTGTAGGGGGTATGGAACGTGGTCCTTGGTTCCTTTGGCAGTTGCTTACACAATACACCAATGAGAACGACATTGTCGTTCAATACAGGGGTGATTGCAATGCATTAGCCTTAATGGGTAGCCAAGTGGGCCGCATGATGACAGTGTTTGAGAGCAATGAGCCTGTCTCCAACAGACTGAACAATGTATTGGAGATGCAAGCACATCGCTTGAGAGATATTCAAGAGTGAGATAAGAGAGTAACAGATGAATTCGAGCGTTCCTGAAGGCAGCATTTCTTGTGGAGCCGCATCCAAACATTGTGGAACTAGATCCGCCAGCCCATCCCATATAGTAGCCTAGCAATAAGATACCTCACATTTTGCAGCAAATGTTGTTTGTGGTCAGCCACTGTATTTGCATGCTTTGAACAGTCTAAGAATTATTAAATGTGTCCTGTTTGCTCGTAAATACTTGTAAAGAATGCTTTTTGCTTGTCGCAACATAGATCTTGTGGAGTGAAAGCGGGTGTACAAACTTGTCTATTTTTTTCCTTGGGTATATGATGCTGATTTTGATTTTGTGATCATAAATAAATAAATATGGTCTTTCTAAGTAGGTGCTACACGTAGAGAAAAAAAGAGAGCTTTTCTATCTTTTTGCCTCAACACACTAAGACATTTTGTTGACAATGTTGTTAGTGGTCAGCCACTCTCTGCACACCTATGAAAAGTCTAAAAATAAATAAATGTGTATTGTTCGCTTGTTGTCACAGAGCAAATCATATATAGTGAAAGAGTGGGTAGAAACTTGTTTGTTTTTTGTTTCGCTGATTTTGGCTTTTTTGTGAACATAATAATCACTATGCTACGAAGTGCAGAGAGAGAGCTTATTCGTCTTTTTGCCTTGACACACTAAAACAAGAATAGAGAAATCTTTTCCAAAATATAATCATTTGCTGAGTTTTTTTGTCAAAAGCTCCCTCATAAAGCTTCCTCCAATCCCCTACTCCGTTTCTTTACTAGCTTGGTGCTCATGTTGAAAATCCATTTTGAGTATTTTATCTAGGCATGGCTAGGTGCAATATACTAGTAATGGTGCTTTGGAACATTCCTTATATTGGGGCTTGATGTTTTTGTTACCATATACATGTGGTAGTGATGTGTGTGAACACACTAGGACCGCCGGGGCATTTTTCCCCTCTTTAGGAGGTTTTTTCCCCCGAGCATTGTATATACGCCCATCACTCTAGGGCTATCTATCTTTCCATTACACACTAAGTAACACACTATGTATTGTGTGCCTTGAGCTTCCTTCATCTTCTCTAAGCTATGTGCGTTTCTCTGCAACCCTAATTCCAACAATTGGTATCAGAGCAGGTTACGTCCTCCTGGGCTAAGTTGCCAGCTGCTCTAGCACACCCCTGCTCACTTTCTCCGATTACAGTGAAGTTTGGCGAGTGTTCGCAGGTTGACAAATATTTCGGGTGTACTCATAGAGCTCAGTCTGCTTAGATTTTTTATTCGGGCTCATTTCGGCCTCCGTTTCCATTACAGGCAGGTCTGCACAAGCAATTTCGTTATTTTGTACAGAATTCTTGTCAGTGCCAATTTTTGCATAACAGGTGCCTTACAATCTTCTACGTTTTGTGCTATATAGCACGTGTTGTTCCCGCTCCATTTCTCCTATTTTCGAGTAGTTTTCACATCAGGTGCAGCATTTACCATGGCTGACAACAACACAGATGTCTTCAAGATGTTTGCTGCTGAGAACAGGTTGGATGGGGATAATTACCCTATGTGGGCTTATATGATGCAACACGTTCTTGTGTCAAAGGGCGTCTGGAATATTATGCAGGGCATTCATGTACGCCCTGGTTCTGAGGATGTAGGCGATGTTGAGGATGTTGCAGGTCTTGCTACAAGGATTGCTGCTATTAGAGTTGTTTTGCCTACGACAAAACAAGCTCGTTGGGATGTAAAGGATGCGTGGGCTCATGCATTGATTGCGTTGTCTTTGAAGCGCACCATTGTTCCTCACATCCCTTCAGCAAATCTGCAAAACAGGCTTGGGATATTTTGGTTGGTCTTTATGCAAGTTGCAATGAGGCTAAAATTGCTTTGCTGTGTAAAGAGCTAGAGTCGAAGATTATGCATGAGGAAGATGATATGGACACTTTCCTTGCTAGTGTCAAGGATATCAATGAGCAACTTATTTGTGCAAGTGAAGTCATTTCAGACAGTTCCCTTGTGCAGACTATTCTTGATGCCTTACCAGATTCTTACCAGACTTTTGCTAGTACTTGGAGACTTATGACCCAAGGAAATCCTGAAGTTATCAAGTTTGATGCATTATGCACATTGTTGTTGCAAGAGTCACTTTCTAGAAAAAACAGGACTAGGCAGCGTGCAGTTGAACATGCTTTTATTGCCTCTCAGAGAAAGGGTGGTAACAGCAATACAACCACTTCTTATGGTTCTGCTGTGAGTGGAAAAAATTATGTTCCTAATGGTTCTGCTGGCAGCAATTTGTCTAGAAATTTTGGTGATAAGGGCAAAAAGAAAATGCGTAGCCATTATTGTACAGGTAATGATCACTTGATCAAGTCGTGTCCTAAGTTGAAGGCCAAAGAGGCTAAGAAGAAAGAGGGTGGTTCCAATACAAATGTTGGTTCCACTACAAATGTAGTCATTGTTGAGTCTTCTGTGAAAGGAGACTGTGTTGCTCATGTTGATGCAGAATGGGCTTTTAGCAGAGAGTGCACTTACAATCCTGTTGTCCATGATGCATGCTTGTCAGTTGATGCAGATTCACATGTGTGGTATTTCAACAGTGGTTCTACAAAGCACATTATCTCACATCGTGAATTGTTCACCTCTCTCGAGTCTGTCCCTCATGGAAATTCAGTCACTTGTGCCAACAATGCCTCTTATCCGGTTCAGGGAGTTGGAAAGATTGTGCTTACTACTGCAAATGGCAATTCCTTCACACTTGTTGATGCACTTTATGTACCTGGGATCAAGAAGAATCTCTTGTTTGTATCCACACTTGCTAGACTTGGACTTGTAGTCAAATTTGTGGATGATAGATGTACAATTCATGATCTCAGTTTTGGTGATGAAATTGTTGCATCTGGCCTTTTGTGCCGTGGGCTGTATAAGCTCACTTTGTATGACAAGTGTGGACAAAATTTTGTAACTGCTGTTGCAGATTCAAGGGCTATTTCACATACAAAACTTTGGCATGCATGTTTTGGTCATCTGAATTTTGCCAATTTGCTATGTTTGCAGAAATCTGATATGGTTGCTTCTTTGCCGCCTCTTGAAGCACCTGTCAAACATGTTTGTGAATGTTGTATTTTGGGTAAGATGTAGCGTTCTAAGTTTCCAAAGGATGGTCTAGTTCGGGCCACATGCAGGGTGCAGCTTGTGCATAGTGATGTTTATGGGCCCATGCAAACTCCGTCCTTGGGCAATTACCTTCAATTCGTGACTTTCATTGATGATTACTCCAGGAATGCATGGGTATTTCTGCTTAAAGCGAAGTCCAAAGTTTTTATGGGCTTCAAACAATTTCTTGCTATGGCTGAAAATGTCTCGAAATGTACTATGGGCACCCTCCGTTCCGATCGAGGGGGGGAGTATATGTCTCATGAATTCAATGCATTTCTGGCTAGTCATAGGATAAAACACCAATGTACACTGCCTTATACAACTCAACAAAATGGTGTTGTTGAGAGGAAAAACAGATCACTTACGCAAATGGCACGATATATGGTCAAAAGTCAACCTTTGCCGCATTCTTTTTGGCTTGAGGCCATCATGCGTGCCACTTATGTACTAAACGGGTGTCCTACAAAAGCTTTGTAGTCTATTACTCCATATGAAGCATGGCATGATAGAAAGCCTTCTATTGAGCACATGCATGTTTTTGGCTGTTTGGCAAATGCTAACACAGCGCGGAAAATTGGATGATAAGGCTGTCAAATGTATTTTTGTTGGTTATAGTGCTGAAAGCAAAGGTTACAGGTTGTATCATCCGCAAACAAAACATATTCTGGTTTCACGGGATGTAGTGTTTGTGGAAGATTCTGTCCAACCCTTGCTGTCATGTACTAGAGACAGTAATGTAAGCTCGCAGGACATTTATGACACTTTGTTGCCTCTTTTCAGTGGTGTAAATTCGAATGTAAGTTCCAATGAGGCAAATGTACATCCTATGGGGGTTTCTGAAAATGTTACAGATCAGCCTATTACTGATGCAGATGTACATGATGTACTTGATGAGGAAAGGGTTGAAAATGAGCAGGCTAGAGGTATGCCAAAATGGCTGGTGCACACTTTGCGTGACAGTAAATTGGATGCACCTCTGTCTAGTCGTACTCGTTCAGGCTCTCGCCATGCATCTTATGCATCAGATTGTTATGCTCTGGCTGTGTCTAGCTTACCTGATGTTGAGGAGCCTCTCTCTTTTGATGAAGCACAAAATTCAAAAAATTGGATGGTTGCCATGCAATTAGAATATGATGCACTTATAGAAAATGACACATGGACTTTATGTGATTTGCCTCCTAGAAAAAAGGCCATTGGTACGAAGTGGGTTTACAAGTTGAAACGCAAGCCGGATGGTGATATCGATCGCCATAAGGCTCGACTTGTTGCAAAGGGTTATGCACAGCAAAAAGGCATAGATTATGAAGAGACTTTTGCTCCCACTTGTCGTATGGCTACTGTGCGTTTTCTATGTGCATTGGCAGCTCATTTTGGTTGGGATGTACATCAAGCATACATTGTTACTGCTTTCTTGAATGGTGACATATTTGAGGAAGTTTATGTAACGCAGCCTCGCGGTTTTGTCATAAAAGGACAAGAGAACAAAGTGTGCAGATGTAAGAAGTCTTTGTATGGGTTGAAGCAATCTCCTCATGCTTGGTATGAGAAAGCTGACACTCATTTGGTCAAACGAGGCTTTCGTAACAGTCCAACAGAAAGCACATTGTATGTAAAGCGTGAGGGTGATGTACTTCTCATTGTGGTTCTTTATGTCGATGATTTGTTGATCACTGGACCAAATGAGAGACATATTGCTGAATTTAAGGCTGATTTGAATGCTACTTTCAAGATGAAAGATTTGGGGCTGTTGCATCACTACTTCGGTATACGGTTTAAGCAGTGTGATGGTGGTATTGCCTTGTGTCAGAAAAGTTACATAGAGACATTGCTATGTAAGTTTGGACTTGAGGATTGCAAACCTATTGCCACTCCCATGGAAACAGGTTTGAAGTTGAGTCTACATGATGCTGGCGATCCTGCTGATGTCACTCTTTACCAAACTGCTATTGGCTGCCTCATTTATGTATGCAACACGAGGCCAGATATTTAGTTTGCACTCTCATAGGTCAGCAGATTTAGCCCAGGGTCTAAGCATTGGCAGACTGTCAAAAGGATTTTCCGCTACCTTAGTGGCACTTTACATCTTGGCTTGTTTTATCCCAAGGGGGGATCATTGCCACTAGACTTACATGCTTTTACGGACTCAGATTGGGCTGGTTCTTTTGACACGCGAGTGTCCACAAGTGGTTTTTGTTTCATGCTTTGTAGTTCATGTATATCATGGTTGAGCAAGAAGCAACCTACTGTGGCCACTTCGAGTTGTGAGGCTGAGTACAGGGCAGTCTTCACAGCTACGGTTGAGTGTGTATGGCTCAGATGCCTTATGGCTGATTTGGGTGTTGGACAGGACACTGCCAACACTATCTACATTGACAGTCAGAGCGCATTGGCAGTTGCAAGGAACCCAGTTTTTCATGCTCGCACAAAGCACATTGAGGTGCAGTACCACTATGTCAGGAAGAGGCT
The DNA here is from genome assembly GCF_014529385.1 of Adiantum capillus-veneris. NCBI lineage: Eukaryota > Viridiplantae > Streptophyta > Polypodiopsida > Polypodiales > Pteridaceae > Adiantum > Adiantum capillus-veneris. The sequence goes on from NC_140953.1 coordinate 12,373,701, forward strand.
CTCAGCAGGAGAGATCAGCTTGGCTTATGTGCCAACTCAGGACAACCTTGCAGATCTTTTCACAAAGGCATTGTCTCGTGAGAATCTTGAAGATTTCCGCAAAGCTTTGGGCTTACTCCCCTTTGTGGACTGATCATGTCCTCAGGGCACTTCCCTTTACTCATGTGCCAGCTCTCGTTCACCGCATCACTCCAGGGGGGATTTGTTACCATATACATGTGGTAGTGATGTGTGTGAACACACTAGGACAGCCGGGGTAATTTTTCCCTCTTTAGGAGGTTTTTTCCCCCGAGCATTGTATATATGCCCATCACTCTAGGGCTATCTATCTTTCCATTGCACACTAAGTAACACACTCTCTATTGTGTGCCTTGAGCTTCCTTAGTCTTCTCTAAGTTGTGTGTGTTTCTTTGCAACCCTAATTCCAATAGTTTTCTCCTCCTTTGAGCAAGGACGTTGATACTATTTGCATAACAAGGGGATTATTGTTGTGGCTGATTTGTGGGATGGATTGTTAGTTAGTTGGAGATTATTGAATAATTTGTGGATTGTGTTTTGCTTTGAAGTCTTTTTGGATGTGGTTGTTGGAATGTTGCCTTTTACTATTCTTGATGTATTTTGTGTTTACAATGATTTGTTTTGGCCATTTTAAACTCCATTTGCTTGGTTGTGTCATAGAAAATCTATGTGTTTCTTTGGAATTTGACTAATTTAGCTGAATGATTCAATCACATTTGGAATGTACATTGGTCACAACCTTCTTTGATTGTTTTGTGCAATCAATCTGGTTTAAAGGATTGCATCTGAGTCAAAAAACGTTTGTTTGGAAATGTATGACTAGGGCCCTTATGGTTTGAAGCCCATTTGAATCGTTTGTAGAGGAATATTTTGTTTGGTATCTGTATTAGATGTAAGGTAGAAGTGGAATCTCTTCCTTGCTTGTTTTTGTTATGTTCACCTTTTTTATTTTTTGGATCCGTTTATTGCACTTATTTTTTTCTTTTACTGCACTTATGTTTTTGGATGCGTTCACTGCACTTATTTTTTGCTCTTTTTCATATATGCCTATCAAGAATTGGCAAGTTAACTGGTGGTTCTTTACAGCATTTGCATCAAACATTTTTACCCATAAGGATTTTTTAGCTTTGCCGTGCTCAAAGCAATTTTGTTACATCGAAATGCGCTTATTTTTAATGGTTGCTTGTTAGAGTTGTTTCTATATGTTTTGTTTCAATGTATTGATATGTTTGAGGAGAGGTTTTGATAAATGAGGTAGTTAAGCACAACTCTTACTCAACCGTTGGTTGATGTTTCTTCATGGTTTTTTTGGTAGATATTATATGTCGATAGCTTGTTTGGGATTGATGTTGGTAGCCTCTTTCTCCTTAAGGAGGATTGGGCAAGCGAATGTGGTTCAATTCTCTTTGTACACTTGTCCTATGTTGTATGATATAAATTTAATAAAGCTAAAAATACTTGAGAGAGGTTCTTAATTTTCAAATAAGATTTAACTTAAAATAAGATTAGAAACATGACACCTACATCGAAAAGGCTTGAGAGGTTATAAATTTTGAACTAAGAATCAAGGGTAAAATAAGGGTAGACATGTTCAAAGTTTTCACTTTCTTTGGAATATTTGATTTCATCAAGTACAGACAATGGTAGCATGAGAATCTGGGATTCATTGGCTGCTAGAATTGCTTAGTCACGCTCTAGAATACATCGTATAAAAAGCACTTTTTGTCTAGAATGGTGAGTTCGCAACCACTAGGAACATGCTCATCATGGGAGTTACTTTCAAGGTTGGATTTAATTTTGTCCATATTTTGGCCTTGGTTAGCATGCAAGTTTACTATAGAGACTTTTTCATAGAGGCCCCATAATGAAGCTACAATATCTTTGTCCTTCCAAATGTCTCGGACAGTCTGAGATATGCAACAACGACAATGTTGTCCAAGCAGCAATAATGTTGCAATGTGTTGATATCGCTGATACAGTGATAAAAAAGGGGAGATGATGCCGAGGCAAAGATCGACACTCGTGAAGCTGGCTATCCATTTGTGCGAGAAATGGATCCATCACCGGTGATTTGGACTCTAACCGTTTGTTGATAGAAAATGTGTCATGAAGTAATGCAGGAGGCTGGATTAGGCTAGCATTTTGGCTAAGTGAGAACTTGATGGACACAAAGCAGATGAACAAAACATATTTAGAACTTGATTAATCAAATTTTACAAGATTGCACCTTTTATAGGGCATCAAGTGTTTAGTACAAGGTGTGGTATAAGGGCTTATGAGTCCAGAACACCTAGAAATATAGCACCTCGGAATATGGGTCCATCCTTCTTTAGATGGGACTAATTTGGTTTCATCTCCACTTCATTTGACCTCTTCTCCACCTCACATGTCCTCTAGTTACAAGAAGAATAACCATAGAAAATTCCACAAATTCCAACAATCATTTCATTGGTTTTTAGGCTATGACAAACGAGCAAATAAGGTAACATCCGCAATCCAAGAGACCATCCCCAATGTAGGAGACAAAACATCACTAATCCAAGAGAAGAACAAAAAACACCTCCCTTGAATTGCAATGGTATTTATTCATGATGAATCAACACACATTTTTTGTATTGCCCACATGTGTAAAGAAATATATGACGTTGGTCTATCTTTGAAGATCTAACAGTGGATAACAGATGGTCACGGATAAGCTCTCTATTTATAAACTCTCTTTTCTTGTAATACTTTTGGTATTCACTCTTTTCTTGTAATACTTTTGGTATTCATAAATATGTTCACATGGGTTCATTGAGGGACCCATGTTGGGGACTAGACTTTTTCCCCTTATGGTGTTGGTCTTCTCTCCTCTCCTCTTCTCTCTTGCAGGTTGCGTATCACTCCATTGAGTCCACTCTAGGAGGTGTGTATGCACGCGCTTTCATACTCTTGACGTTATCTATCTCTCTCTGATGTGTATTGTGTTTGATTGTGTGTATGTACAATTTGCAAAGTATGTTATTTCAAATATTTGCAAGGACCCCACATATTCATCTATTATATAAACAATTTAGACAAGACAAAGATGAAGTTAATTCAAGCTATCTCCAACACGACTGCACTACAAGAGAACAAGGTAAAATAACGTGAGAGTATGGTCATTGTCCCTCATACAAAAAATACATGGTGTTTCTTTTTTCCTTTTGCTTATCATTCTTGTTCTTCTACCTAAACCAATGCTTTGGATTTGTTGCTTCTTTTGCTACTACCCTTGTCCTTTTGAAAGCATTTTCCTCCCACAATGGGTACAAGCTTTGGATGAGAAACAATTTAGCTATATGCCCTTCTTTTGCACATTTCAAAACAGCCTTGTTACCATTATTGGATCTAATTCAATAGAGTCTTCCTTTAAAGATTGATCTCTTTTTTGTTTTCTCTCTTCTTTCTATAGGAAGCTAATGGCATTAGAAAGCTTTGGTGCAGGTTTTCTATCCTACAGAATGGCTGCAATGTGATCATGGTTTTCAAGCAAGGCACTAAGAAGAAATACTACTTTCCCATCTTTGGGAACTTTACATTTAATAGAGGATAGTGGAGTGAATGATTTTTTGTCCATTGACAAAGCTATAGCTTCACCCCCTTCCATAGCGAGGTTGTACAATTCTTCTTTTAGGCTAATTTTGGACGTTTTGGTTGTGGCCTCAATTTTCTTCTCTAAGAGTATCCAAGTATCACGAGCACTAGTACACTCGTCAAAAAAATGCACAAAATTTCATGTAGAGGTTTTGAGAATTCCTAGGGTGGCTTGCTCGTTTTTAGTTAGATTCCGTGCACTCATGGAACATGTTTGTGCACCTTCACTATTAGTAGGTAGGTCAGTCATGGTTTGATTTACAATTCCCTAGAGACCCCTTTCATAAGATAACCTTTATCTTTCTCTTCCATGTGTGAAAGCCGTCGCCAATGAATCTCTTAATCCCGTTTTCCCCCACCATGCTTATGGAGAGGTCCTAGCTATTGGATACTATTGAATGTCACTATTTGTCTTTTTACGATTGCACAAACATTAGGATATCATCCCAACACACCAGAATTATGACATTCATTGCAAATTTTTTGGTGTGCTTTGTTATAATTATTTTTAATGCAATTGTGTGTGTGTGTGTGTGTGTGTGTGTGTGTGTGTGTGTGTGTGTGTGAGAGAGAGAGAGAGAGAGAGAGAGAGAGAGGTGTGGAGAGTGAAATGTGGACATTGTGTGTGTATGTGTAGCTATTTTATTTAAAATAAATAACACACCAATGAACAAGATGTTCAAAAAGACGACTAGCTAAAGATGTCTAGGTAAAGATAAGTACAGAAACAACTCGGTCTTTGATTCATAATTGTACAACATAATAAGAATGAAGTATCATTCCAAATGAATTTGTACAAAGATATTAGAACTATCCTAATTGAATCATCAAGTGTTTTCAAAGTCGGACTGCAGCAAGCTAAACCTCTTTAAGCCAAGATAGAATTCTCACCTGCATCCATATAGTCAAGACAACAGATATGTTAGACTTGGCTACATATGGCAGGCTTCAAAGAACCTATCAGTTGTTATCCATATCAAACTTAAAAATTATGAGACTAGCTACTATCCTATACAAAGTAATCCTACCAGAATTGCTTCATATGTTTTAAAAAATCTTCTTTTTTAAAATAGCCTTTTACTATGAGAAGAAGTCGACTACTCCATATCATTCTATGCAGTTCTTAAGTTTAAACATTGTATGAAAAAAGACCCAGGTTTAGGTCAACTTTAGTTAAACCAGTAATCATTTACTTTTGCAATAGGCCTGCTTACCTATCAGCACCCATTTAAGTACCATACATACATATTTTTGGTATCAAAATAGCAGTTGGATTAATCTGCCCAGGAAGTATCAGCCAGAGTCACAAAAAATGGAGCTCATTCTCAATGGTAAAAAATTCTTTCAAGTCATCCTTTAATCAATGTCACAACGAACCATCAATAAGGTATAACACCAAAAAGTCTTTAGATAGATTTTCACTCAAGCATTAGTGAGCAGGCCTGAAGTATTATTATTAAGCCATAGTTGGCCAAAAAATACAACCAGATGTAGTGAACAAACTAAGTATCAAGCAATAGGTACAAAATCTGGCTACAACCAGTTATACTCAAACCATACCAGTTCAGTAATCACCAGATCAGTAACGAAGCTAGATCAAAATTTTAATCCAATTATCTTTAAAACCAGATTATGTATATAGTGAAACCAGAAAGAAGCCAAACCATACTCCTAGTAAATGGCAGCAAGTTGTATGTCAGATGTTTTGCATGTCAAGGTCAGTATGACAAAGCCCAGCCACGTCAGTAAGGAGAAAAAAATCTTAAAAACAGCCCAAAGCTGTATAAGCGAGAGCCAATGATGTACCAGTCAGAACTAGAGCCAGATCCAACTAACTCCAACCATACCCAGATACAGCTAGTTCATGAGAGTAAGAACTAACTAGAGAAAGATCAGGACTAAGCCAGAAATCCAAAAAATCCATCTAGTGAGCAGGCCATAAGTCCAACTCGACCAGAATTATGTCAAAATTAGCATGAGGACCAAAGCTAATCATAAAAAATTCCACTTTTTTTCTGTTTAGGCCATAAATTAGTTAATATTTAACTCATGTTACACCATATAGGCCAGGTGAGCAGAGCTCCCTGAATATAAAAGAAATATTCTCAAAATTTCTCAATAAAATCACAGCTCCTCAAGCCAGAAAGAAGTAAAACCACTAGCCCAAGGAAGTGTGTCTGAACCCCACCTTTATTCCATAGTTTATCAAGGAAAAAATATCATTTTGCAGATAAATCATGCTAAAAAGTTTTTAAGCCATTATCCAAAAAAGTCTTAAAAACCAGAGTGGCTCAACATTAGTTATGTAAGCAAAACCCAACTCATCGAGTATGACCATTCTCCAAGTACTTCAAGCACCATCATAATAAGTAATCTTTTAATATGATGATATCCTGAGAAGTAATCTATCAAAGCAAAACAAGCTAGGGAAAAACAAACATTACTATCAGTTAAGAGCTGCTTTATAACAGCTAACTAGAGTCCTTTCCCAAAAAACCACAATGTAACTAGCTGTCAGATTATGATTCTCCACATAACCCACCAAAATATGAACCATAACATTTTGGCAGCATAACCAGTAATGCCACCAGGCTTTTCGAATTTAAGCCAATGCTTTTTTTAAGAAAACCAGATTATGTATGAAGCCAAACCAGGAAAAAGCCAAACCATGTTTTAATCCTGCTAAACCATAGAGACCAGGTGAGCAAAGCTCCCTGGAACATATAAGAAATGTTCTTAGATTTTCCATGCTAAGTTTCCATAAATCTCCTCATAACACACCAGAATATGAACCATCACATAATATTTCATAGTATCAACCAATAATCAGTGCACTCAAATCAGTTTCCCCATATTACCATAATATATCACATTTAGGTAACAACCTAATCAGTAATCATAGAATTGATGCCACTTTTTTGTCAACAAGTAACAAAAAACTAGAGTGAGTAAGTATGTAAACGATACCAGGCAGGAAGCAAAAAGAAACCATCTATTGATGTGCAATTAGCAGTGCCAGGGTTATCAAACATATGCTCTAGCTAAAGAAAATCCCAAATGTACAGTTCTGCCAAAAAAAAATTAAGAGCAAAAATGTTCGATTTAGAGCTTTATTCCAAAACCCTGCAACATCGGATCAGGTATACCTTCTATTAACATTAGTAAAAGACTAAAAAAGCCAGTGTGGTAGAATGCTTAGTATACATTAATGGCGGTAAATAAAACCTTTGAAGTGAAGCCATCGTCACAATAGCAGTGGATACAGATTATTGCAAAGCCAAGCAACAAACTGACCTTACCCGTCCACTCATAACGGGTCTAAGTGAGGGAGTTCCCCTCACCTTATATAGTGGAAGAGGCTGCAGACGCCACAGTTGTGGAGGTGCCGCAGACACCTAGCATAGGGGGGGAAGGATGCCTTTTGAATTATACCATGCTGTTGAAGGCTCAGAGTCGTGTCAAGCCACCAATCCTTTGATCGAGATGCAGCGTGACGCTTCATGAGTGGAAGGGGAAGAGACTTGCCTCAACAAAGAAAACTACCAGTAATGTAGAGCGTAATCAAGAGGGGAGCACTTATAGGTATAGAGAATTTTTTTAGGGAATGCTCCCATCGGGACCATGTTCCAAAAGACTGGTTCAAACTAACCCAAGCAAACCAAGTATGGTTACATCCACAAGGGGTTGCACTCACCAAGTTAGGTTTCTTTGGGGTATTCATTTAGCCATGCTAATCAAGATAGCATAGTATGCCAGCAATAATGAAACCAAGTATCATTTTCGAGTTTTCCTACCCAAGGTGGAAATCTTTATGCTATGAGTAGGCTGCTTGTACTCGAGCAACAGAGGCTTAGTCTAACTGTCAGAAATGTGTTGGGTACAGTGTTAACCAATGTACATGGTTAGGGTAGTAGAACCAATAGGTAGAGTTAGTGTTACCAGAACTAGCTACACTGATTAGTTGTAATGACCAAGTGTGTGTGTGTGTGTGTGTGTGTGTGTGTGTGTGTGAGTGTGTGTTCACCATAGCAAAAGATAGCAGTTAATTATTATGTAAAGCATAAGGAAAAACCCACATAAGGCAAGAACTCAAAAACAAGTTTGAGTGTAGCTGGTTGGATGCCATATTTTGTAGCCAGATATAGTGATTCATACACAACCAGAGTTCCCCTTGATGCTATCAGGGTCAGATGTTGAGATTCTGTGACCATGTGTGCGTGCGTGTGTGTGTTTGTGTGTGTGTGTGTGTGTGTGTGTGTGTGTGTGTGTGTGTGTGTGTGTGTGTGTGTGTGTGTGTGTGTGTGTGTGTGTGTGTGTGTGTGTGTGTGTGTGTGTGAGAGAGAGAGAGAGAGAGAGAGAGAGAGAGAGAGAGAGAGAGAGAGAGAACTTTCCGTTTGTGAATTAAAGCCTTGAATGATTTTCTATAATAAAAAGTTGATTAAGTACTCTTTTGAAGAGCTTTTAAGAGACCTAGGTGTTTGCTTAAAAGATTTATATTTGTTGTATTGCACAACTCTCTCATAATTGTAATGAAAATGGGAAGTGCCAGGATACTATGCATGGAGAAATTATGTAGTTTGTATATCATATCAATGAGTTATCCTATGGAGTGTGGTGTCAGTTAGGAAAGCCGTCTTTATCCAAAAGTACCACCCAAGTCAAGGGTATTAACAAGAAGAAAACTATTGTCTTTGGAATCTTACACACTCCTGTTACTTATGACAAAGGGACCATGGCTCAAAGCTTTTTGGTCATGCCAGCAGGTGCTATGGAGGGCAACATAAACCTAGGACTTAAGTGGGTGTCTACAACCATGTGTACTATCGATTGGGGAACGGAGAGTATCACCTGACACAGAAACAAAATCTCAGTCCTGCCACTCAAGTGACATTCCCTGAGTTATTGCCTCCTGAGGGAACACATAATGGAACATTTCATATTCAAGAGGTTGAAACATCTCTCCCTATAGCACAAACCTTTAGAGCTTCAACTTTCATGGTTGAAAAAAAGAATGAAGCACCAAAGCGTGAATTGTCAAGAGAAATATACAAATGGGTCCCTAAAGCTTTGTTAACAACCACTTTCGATGCTCAATCTGGTTCAAAACAAAACCCTCGCAAGAGACACCCCACTCACCAAAAAAAGGTAAATAAAAGCTACGTTGGATTCCTAAATGACTATTGGAAGCCCAAGGCTACTATGATGGAAAAAATCAAATCTGGGTACCTAAATGTACCTTGTGTTCTGCCCTGTCACCTACTAATGATCCATGTAGGCCAAGTCTTGTAACTCCAAGCGAAAAGCAAAAGATCACAGAATGCTACACACCCGTTCCAAGCTAGTTTGAGTACCGAAGAAAGAACAATTTACTCCACCTAGCTCAAGAACAAGGAAGTCAAATGAAGCTTCCAACTCTTCATATAGTTCATCTACAAAAATACAAGCTTCGACACAACCTCCACCTACCATAGTAAATATCCATAAAAACAAGAAAGAATTTGTACCTCCCGTTGTACGTCACCACCTACACCAACGTTGCAAGTAAGATCATGGGAGTGTACATTACCACCCTTGCACCTTGATGAAGCACCTAGGGTGGTGGAAAACTATTGGTCAAAGACTTCACCTGCTACAACTTGGAATGATTGGTTTCAAAAGCTGACGACAACCTTCCAAAAATTATGATCTACCCAAGGAAGGGGGGATATTTACTACAACCATTATTCGCTCGCTTCCCTCTTAACCTTCCCCCTTACCTATCAACTTTTCAATTGAGGGAATGTATATACATAGTCTTATACTTATACTAACAAAAAAAAAAAAACAATAAATGAGCAAGAGCGACTAGCAACAAGACTGCACCCTATCGGACCCAACACATAGCCCAAATTCGCATGTCACATCAAGAATCACAAGAAACAACACTCATGTTTTAGAGACCTAACCAAATCTATTTGTGTTCCCAGAGATGGCTAGTTCACCAGAGGCATGCGCTTCTATTTTTTATGAAAGGTACCCTTTTTATTTTTCTCAAGTGTTTCACATATGCTACCCTGTACTTTCTTGTGAATGGGATTTGGTAAAGAGACCCGCGTGTGAGAAAAATTTTGAGGATTTAGAATGGCTACTAATACTTCTATGGACTCCTAGTGATCCGTACCCAGTAACAATGAATGTTTCTCCAGTGGCACATGCCTATTCTTTTGCACAAGATGAGTATCCACGCATAGCGAAGTTCTTGATTGACATATGTGCACACGAAGATGATAAAGAATCTGAGGAAGACTATGACCTCACTGACAATGATTTTGTTTATCTCGATGATGAGGATAGAGGCCTAGCCTTAGGAATGCCAACCGGTCTATATAATATCCTCTTCCCTTGATTCCATAAGTGATAACAAATAGGTCGGTTAGGGTCTAGATTTTGTTTCAACTTGTTTTCCATGAGTTTTATTCTTTTCACACTGACATGCCTCATGGAGGTATAGTGCCTTGTTACTTGATATTGTTGTGTAGAAGCATTAAGAGAACTTATATGGATTTCCATCCACATGGTTAAGGACATCTCCTTCAACAAAATGAGCAATTCCATACCTTCAGGTGTACTACTTTCTATGGTTCATGCTTGTGATATTTATATTTTCTACTTGTGGTTTTACATGGTTTGAATAAGTGCATTTAGTTATGTTTTGTTATCTTCCATTATAGCTATATAAATTTGTCTTTGCTTAGGTTGATGAACTAGAGTTTAGTCTTATGGATGAGCCTTGAGGTTAGCAGGCCGTGACTTTAGGTTAACTCATTTACTTGACCACTAGTTCTAGTTGGTAAAATTATCTGGGTGTTTGAGACCTTAGGAGTGTTTTAGGCATAGAGAAGCTTGCTCACTTCAACAACGAAGACACTAGTGAGAATACAAAGGACATGGAAGAAAAAAGAAAAAGTACCATAAAGGTAAAATATTAAGCTGGAAGAGAAATCTCGGCTTGATTTGGTACCTCACTCACATGTATTATCTATGGTATTAGAGCCCTCAAGGTTCCCGTGTGGACTCTTTTCTTTGAAAAGCAAAAACGCCCCGGACATACAAAATAAGCACATACGGCAAATAATTTTGAAAGAAAAAAAGAAAAAAAAAGGTAATATGAAAGATACTTCCATTAAGCTTAAAAGTGAAAAATTCAAGCTCTTGTTTGGAGTTGTGAGAGTTAGTTGGCTAATCAAAGCTAAAAGGCACAATTGGGGAATCTTGCATTTAGATAATCTTCATAACTTTGCTACCAATAGAGAAGTTGTTTTAACCTTAGGCATACCTACCTCACTGGTAGATTCATCTATAAGCCCAAAACTCTTGATTGATTAACTTCATCAAAGTGAAAGTTATTCGTCCTTAATGACAGTGTAGCATTTCATAATTCTTTTCAATTACTCATGTTCTCATGTACTTTATATGTCCCTCATGCTTTATTGCCATAAAGTTCCGCTTGCATACTCTCACGGTGAATTTGTTGTGCAGACAATCTATCCCAGATGCTCTACCACCTTGACAAACGAGCTTCACCTCACTAGATTCCGAGGAAGGAATCTATGTCAGGAAGGGGGGCATGTTAACCCATGATACCGTCATTATTCTTTTGTGCATATGTTTAGTCATGGGCCGGGCTTGTCAGTCCAAGAGGTTTATAGTAAAAGGGTGGTGATCGCGGATGAAAGATACACCATACCCATTTAGCACTGACTGACAAAATATATGGGTGCTCGTATGTAAAAAGGATGGCAAGCCCTAGATAAGGCTGTAAACTAGGGTTTTCAAATAATTCTCAACGTGCAAGCTTTGCTCTTGCTTCACCTCTTCTTGCATGTTTGTGAGCGTGAGAGACAGAGAGAGAGAGAGAGCACGACGGCATGAGAGAACGACGAGCGGTGATGTGGCGGCTTCTTCTTCTCTGCGCACACACTGAGTCCCTCGGTGGCAACACTGTAGGAGGTGAGTGACACACCACCCTGTAGACGTAGAGCTTGTTTGCATATGTAAGGTTGTGTGCTTGTAGCCTTGTAGCTTGTACACGACGTATAGCAAGTCCCTAAAAGTAGACTTCAGCCTTTCATTGGCTGTGCACTTAGAGATCTACCCATTTGAACCTATATAATGCTTTGGTATGGGACAAAGTAGAGGAGATATCTCATTTTTGCTACAAATTAGCAATTAAATCCCCTTTGAGGTGTCGTTTTGGGTGGAATATAGACTAAAACTTTGCCACTTTGTTGTTAAGAGAGAGAGAGAGAGAGAGAGAGAGAGAGAGAGAGAAGGAGATAGCTTGAGCTCTTGCAAGCGCGCACGCGCACACAGACACACATAGATGGAGGCAAACCCTATTCTTCTTCTTCCTCACTAACTCAAGATAAGAGGTCTACAAAAAAACATAGGGGAAAATAACAACACAAAGAAAAACTAATACAACGATCTAGTGTGAACCGCTGGTGAGTGAGTGAGTGAGTGAGTGAGGTGAATGGATAAGTGTGCCATCACTCTGGTAGGTATCGGTGTAGTACAATTGTAGAATCACTAGTGAAGGTATGCATATCCACATTAAGGCATTCCAGTGATGATGATTGTCAGTGATAGATAATCTTATTATTTAAAAGTATTAAACATAGTCATCTAGAAGTTGTACATGTAGAGCTTGACATCTCAACACTCTCCCTCAAGCTCAACGCCATCTCTCGTATGACAAGCATCGCTCAAAGTTGTTGTAGCTTCTCCGCTCGAAGGGCCTTCATGAATAAATCTCCAACCTGCTCATCTGTCGATATGTACTCAAGTTGATGTCCCTTGCTAAGAACTTTCCTTTCATATTAAGAGAGAGAGAGAGAGAGAAGGAGAGAGCTTAGTCTCTTGCAAGCACTCACGCACTCAGATAGATGGCTATACCATATGTCATAAACAATGGTACATTCCTTGTATGCATAATGGGATGTGTAGTATCATACCCAATCTCTTTATAACCAAGACTTTGCAAAGTTTGCATTTCCTTGAACTACTCACCATGACAATTCATGTGAATGGTACATTCCTTGTATGCATAATGGGATGTGTAGTATCATACCCAATCTCTTTATAACCAAGACTTTGCAAAGTTTGCATTTCCTTGAACTACTCACCATGACAATTCATGTGATTTGATGCACCAGAATCCTTATACCACACATTATCACTAGATTTTTCCACATTTATAGGCATAGTATTTAGCATGTGTTGCACACCACAAATAGCCTCTCAAGCTCATCTACATTCCTACTAGTGATTGCATAATTACTTTGTTATCTCCTGTTTAGAAATTTGCGTTCAAAGTGACCATGTCTCACACAATTCTAGCATACTACATTTCCATGTTGACCTGTATTGTTACATTGTGCACTTCCATAACCTCTTGGACTCCTCTTCCTGCCTTGAAAGTTTCCTCGATCACATGTGTTTATCTCTGATTGTTATCCTATTGTTGTGCTCGGTGGTTGCCTCTTCCTCGATCTCCTCCATGACCTATACCACATGTTATTCCTCTATTGTTGAAGAGCACCTGTTCAAAACTATTTCTACCTTGCATAGAGGAGTCTTCTTCAAGTTCCTTCTCTTCCACAATCAATAAAGGACACCAAATTTGTAGATGAGGAAATGTTCTCTTGAAGATGGATACCAGTTTTAAACTGTTTGTATTTTGGCCCAAACCTCACACACATGCTTCCACTTTATCATCAACATCGACTGTAACACCAATTGATGCAAGAAAATCACATATGTTCTTGATCTTCAATGAATAGTCATTGATAGACATTTTTTACATTTTTTTCTTCTTCACTGTGTTCATCTCAATCTTCAATTGTAGCTTCCTTGCTTTTGTGTTGGTCACATCCAATGACCGTAAGGTGTTCCAAGCCTCCTTAGGGTTGTGAGAATCTTGTTGTGCCCAATCATAGTGTTCTACACACTCACAGAAAGCCAGAACATTACCTTTTGAGCTCTCTAGTTCCAATCTTTAAACATTTTTAGAACTTGCACCTTCCTTTGGTAACATTGGTGTTGTATCATGCTCTCTACTCCCAATAACCTTTACCCATAAGAAATTTGGTCATTATGAACTTCCAAGCATGAAAGTTGTTCTTGTCCAGCTGAAAATCTGGTTAAGTCCATCATTGTTGGACGACATGTTTTCAACAACCCTTTATCAACTCTATGAGCAGCCTTCTAAAAATATTCAATTTCCACTTGTAACCACAATATATGTACATACACTTGTTTTACAATACCAAACAATATATTTGAACACTATGGCCAAACTGGAGCTTTTTGTATCACCATAATATAGATATGTAGAATCCCTAGCCTTAGAATTTCTATAAAAAGAATCACCTCAATTGGAGATCGTTTGATGATGGCTCCACGGAATTTTGAGACTGCTTCCTCTTCTTCTCCTGGGTCATCATCCCCTCGTTTCGGAGGTCAGTCCATAGGGATATCATCAATGAACACACCTTGGAATTCTTTTAGAAAATTAGACAAGTCTAACTCTTCTTGATTCCTACCATCTACTCCAAGCTCTTCAAACACAACCAAGCTTTGATACCATGTTGAGAGAGAGAGAGAGAGAGAGAGAGAGAGAGAGAGAGAGAAGAAAAGAGCTTGAGCTCTTACAAGCACACATACACTCATGTAGATGGAGGAAAACCCTATTCTTCTTCACTAACTCAAGGTAGGAGGGCTATAAAAAAACATAGGGGAATACAACAACATAAAACGAAATTAGTAAAACGATCTAGTGGAACCGCTAGTGAGTGGGGTGAATGGATAAGTGTGCCATCACTACTCCGGTAGGTAGACCAACTCGGTGTAGTACATCTATAGTATCACTGGCAAAGGTATGCGTATCCACCAAGGCATGCCAGTGATGATGACTATCAGTGATAGTCATCCAAGAGTCGTACATGTTGAGCATGACATCTCAACATTTGCCTCTCGTATGGTTACCCACTAGAAAGACACCATTAGGGGTGGTCTATGTGGTCTACGGATGGATTGTTGTAGCTTGAAATATCCTTGATCTATTGATTGGGCTAGCTTTGGAATTCCTTGGAAAGTTTATCCGCAAGATGAGGTTGGATCATATAGGTTTTGACTGCCTGATTGACAACACAATTTCTCTCCTTCTCTCCTAATCATTCAGATTTCTACCTTCACAATTGTCTACACTCAACCTGGATAACCTTAAACATACGCATCCCTCAACCTAGGTTGATCTGATCTCCCATCTTGGAAAGAGGATAGCCACTCTGACTTGCAATCTCATGGCATTGTTGGCATGGATGGTGCTTTGGAGACACTAGAGCATTGGAGGCAAGAGATGCATACATGATGGCTTAGACATCTTGCTCTACACATCCCTCTTCTCAAGGGATGATTTTGGTGTAGACATCCCAGTCTAGCCATCCCTCCTTTGAGAGGACGACCCTAGTGTAGATTGAGTAGTATTACTTGTAAGACTATTTACCTTCTAACATGACACCATCCAATGGTGATCAGTGAAATTTAGCGATGACTCCTACATAATACAATCAAGTTTGTGGTGCAAATGTATTCCTACGTACATGGCACCATCCATTAATGGTGGTTCTCCATGCAATTTAGCAATGACTCCTCTAACACACAATCAAGCTTGGAGTACAAACTTCTCGGTATGACCTTCTTGGAATTGTTGTGGATCAGCTACATGACTGTGATGGGTTGTAGATGCTTCCTATTTTCTTGAGATGAGTGACCCCTATATCACACAATCAAGTTTATAGTACAAACTTCTTAGTATAACCTTTCTGGAGTTGTTGTGGATCGATTGCATGACTGTGATGGGTTGTAGTTGCTTCCTATTTTCTTGAGATAAGTGGCCCCATATCTTCATCGGCAGGATTGAACATTTATAGGCGTATTGACAATCCTTTATGACTATTGATTCTACTACAAGAATTGTTTCTACACACAAATTGGAACATCTTTCTTAGAGAAATACACACACTTAGCAGTGGTGTACAGCGATTCCCTACATTGTTCGTGATGACATCTACTTGGATACTTCTTGGCAAAAGTCCCATGTTAAGATTTATGGATCCAAGAGAGCTAGGGTGGATGATGCCTAATCATAATGCATAAGTGAGAGAGACATGTGAACTAGTAATATGACTTAAGAAAATTAGATTCCAAGATAGATTAGCTTGGACTATTAAACACGATCTTGAGCTAAGTGCAAGAAGCACGGCACTTCATGTTCACAAACTTGGATGATTTTCCATTGAGAAATGAGCCTCTTTTATACTAGACCATACATTATCACATTGTATGTGGGTTTTATGCCCCTTTCTCTCCTTCACTCTCCACCAAACTCACCACAAACTTCAACACCCCCCCGCAAAAATACAATCTTTGCACTTTCCTGATCCCTTTACTCCATAATGAGTAGGCCAAAAAAGGTGTCCCATACTTCTATTATCTAGCCCGAATTTCCTATACCTATAGATTAGCCCAAGTCTTGACATGTGCATAGATACATGGGGTTCTACAATAGATTCGAAAATAGATTTCCTAGCCCTTCTCGTAGGTTCCTCCCTTGTTGGTGCCTCTTCTTCTTCTTCTTCCAATAAAATTTGCCTCTTGTTGAGGGCAATCCCTAGCAAAATGTCATGGTTGTCCACGTCTATGACAGATAAATTGTCCTCTTCCGCCACCTTGACCTCATCCTTTTCCTCTTGTCATGGTTTCTCTTCCTCCTATGAATCCTCCTTGATTGAAGAATGCGCGATCTCTCGATACTTTTGTTGGAGTCACATCTTCTAGCTCAGTCTTGTGCTTTGAATCAAACTCCGAGAGTGCAACAATTACTTCATCAAGCTTCTCCTCCATATTTTGCAAAGTAGACACTAGTGTGTCAAGTGGTGCCTTGTCAACACTATTGAGTAGAACTGTTATGGCTTCATCATTAAGAATTTGCTTTTGTACTCCTAACAGTTGATGTTTCAATGCTTTGAACTTGTTAAGATGAGCCATAAGTGTCTCACCATCCTTCTTCTTAAACTTGTAGAACTGCATCACAAAAGATTGGTCTTCGAACTCTTTGATGCGGTGCCAAACTCGTAGTTGAGAGCATCCCGAGCCTCCTTTGCATCCTTGGTTCCAACAATATGTGAGATAATGTCATCACCGAGTGACTGTGCTATAAGTCCTACTGCTTTTTGATACATAGTTGTGCTGACTGTTGCAGATGCATCCTTATGCGGTTCTACTAAGTGCCAAAGCCCTTTGCGCATCGACAAATACATTGGTTTTCTTTGCCAAGTGAAAAAATTATCGCCATTAAAGGTAAAAAGGAAATATAGAATTGTAAAACCAAGTTGGTGCTCTTCATGAGAGCGTACAACCTCACGCGGATTACAAAGACATATCAATCATATATAGCAGTCGATTGCTCGCATGGTTGCATGAACTTCGGATTTTCTGAGCAAGGAACCGGATTTTTGTGGTGGTAGTTTGCCTTTTTGCAAGACGTTGACCAAAAAAAAAAGCCCATGTGACTGCGAACAGCAAATGACTCATGCACTGAACTTGCAGGCCTGTGATTTCCACCTCTGATGTCTCCGAAGCCTAACCTCGACTAATCAAGCTCTTCATCTGGCTTCAAAATAAGAGTTTTAGAGTAGGCACCCGTGCAAGAATCGTTTTTTGTCTTGGGTAGGAGACTAAGTGACGTAGTCAATGAGCTACTGTGAAATTTGTCGTGCATCAAATGTAGGGTGGGGACCCACCTCAATCAAGTGAAAGAAAACAGCTTTCTTCTGTTTGGAATCTGGTGGGGCCTCTTCCACCCGCTTGTGGACAAGCTTGTGGTGAATGGGTCACGGCATGGCTTACCCACTTGTTGATAGCAACTATTGAACGCTCCATGTCAAAGCTTGGAAGCGACTCCCACCACTTGAAGCGACTCACACAGATACAAGACTTCAGCTTGACTCTTAAAAAATAACCCTACCACTCTTCTAGACCAAAGAGTTTTATGGAGAATCCTGGTTCTTATTAAACTACTTCCCAAATACGAGGGATCTTGATAAAGGGTTCAATCAAGGGATGTTGAAGAATGCTTCTTCCCCACAATATTGTGCATAAGATAAAGATAGCAGCACCCCTAATCACACATTAACTAACCTTTACTAACCATAGTGTGGAAAGCGGCTCACTATCCAACCGTAGAGTGACTAAAAGCTAATTGAAACTCCCTAGTCCTGATCTAATGATTGCCAAAACCCTAGCTACCACACCATGGCTCTGATACCATGTTAAGATTCATGGATCCAAGAGAGGTAGGGCGGATGATGCCTAATCATATTGCATAAGTGAGAGGCGTTTGAATAGGTAATGTGACTCAAGCGAATCAGGTTCTAAAATACATTAACTTGGACTCATAAACGCGATCTTGAGTTAAGTGCAAGTAATCTCAAGTTCATAAGAAGCGATGGCACTTCATGTTCACAAACTTGAGTGATTTCCCTTTTGAGTAATGTTTACCCCTCTCTCTCCGTCACTCTCCACCAAACTCACTACAACCTTCTACATCCCCTAGATTGTTACCACACTTGTGACTATTGTTCTCTTCTAGACATTGTAGCAAACATTTTCATTCAATGCCTCAACTTTGACTTTTTTTCAATTTGTTAGAGTGTATCATCGAGCTGCTTCACTTAGGGTTAGGCATAATTCTATGAAAAAATTAGTTCTTACAAGAAGATGTGACCTAATATCCACTCACAAATTTACTCATCCTTGCAGACACACAACCTTGCCTACACTCGACTAGGTTCCCTTCCCTTCCCACCACACTTAAATGGCACTCAAAGAATCAAATGAAACCAATGAAATCAAAGAGGAAATTTGAGAAAAAAAGATGGAAATGTATGCACTTTTGAAAACCAAGGGCTTTACTCATTCTCAAACAACGTTCTTCCATGTGCTCTCATATATACACATAGTTTGATATGTGTTCTTCCATATGTGCTCTCATACATACACATAGTTTGATAAAAATCCATTCTAAGAATATGCATTCTGAGAATACCAAGGGCTTCTCTGATTCTCAAATACCCTTCCATGTCCTATTAGGGACTCCATGTGTGGTCTTATATATACACATAATTTGATAAAAAACCATTCTAAGAATACACATTCAAAGACAGACAACAAAAGAACTTGGAGAAATTGATGGGAAACACACAGATTTTGTTCCAAATGCAATGGAAGTGTTATTCCACCCATTCCAAATCACTTCACAACACCTTAAATGCCCTTCCAGACTCGGACATAAGGGTTTGGCAGTCTCTAGAGTCGATAGGCTCAGATGTTAGGCTTATCCAAATTTCTCTAACAGCTGCCATATGGAACACGAGGCTAACTGCAGACTAACTGCAGACTCGGACATAAGGGTTTGGCAGTCTCTAGAGTAGATAGGCTCAGATGTTAGGCTTATCCAAATTTCTCTAACAGCTGCCATATGGAACACGAGGCTAACTGCAGACTAACCCCTTCACTGCCTTTTAAAGAGAAAAAGCGATTCCTTGTATGTATATCTAGCTGAATAATTCTTACACAAGCAGGTGCTGCCCTGATTCCAACTCTTACATGAGATGGAACGGCAACAAAAAATTCAGGAACTGTTATGTTACAATGGCAATAAATATGCATAAGTCTTAAGAGCCCAGCAGCTATGCAATCAAAATTCTCAATAAACTCCTCTCTTGATACTTAAGAATGAAACAGATGGAGGTGCCCATCATACTTCATGTGGAGCCCCATTTCATGCGTTTCCAAGAACAAAGGACATGTTCGACAGGGCCACCCGAAAAGACGTCTTGAACTCCGCAAACAAGGAGACAAATGGGCAGGAAAAGCCTTCACATTGAACGAGGATGCAAATGGAGCACTAGTCTTGCGAAAGTATTTGCAGCTCCGCCCACAACAACGGTGAAGATTTTGGTACTATGGGTTCTTTGATAGATGAAAGGGAAGAACTCAGAGTGAGAGAGATTTGCCTCATTGTAAAAGCCCTTGAAGTATCAGACTGCAAGCAATCATAAGCTGTTCTACTGACCAGCTCAAGCTCGCCGGCATTGTAAGATTGAAGGCTAGGATCCACAATACAAGCAGCTTGCCCAGTTGGGCAGATGGAGCTCCAGGCCTGCACACATCAATATAGGCCTCATAAATATCCCTCCCAGAAATTGGCATCGCCCACAATATCATCATGGAGACATCACACTTCACAAACAATTTTAAACTATAATTTTACCCATTCTGTTAGAGATCCAAGCTCCTTAGAGTGAGATGATCTGCCTGTCATCATTTCTAGAAGAAAAACTCCAAACTCATAAATGTTGGTCTCCAAATGCGGTATAAGCCTGTCAGATAACTCCAAATCATCATGGCCTAGGTCATGTGATCTTTCACTGGAGGCCTTCAAATCTTTGTGAGTTTTCGACGCTTTCCATACTCCAAAATCAGCCACCTGAAATTAAATTTTAAGACATTATAGCAAACATCAATGATCAATGATAAGATATTGTCAAGTTAGAACCCTTTTTAAAACTCAAACCGACGTAAACCCTGGCAGAGATATTAAACACTTCAAATATCAAAAAACACACTGACAAAGTCACTAACCTTGGGAGAGAAGTCCTCTGTTAAGAAAACAGACTTCGCATCTAGTTTTGTGTGTGTGACCGGAGAATCAAATCCATGATGCATGTAATCCAAGGCATTAGCTACTCCCATTATTATTCTCATGCGAGTCTCCCAGTCCAGATGCTCAGAATCTTTATCTGCATAACAACCATTCCATACAACGTCAAACCAGTGCAATGTTTCCAATGACTACAGGAGTGCACATTCATAATAATTGTTTGGGTACAAGAAGAAAGTAAGCAGCATTCAGCAAGAGAAAAAAATTACTGTGGAGGTGCTCATGCACTGTCCCATTAGGAACATATTCGAAGACCAGCATTCTAATGAACGGCTCCTCCTCCGCACAGTAGCCCAGTAAATTCACAAGATTTTGGTGCTTCATTTGTGACAAACACTCCACCTGCATATACAACAGATATTCTATTGGTGAAATATATAAGTTACTCTGCCTCACTCTATGGTGTGCATCTGTGTCTGTGTGTGGTGGTGTTTTTTTTTCTTCTTTTTTTTTTTTGGGGGGGGGGGGGGATTTGCACCTTTCGCCAAAATATCAATTCTGAATTGCTGGACCAACTCTTAGCAGATTTTCTAATGCTTGTCACAGCTATTTCAATGCCATCTGCATTGGGTAATGTGCCCTTGAACAGGACAATATCAGGGGAGGATCCTATTATGTTGCTAAAATCCTCACAAGCAGCCTCCAGTTCAGCTCGACTAAATGCAGGCACACCTGCACACAGTAAGATTATTGAGTTCTTACACTGGTGGATGCTCTTAGCATCCTCTTTAGTACTAAAAAAGTGATGGGGCAAAGAAGCTAACCTTTTGTAAATCCTTTATGAAGTTCACCACTCATACTACCTTTCCAAGGTCTCACTGCAGAACTTTTACGCCGATAGCGTAGCCACATAAAAACACCAGCCATGGCCACACATACCACTATAGTGCTGACTACTACCAGTCCTATAACAGTAGATGTCCTTGTACTGGATGATGAAGAAGAAACAATGGGAGGAGTAAGAGACCCTGATGATGGGCTTGGAGCCATTCCAGGAGAAGGCACAGGTGAGTCAAATGACGTGGGTGCCGAGGCTGGTGAGTTGATGGAAGTGGTAGTTTTTTGAACAGGTTCTGAGGGAGAAGGTGCCGGAGAGCCAGTCGAGATGCTGAGTGGAGGCCCTTCAGTAACATTAGTAATAGTTTGATTGGTTACTACTCCATCACTTTGAAGAAGCCGCCGCCTCGCAACTGTTAGTTGTGCATACACAAGCGAATGGTCAATTCATTAAAATTTTGCCACAAACAGCAGCTAATTCAGGACCTTACCAGAATAAAGCTCTTGTGAGCATTCTTGCACAGGCCGTTGGTGCGGTAAATGTTCTCGAGATAGACAATTGAGGGTAAAACTCGCACTGCAATAACCCACACCCAGTCACAATGGTCACAATTGAGGCAAAGTGAAGTTGAATGCAAAACTGCCATGTACAAACCTCGGAAGGCGCTGCAAGCACAGAGGTACACGTCCTTCAAAATAATTGCTAGAAAAATCTGCGACCTGTAAATATTTCAACTTACAGATCCCTATCTCGAAGTCATCCCCATCATTGAAACTGCATCACAAGGAAGCACGAAAAATCAGTGAATTTTATTTAGCCTTCACTCACAGGTTTCAAACTTCTAACACTTCTTTTAGCATGCATCATGCACCTACCAGAAGGCAGCGATGAAATAACACTACTTACAGACTATTAGCACTAGGAATCGAGAGATCCCCTGGAATGATGCCTGTCAACTTATTCACACTGATAATCAGCTCACAAAGATTTTCCAGCTCTCCTAGCTCAGCTGGTATGACTCCTTCAAGATTGTTGTTCTCCAGATAACTGTTATAATACAGTCAACACAAGAAACTCTAGGTTAGGAAAAGAAAAATATATAAATTGCAGCTTTCTTCTCTCTCACACACACACCAAAAAAACAGAAGCTTACAGCCTGCTTAAAGTTGAAAGGTTTCCTAAATCCTCAGGAAGTTGTCCAGAGAACTGATTGTGGGCTAGATCGAGAACCTCCAGTTTTCCCAACTCACCCAACTGAAAAGGGATGACACCAGTAAGTTTATTTCCTCGCAAAACCCTACACAACATTTTCACACACATTAATGTACGACCAAAAAGTGTATGTAGAGGTGAGAGAGCAACTCGGTCAGAACGGGGACTTACAATTCTCGAAGATCGACTAGCTTGCCGAGTTCTGGAGACAGAGTTCCCCTTAAGGACAGGCCATCTAGGTTACTGCAATGACAATTTCATTCAAAACAAGTTGCTAAGCATTTTGACGAGAATAGTAAAAATATGCACTATATTTAGCAGCAGAAACTAACTTGGCAAACCCATTCAGCATAAAAAGTTTCAATCAACTACTGTACTTTTTCTGATGTGAGCTTTCAACATGAGTTATTTTTTCTCATCTCCTTCAATCAAATGACTTTTGTCAAATGATTGAACACACTCAAACGCAATTTACAAACATCTGTTGTTAGTTTGAGTTTCGAACATACAAGCGGGCCATGGCCCACGGGCATGGTTGATACGTCCAAGCTAGTACCGTCCGGTGACGGTATGTACAGAATGGACTAAGCCAACGCTGGTGCAAAACAGACATGGGGAAAAGAAGCACTGGCTAGTTTTTTGGGTCTCACAAGTTAAACTCAGCAGTAATTTAGCGCCTCATGAACATTGAGACTTTGCTTCAAAAGCAGTTCATGAACATTGAAGCTTTGCTTCACATTGTAATATACAGAAGAGTCACAAAATTGGCTAGAAGCATTCGAGGCATAGGAAAGAGCTCTAGAGGTCCACTAACTAAATCCATCACAAGCCATTGTTCTACTTGTACGGCAATATGCTAATCGTACTAACAGTCGCGTGTATGGAACAAGAACAACCTTGGGGCCTAAGGGCAGATGCAACTTGTCCTATGCACCTCAGATAACCCTCCTGTCAACCTTGACCACTTAAAGAGTCATTGTGGTTTAAACTTCATATGCGGTGTTTGCATTGAGGAAAATCAAATGAACACGCCTCATAGTTTGACACCTCTTTCTAGGGGTTCTTAAACTTTGTCTTCGTTTGGGTTTGGACCTAGAGTTGATGCACGGAAGAATAAAATTGACTTTCCATTGAGACTTGTCATGGCAAGTACATGCCTTGAATGCCATGTGGCCTAGCTTTTCCACACAATCTAGTACCATCATCTACCTACATGCGAACATCCTCTAGTCATAGGCTCACAAAAAGGGACTATCCATACCGATGTCGTACTGCATAGCATGCTTATGTGCCTGCATGCCTTAATTTTTCATAATACTTTCTTGCCGCAAATAGTTTCAAAAAATTGGGATGCCCATGTGTATGTTGTCTGCTAACACCTTTTGGTGACTTGTGAACGGGTGATAAGTATAGCCCTCATTTAAGAATGAGAAAATCCTAGTACCCGAGCCTCATGGGACCAAAAAGTCACTTAGAACATTAATAAAACAGACTAATTTTTAAGTGGACATAAAGGACTTAAACTAAGGCCTTTTGACCTTGACAAGTGGCAAGTCTAAAGAGACTTACTAATAAAAGAATTTGTGAGTTTGAGCTTCTAGGGAACTTTTCGGGGGCTAAAAACTCAAACTTTGTAACATTTTTCTGCATTTTTGTGATTTCCATAGCCATATCCAGCCTTGGAGGGTCTCTTTTCATCATCCTGCACCACTTTTCTCATTTATATGGCTGTTTTTCATAATGTACGGACAAGGCTGATGTGGCACCTTTGCTTTTGGGCACCAGATAATGAAAGCAGTTTGCTTTTTCTGCTGTTGGGTAGAAGTT
Organism: Adiantum capillus-veneris; assembly: GCF_014529385.1. Taxonomy (NCBI): domain Eukaryota; kingdom Viridiplantae; phylum Streptophyta; class Polypodiopsida; order Polypodiales; family Pteridaceae; genus Adiantum; species Adiantum capillus-veneris. The sequence goes on from NC_140953.1 coordinate 12,397,976, forward strand.
AACGATAACAAATGATTTTCGGTGCTTTATGCACTTTTTTAAAAAAACTTGTGATTTTGAAAGTTGCTTTTGGGGATTTTGAGCCGATAAAAGAGAGGGCAAGACGTCGTTAATCCTGAGATTTGCAACAATGTGGAAGACTCAAGAGGGATCAATGAATAAGGAAATACAGCCAGCGACGCCTAATTAGGGGCCAATACTCTCAGCCTCTGCCATATCGTCTTAGAGTCAGTACGTGGTGTAGACTGGTTACAATGGTATCAAAGCTCAGCAGTCTGCTTTCTCAGCAACAGATTGCTTGTACTACTAGACCCTTGAAAACATGCAGACAAAGTCCAGAGCTATGCTATTAAGTCTTGCCTCTAGGTCTGTGGAGGAAACTTCAGAGAGATGAAATCTACCGGATTGCCCTTTACCCACTATTTAGGGTCTGTCAGAAACTCCTTAGATTGTGGGGTTTCCTGATGACTCTGTGGAGATTGCTGTAGTTAACTGTCTATCTCTAATGTATTTTCCAAAAAGGAGGAGCAAATTCTCAAATTCTAAATCAAGCTAGAGACTAAACTGAGATTCTCAACGAACCCACCTCAAAAAACGAATACACAACCAAATTAAACACGACCTTGGAAACCTCGAAAAAAGTGATACACAACCTGATCAAACGAAGTCTTGAAAACGTGACAAGATGTGAAGATGTGGTCTTAACTTCACTACTTGTCCAATCAGAAAAAGTGAGATCAACACCTTTACCATGCATAGGTTGGACAACAGCTAAGACATCCCTACTGACATCATCAGTTCCCAAGAGTAGATGCAGGTTTGTATGAAATTAGTTCATAATTATAATGTCCTCTATCAAACCAACGAACAGAGTTTCTACTGGCATATCTACATGTAAAGACGCTTGCGAGGCTGTTTGTTCAACTAAGCTTGTGCTTTTTTTAAAAGATAAATAAACGAATTACAAGCACAAAGATTGCATACACAAAACTTCAACAAAAAAGTGAAATAAGAGAGCAATCGAGATGCTGTGTGGACCTTCCTGATATACAATAAATGACAGGAGGTCTAGCAAATATTTTCTTACAGGCTTGTGACTTTCCCACTCTCGCATGAGACTCCAAACCAGCTGCATGGATCCTCATCATACACGCTCCAGCTTACCAATGCCCGTCTTGAATCATCTTCAATATTGGACCGAAAATGAAGTAATGCCCAGCCTGAAAATATACAAATAACATTCGATCAAGAAACTGAAATATGCAACAAACTGAGCATAAAAGCTTCCCAGCTTATGCCCGTTTATTTTTTACATAAAACTTGATGTTACTGTGTAGCATGATTATAGGCTCTTGAATTACATGGCACAAGGAAAACCATTACTATCCCATTTGCAGTTCATAAACAACATTCTTACATACATGAATTTAAAGCGAACTAGATTATGGCAATTGTCTGGAAAGTTATTTCCATATTCCTTAAATCCTAAATGGCACATGAAGACACGGGCCCCTGCTGTCACTTCAATTATTTGAAGTGATACCGTCTCCGCCAGGTTTGCAACCCTTTTTAATAGCATTAAACCAAGATTATTTTCGGACACCCCAGTGATGGAAGCAGTGGTAAAAGCTCGGAATATGTGAGACAAGCGTACTTACCGTCTGATGATAGGCTTGCAACAGAACTCAAAAGAGCCAGGAGTTGGACGGCCACTAGAAGAAAGACCCCCATTGCGTCCAGGGTAGGTACATGCATTTCAAATAACCTTCTTTTTTGTTCCAATGGCTATCGTGAGTTCGATAGTTTCTACAGTGATCTTAATGTACAATCTCGATATAAGGCTGACCTCCACCTTTGCAGGCTGTCGAAGGTTTGAGCTGTACAACCTGGGTTGTCCTGTACAAATGTCTCAAATGGCGTTGACCTACTCCTTGCACAACCGGTCCCTAAGAATCAAAATCTTCTCACTTCAGATTTGAAGGTCCCTCCGGCAACTGTGAGATCCTACGACAAAGACTACGAGGAAAAGCAGAGAATGATGGGGGCTTGTTAAACACGGCAAATGCTCAATGCAAACGGTCTTGATGGGCTCTGCAGGAGCCTTGTTTGCACTTGCGAAAGCTCTTTGACAAAGCCAAAGTAGAAGCTTGACGTTGTCGGTGATGGGGCCGAAGCCCTATAGATACGAGCGGTTGTTAAAATGTGCTGAAGGGAGGACCTGAGAGCAGCTAGCACGGGAAGAGCCGGCGAGGGCGGCTATGGTGTGGAGGAGAAGGAAAATACATGCACAGAGAGAGAGAGAGAGAGAGAGAGAGAGAGAGAGAGAGAGCTCACAGGAGAGAACGTATACTATAAACGGGTAAGGGATTGGGACGTCAAACAACTCGCCTGTGATCAGATTCAGCCTTTTGAAGGAAAAGTCTTGCACAGCTTGGTAGCCTAGCTTTTAGCAAAGCTCCGCTATTTCTTTCTCCTTTCCTTGCATTTGCCCTTTCTGACTTGGACTTCATTTCCTTTCATAAAAATAAAATAAAATGAAACCCAAATTCACCTATGAACTTTGAAGAAGCCAAACCAACCTTAAACTATTAACAACTAGAAAATAGAAAATATTCAGTGACGGCATTAACTTCATGGAGTAGGTCAAGATATGCTTAGCCCTACCCCATGGTTTTAACGTGTGTGCAAATATATCAACCCCCACATCAAGTGCACACTGCACACCAAAAACCATTGAAAGAAGGTCCTCCCTACTTGCTTCACAATGTGTATGTAAAAGAGAGAGAAAGAGAGAGAGAGAGAGAACTTGCAAGGGGAAAACAAAAGAGAGAGAGAGAGAGAGATACATTGCGCACATGCAGTGGTGTCGTTCTGAGAAGTGGCTGGAGTGATTGGTCATCGAGCCACTTGAGAAAACGTGCACATGCAAAGTGTTGTAGAGAGAGAGGGAAAGAGAGAGAAAATTCTAAGGACGTGTCGAGCTGTGCATTGCCAATCAAACGGCTACAATCGCAGCTGATGGTGAAGGCGAGGTGAGTGACGTTCTGATGCAAACAATGAACTAGGCAATAGGATTTTGGCAGGGGCGTGAGAGGATTTTGGTGGGCCAACGACACTTTGTCACTGCTTTATGCTGACAAGAAGTAACCTTCTTCAAGAATGGCGGAGCCATGGTGCCCAATAAACTAATATTCAAAGAGTTGGCTAAGGAAGAGCATGACTACTTGGGAGTTAGGGACACATCTACTTGCACACTCTTTAAAAAGCTACTTGACCCCTTTCTCCACTCACAAACCTCCTATGGAGATCTCTACTTAGCTTTCCTCATAAATTCTATGTTTTTCCTATGCACGTAATTAATGGACGTCTATAACATGTGGGTAGGGCCCATGACACCTTCCTTCCTCAACATTAACCCATCTTCTGATTTTGTTTGTGATGATGGAAAGTAATATACCCCACCCATCACCCACCTCATCACTATATCACACGAGCATGGTCAAATGGGATCAATGGTGGAGGAGAAAAAGGCGATGCACGTCAATTATGGACCATCAGATTTGAAGTTGCCTCGAATTTACTAATCGGCCCACATTTACAATATGACATACTCGAATCGCCTATATTTCAACGTACGCATGAGGACATAGTGGTTAGTGCACATGGCTCATGGTGGGGAGGTCGGGGATTAGAGACATGGGGTGCGGATCAACCCGAATTTACAAGCCTGTCCGAATTTACTTTTCTTCCCGAATTTACCAAATGCGCATCCGACGGCCCAGATCACCTCAACCGTCGATCCCATTTGAGCATGCACGTGCGAGATAGTGTGGAGGCCCCACCCTTCCCTCTTGCATGAATAGAAGTCCATGGAAAGTTAAAGCTTAGCTCACTTCCCCTTTTTGGCCATAGATTTTTACCTCATTGTTAATCAACAAAGTGTTCTTTTTTGGCTTCTATATGGTGTCTAATCCCTCACCGCTCTTCCAATATCTTCCAATATACTCTCTGGAAGAAGAAGAAAAAGCTTTCAACTTCCATGTCCATTGTTGGATCTTTTGGTCATGTGCTTATGTTCTTGCATGAGCTCAAGTTCTATCCTTCTCTATCTCTTTACATAATATCTCTCTGAGCCTGCTTGTGGCTAACAAGCTATGAGCGGGAAGCAAGAGCAATGAAAGAAGTGGTTGAGGTTAAGGGTCCCTTGATTCTTCTCCCTTGTGTGTGGGTACTACACTGACCCCCAAGATTCTTGGAAGGCATATGGGAGATTTGTTACCATCTACATGTGGTAGTGATGTCTATGAACACACTTAGGATTGCCGATCTATTTTTTCCCTTACTAGGAGGTTTTCCCCCTGTGAATTGTATATACGTCCATCACTCTAGGGTTAACTTATCTTTCCATTGCACACTAAGTACTACTAGTCTCTATTGTGTGCCTTGAGCTTCCTTCATCTTCTCCAAGCTGTGTGTGTTTCCTTGCAACCCTATTTCCAACAATTGGTATCAAAGCAGGTTGCGTTCTCTTGAGCTTCGTCACCAACATCGCAAGCACATGCCTGCTCACTTTCTCTAATATTAGTGAGCTTCAGTGAGCGTTAGTAGATCAGATTTTTCATTTGGGCTCATTTTATCCTTCGTTTCCACTACAAGCGGTGTTGCATAGGCTATTTTGTTAATTTGTACAAAATTTTGTCAGTGCCATTTTTTGCATAACAGGTCCCTTACAGTCTTCTTCAGGTTGTGCTATATAGCACATGTCATAAAATCTAATAACTAACCAACGCAAATGATTTTCTCATATTAAACTATCATTCAATGTGGAGAATAAACGGGAACAAGGGTTAGAATATAGACATGTGCTTACAGATCTATCTCAACACGGGGCCAATGGTAAAGGGATACAAATGAGAGATGGTATGTCAAAGAGCAAGGCTGACCAATGGTGCTTAAAAGACCTTGGGGAGGTTAGCTTCATTAAAGACTTCCAAAGGTTAGTGTTAAAAGTCCTTTGACCTTAGGTAAGCTAGGGTTGAGCTTGAAGTGGGAACCCGGCCCAAGCTTGAGGTGCTTGTCGTGCTTGCTAACTAAGGTGCTTGAGGTGCTTATCGTGCTTGCTGACTAAGATGCTTGAGGTGCTTGTCGTGCTGTCGACTAGGGAGCTTGAGGTGCTTGTGGGAACACTACCCTAGCTTGAGGTGCTTTGTCATGCTTGCTGACTAAGGTGCTTGAGGGTAAGCTCTCTCCACCTTCGAAGGTGTTTGGGGCCTTGGGACTGAGGCTTGGGATAGTTTAATGCTTTTTGCAAAGTTTCTGTTATGCTCGTGATGCATGAAGCTTTCCATATTCATTGCATCACCTAGGTCACAAGGAACACAAAGATTGTATTGTACCAAGTCTCTCTTGATGGGAGAATCTATAATACAAATGCCTATTGGAGGGGACCGCCAGCTCCACATAAATCGGGTCCTCAACTGTTTTCATGTTCTCTAAACTCTCTCTCTTGGAAAATTATTGTTCATGCCAAGTTAACTAAGTACTATGTTTATGTTGCTACCATCAATTGAGTTCACCCTCTATGCTCTCAAAGTAGTCTCACAAAAATGCTTTCTCTAATTTTCCTAATGCCGCTACTCTCAATGTTCTTAGGCCATTTTCAAGCCATTTTCATTACACTAGTATCAAAGCATTTGGTTTCTCTTTTCTTCCTTAGGAAGAGAGGTCCTTAAGTATCCTATTAATGGTTAATTTTGTTAATTATATTAGGGTAAGTGGGACTAGATCTATTATTGGTTTTGTTGAGCCCATTATGTGGCATATGGTGCACACCTCGGGAGCTTTGGTCTTAATAATGGGGTCTTTTTAGACTTTCCTACGGCTTTACCATTATTGAGCCATAAGAAGTCCGAAAGGAGCTATCCCTCAGCAACTCTGCAATATTAGACCCACTCCACTACTCTCTATAATCAACCAATTCAAGCCATGAGTGTAGATACTTAAGTGCTGATTTTCAAAGGCTAAGAGGAGTACCAACTAAGGTTTTGGATTGCCAAAGAATATACTAAGTAAACACATAAGTTTAATTACATGGCTGACAATAACCAAGAGAGTAGAATGAACATTGATAACTTTGATTTTGCACATGAAGGTACTAATGATGATGCCCCCATGTTTGTCAATTATCTTGTTATTAGTTTGCAGCAAGCTATGGGCAACCCTGCTTTGCAAGTCGAATTTACTCAACAAGTTCGCGCTTATGGGATTTCCCTTCCTCTCCAAGAGGAGAGAGAGCTTAGGAGGCCTCTTGATGAGACCCCCAAAAGAAGACTCTCTCCCATACGAGGAGAGGAATCCAAAGAACAAGAAAGTAATGAATCCCTAAGTTCCTCTGAAGATGTGGCTCCGCAAAGATGGCGGTCTAACTCTTCCCAAGAGGAAACGTTCAATCCACAGTCCTTCTCCTCGTCACTTCGAAAGGGAAGAGAGGAAACAAAGGAAGAAAAGGGCAAGAAAGAGGTCACCCTCTTCTTCTCCTTCTTCTTCACCTTCCTCCTCTTCCGACAAAAGCTATGGCTATTCTCCTAGAGAATAAAAGAGGTTTGATGCGGCCTTTGGAGACGAGAGCTTCACGAAGTCTTCCAAGCTACACCATGTAGCCATGAACTTCCAGAAAAATTGGCTCGTCAATGGTGGGCTAGACTTCGTGGCAACGACGAAGCCCCAAAGACGTGGAAAACTCTACGAGTTTCCATCATGAAGCAATTCCTTGCAAGCGATGCAAAGGACAAAGTGCTTACCAAATGGTGCAGTTTGAAGGTTCTCTTTCATGAGTCTATCCACAAATTGTTAACCCTCATGGCTCACGGACACCCTATCACCTACGACGGACGTTGTAACCTACGACGGACATTGTATTATTTACTTGTAGAGTCAAGTACTGGGCTTGTCAGTCCAATAGGAAAAGGGTAAGAGTGATCGCCGATGAGAGGCGCACTCTAACTGGAACATTCAAGGGATTAGTTGTCTAAGCATGGGCGCCCAAGTGTGAATGGGGTGAGCTCATATAAAAGTTAACTAAACCTAAAATTCACTCATTCTCTCATTTGTGCAATAGAAGAGTGCTCTTGCTCCATCTCCATCTCCATCTTCTTCTTGTTCACCTCCTTGTGTGTGTGTGTGTGTGTATGTGTGTGTGAGAGAGAGAGTGCGATCGAGCATTGCGGCGGCACGACGGCGGTGAAGCGGTTGAGCGCGACGTAGCGACGTCTCCTTCTTCTTCGCGGCGAGGAATCCTCCACGGCAAGAGCATAGAGCGGTGAGTGACACACCATTGCCCTCTTTTGAGCTTACTAGTTAAGCTAGTTGTGTGCTTGGAGCTGTCTGTGGCTCGCACACAGTGTTAGGCAAGTCCCTTGCTTCGACAGTGCAGCAAGGAGCGCACATTTTTGGCGCCATTGCCGGGGAATCGCCCTGCACTAAGCCCAAGAGGCACTTTTTGCTTCTCCTATGAGTTGTTTGTAGTAGGAAAGAAGAGGAAGAGGAAGAGGAATGAGTTATTTTTCTGCAAGTTGTTAATTTCTGTATTGTCTGCAAGTTCTGTGATTTCTGCATAATGTTGTGTTTTCTGTTTGCACACAGTCTTTGCACAATTAGTAGTCATTATCTTGTTCGCAGTGAATGAATAAGTAGGTAGACAGCTAGCAATTTCTGTTTGCACACAGTCTGTACACAATTTTTTGTCAAGGTTTGCCTGCACACAGTCTTTGCACAGTAAGGTAGTGAGAGAGGAAGTAGGTGGACAGTTAGCCCACTGTCAGTAAGCAGTTAGCAGAGTGGTTAACAGATTAGTTAGTGGTTAGCAGCACTGTTAGTAAGTAGATAAGGTAGTGAGCTGTCCGTGAGCTGTTGACAGAGAGGTGAGGTAGGTGTTAACAATGTGTGTGGCCAAGAAAGGGTCACCTAAACCGCGCGCGGTCGTCGCCTCAAAAAAAAAAACACTAAAATTTTGATCGGGATCATTTCCCCAAGCCCAAGCCCAGGCCTCAGTCCTCAGTCTTATGATATATACTAGACTCACTCTTATATATATACCCTACCCCCTCAAGAGGGAATGAGAGCATGTGGGGCAAGTCCTCCACTCTCCTCCCTTCTCTTCCCACTTGCACCCTTAGACTTTCTAATTTGGGCCTAGTTCCCTAATACTAAAAATTGACGGTTTTAAGGATTCCGAGGGCATAAAGTGACCAAACGGAGGGCTGTAAAGCACGGCACGTCCCTCTGACCGAGATGCTCGTTTTGAGCTATCATACGTTCTATTCTATAGCTGAGTCATAAAAAAAGGACCAAAAAAAAAAAAGACTTGGGTTGCAAAACACCCAAAATTACTAGGTGAGCAGCCTTCACGCGCACTCACTGATACTTTTAGGGGATCCAAGTCATATGAATCTACACTCTGAACGAGTGTTAGAGCACGAGCATATTGGTAGTGCCTCCATTTACGCGGGAACCCATTATTCCTCCACCCTAGGTTCTGGACCTTCGGCCGGGACTCAAGGTAGCGCGACCCAAGATCCTCATATCACGTCTAGTGATTCTTCCTCTGACTACGAAGTCATGGAGGGGTATCCTACACCAAACCCTGATAGTTCAAGTCAAGACATGCATGCCATGGGCCCACGGCCCGGGTCCAGCGTGTTTAGCCGCTTAAAAGAGACCCTTAGTAGAGCTACTCGCTCCGAACATGCGGTTAATGAAATAAATGAAGGGAGTGGGGAAGTAAATTCGTCATTCATGTCTAAAATAGACCCTATGCTTCTTGAGAGTGTGCATGTGAATGTTCCATCCACTGCACCTCCTGATCCTTTAGGACTATCTCCCTCTGAGGTTTTTCTACCCAATGGTAGGAGTCTTGCCGAAGTACAAGAGATCGAACGCTATATGCAAGCAACAAGGGAAAGGGAAATTGAGAACATACGAAGGCTAGAACAAAGTCGAGCCCTGAAAGCAAAGGCTCCTATGACAACAATCATGCCAGCCTAGCAACCGAGTGCTCCCAAGGTAGCAGTCACGGAGGGGCAAGCGATGGGGAGCAATAATGCTTCCACTTCGAGGGAAACCTCTAGCACGCCAGGCTTAGATGGGATATTCCTAAACGAAAATTGGGAGTATCACCTACAAGCAGAAGCTTTAACTGATCGATACACAGGACACACCTATCATGTGGGTTGGTTAGATGTTCTACAATCCACATCGGGTGCTACTAGCATAGATGAGCAACAACAGAAAGTCTGTGATGTCCTCCATAGGATTGTCGAGTTAGAAAGACAGAACACAGGGATCAACATGCCTTCAACAGGCCTAATGAGATTCTTGGATACGGGAAAGGCCAACCAACCAACCAACCCTATCACAAATGGAGACTCCCTCAGTGAGCCCCATTGATCCTCCATATGTTGTTTTGCCAGGAGCCTCAGTACAATCTGAGCCCACAAGTGGCAGCTTTACCTTCCCAGATCTAGCTCATCTTTCTCTTAATGACACTATGGCTACCATGCATATCCCAGTGGTGAGCATGACAAGAAGTACACCATGGAGTTCATTTGTTAATACTGCGCCGATGCCTAGTAGCACAGTGCCCCCAACTATACCTACATGTATGTATCAATCATGTGCACCTGTCGTACCTCAGCCTCATGTAGCTCCTACACCTCCGATTATTCCAAGAGCATACAATCCACAATGGCATTATCCAAGCTCTTATACAAGTGGGGCCATGCCATTTAATAATAACATGCCATATCAGGCACCCCCTATGCCTAGGGCCACGCTTGTAAACTTTGGACCACCGTCTGGTACACCACCATACGAAATATGGGACCCAAGAGCCGCGCGTATGCCAAGGCCAAGGCCAACTCCCATCTCACATGTGGTTCCAGGAGCACATACACCCATTATACCTGCTCAAATAGGAGATTTGGCAGCATTTGCTCAAACTATCGGTCGTTCTATTGCGGAAAACATGCGTAGTGCACCTGATAGAGAGCCTAGGAGCAAGGCAGTTCAAGTAGCTAAGCTCACACAAAAATTCAGTGGAGATGGAGATGCTAGAAAGCATATGGAAGTCTTTGAACATGTGTGCGATTCCTTGGAAGAGCACAATGAGCTACATAAGTGTAAGGCTTTGAGTTTGACCCTAAGCGGAAAGGTTAGAGATTGGTATAGAACCTTAAGAGTAGAAGAGAAAACGATCTACTCTACTCTTAGGAGACTGTTCTTAAAAGAATACATACGAGAGGGAGTACTTTGGGGTGTAGCCTCTCAGCTCCAGAAAGCCCAACGAGAAGAAGGTGAATCCGTGAGAGACTTCATTAGTCGCCTAAAGAATTTGAATTCTCGATGCAATCCAAACGAGCAATTCAACAACAACCAATTGCTCGATAGATTCATTAGGGGACTACGACATGAAAGTATCTATAATGGCCTAGTCATTAGAGGTATCACTACTTGGGAAGCAGTCACCATGAATGCAATCCAATTGGAGGATAATTTAATGATTGCAGGAGAAAGAGTGTCTGTCGAGCCGAAGTCTAGTGGCTCGCAAGCGTCAGGGCATGAGCCAATGAAGATAAAGCCAATCGTGAAAGAGCAAACGATATCTGAGATGACTCTGGCAGATCTCACCAAGGCCATCCAAGAAAGCCTTAGGGGTAATCGTGCTCAACAAAACACTCATATGTGCTCAATTTGCTTGGGCCCACATACTACGAGTGAATATCCTACTTTCAGAGTAAAGTTTAATGGGACTTGTAACACGTGTGGTAGGTATGGCCATCAAGCGAAGGATTGCCTAATGCTTAAATGCATCATGGAAAATAGACCGCCTATAGCTTGGGCAGACTCACCTCAAGTTCCTGCATTGATGCCTACCCCACCCATGGAGCAACAATTACCATTACAGCACATGGTCCCTAGAACCCAAAATGTGGTCCAAACCACACCGTTGCCACCTCCAGTGTTAGGACCGCAGCCCCCTCATCCAAGAGTTACACCTATGAACCAAATAGGTTGCGAGTCATCTAGTACTTATGTAGATTGCGAAGAGGACATAGACTCTAGTATCACCTATGGAGTCGACATGCTTGAGGAGTGTCCCATGTACTATATGGAAGACCATTGGGGACAAATCAAACCGGTATATCAAGCTACTGCGATAGCAACAAGAGGCCAAAACATTAATAGTTTTGCCAGGAGACCACCTCTTCAGTGCTACGAATGTGGTGGACCACATCGAGTAGCTAAGTGCCCCATTAGAATGCAAAATAATGTTGCACTAATACAAACAAGTCAAGGGAGTGCATTGGCAATGCCAATACTCACTTGTAATCGTTGTGGCATAGATCATTTGATCGCACAGTGTCCTAACAATCCAAACGCGCTGAAAATCACACCATTGAACTTAATAGAGATTGTTGATGGGACACCACCAACTATAAACATAGCACCAGTGAATGCACTCACACGGTCGATGCTCCAAAAGCAAAATTACATCCTCGAAGAGAGAGATGCTGCATCCATTGGCCGAGCGAGAAAGAAGAAAACACGAAGAAAGAAATCCCTTAATGCTTCTAGCTCAAAACCTAGTTCAAAGACTAACATAGGGACAGGAGAGGATCCCGTGTATATGAATGACCCTAAGGATGACTCAGATTCGATAGAGACCACGGAGACCAAAACTGTTACTACAAAGGAAAAAGCCAGTGAGGAGGATCACGAGAGGGAATTACGACGAACACCAAAAGAGTATTCAAAGTTAAACCACCCAGTTGTGAACCCCCAAGATAAGCCACGAGAGACAAAAAAATGAGGATTGCAAGAGAAAGATTGGAACCTATCCAAACCCAACAGTGGAAATTGAACGAGTCCAACAACTGAGGGGTTTGGTGGAAGAAACTCAACGAACATTAGAACCTGAACCCAAACATATCCAGATGTCGGACACAGTGTTTCCCACACAAGTTCAACCTCACAAGAACTACAGGCCGTTAGCTATACCCAATATCATTCGGGAAGAGAGTGAGGGTAGGACATCTGAAAGTGGACACACACCTTTCTTACTAGAGAGAATGTTTGGTGAGGGAATGCCCGACCCCCTTGAGGAATTGGAGATTCCATCTTCACCATTCTCTTGTCAAGGTCCTACGTCCCACAAGATGCCATTAAATGTTGCCAAATTGATGGATTTCATGTCTTCAGAAGTTAGAACCACCATCATGTCCAAACTATATAAAGACCCCGAGCTAGTCTCAGCTCTTCGAGCCTTCCTCAATGGAGAATTATAGGCCGAATTACCACAGTTTGCACATATGAACAAACATGACTCGGTAATGAATGATGAGGAACATTTAGCACCACCATCTAACCTAGCAGGACATGAATCTGTAATTGAAATACCCGTTAACAAGTTGGGGCAATACTTTGAAGGTGATGAATCTAATGCTACTCTACCAATCACTACTAAAGGATTAACTGTAAAGGGGGTCCTTGACGGTGGTGCGGGAGTCAGCATGGTGACAAAGAGTTGTTGGGAGTCTATGGGGCGACCTCACCTTGAAGCCACAAGCGTAGTGGTAAAAATGGCTAATGGATCTATTGTTACGCCTATTGGAATGCTAAAGGATCTCAGGATCAAGGTCTTGGGACACAAGGTAAGGCAGACTTTCATTGTTATGGATTTTTCCAAGCATCCTATGTCATTTGAGATGATCTTAGGGCGTCCATTCATGAGGGAAGCAAAAATGGTGCATGACTGGTCCAAAAACCACGTCTACTTACAGTTCCAAGACTCTGTCATTCGAGTTGATCTTTTAAGTGGTCGAACGCATCCTCTAGGAAATAAATTCATCATTGATAATCGATCAGACACAACAATTCACTCAGCTCCATTACAGTATTGTTACATGTGTAACGAAGACACAGATATTGGGGAGAACTCTCCTTATATGGATATCCTACCCGGAATGGCTGAGTCAGACAATGTCGATTGGGTGCACCTAGCGGCAACTATAGATACATGGGGAGCTAGAGGAACAACCTGGGTAACACCAGATGGGGAAGAGATACCACACATTGCACCAGTAAACATGTTAGGTGTAGCGCATGTAACATCCGATGATAAGAAAGAGGCACACCTACCTGAGAGTGAAACTGATGATTCCTCAAAGGCTTCACGCCAATACACATCAAAAATGGAATCTCAGGGAGAAATGGATTTAGAACCTGAGGAAACATCGAGTGAACCAAGTATAGAAACTAAACACTCAAGGCCTAGTACGACCATCTATGGTAATTTATATGAGAGTGAAGAAGATACAAGCGAAGACCTATCAGGCGAGTCGAGTTCAAACATTTACCAAAATCAAAACCTTAACAAGAAATAAAGGTCATATAAGAGACGACGATATCGAGCAAATGTGAGAGCTAGGATAAACAAGGAAAGATCTACTGCAGAATGGCTTAGCTATCTAGGGACATGTGATGCTCATCGAAAGCTAGTAGACAATTGGGGTGAACATCTCCAGAGTGTCATGTGGTGCAGCCCGCGACCCATTGACCTCGCTCAATTGGAGGTTACAGAGCCGAAATTGAGTCGAACTATAAGAAGACGTCAAAACCGATAGTTAGCACAACAACAAAAGGAGGCAGAACTAAAAGAAATGTCTCTGTCAGGACTAGAGCGTGCTAACTTACATACGACTCCTGAACATTTTAAATCTTATACCACGGGGGAGCGAAAGGTTGTGTATGCCAAAGCCCAACGAATACCTACCAATGGAAGCAGTGGAGTCTATGATGGTCCAGCGGTAGTTAAAGAGATAGAATTAGCAGAACCAGGTGAGGAGTCTAAACCAATCTTTATTGCTCAAGACCTTACCGAAACTGAAGAGGCTGTACTTAAGGAGCTCCTCAAGGAATACAAGGATATCTTTGCTTGGACATATCATGACAGGAAGGGCGTTCCACCTTCTGTGGTGCAACATACAATTCCCATGATCAACATTGCTAAACCCGCCCAACAACGACCCTATCCAATGAATCCTAAGTACGCCAAAATTGTACAAGAGGAGATTGAAAAACTTATCCAATGTGGATTCATATACCCTATTGAGCACTCAGAATGGGTTTCTCCAATAGTCATTGTGCCAAAAAAGAATGGGAAACTAAGAGTGTGCGTGGACCTCAAGAAAGTTAATGCAGCTACTAGGAGAGATCATTATCCCTTGCCATATTCAGAACATGTGCTTGAAAGAGTTGCGGGCAAGGAAGCTTATAGCTTTTTAGATGGGTACTCTGGTTACAATCAAATCACAATTGCATTAGAGGACCAAGCTAAAACTGCTTTTATCACAGAGTTTGGAGTGTTTTCATTTCGTGTTATGGCTTTTGGCTTAACAAATGCCCCTGCTACATTCCAACGATTAATAAACACTACGTTTAAAGAATTTCTAAGGGAGTTTTGTGAAGCTTTCCTAGACGACCTTTGTGTTTATTCTTCTTGGGAGAAGCATTTGTTATATCTACGAAAAATATTTGAAAGGTGCAGATTTTATCGCATCTCATTGAACCCTTTCAAATGCCAATTTTGGGTTAAGCATGGAGTCATTCTAGGGCATATAGTGTCCAAGAACGGGATATCCACAGATGAGAGTAAGATTAAAGCCATTGCCGATTTGCCACCACCTACTAACTATAAAGGAGTTCAAAGATTTATGGGCCATGTTGGTTATTATCGAAGGTTTATTTTAAACTTTGCCGAGATAGCGCGTCCATTGTACAAGCTTCTTATCGAGTTTCACTGGACGGAAGAATGTCATCAATCTTATGAGTTATTAAAGAAGGCCCTAACAAGTGCTCCAATCCTGCAAACACCTGATTGGAATGTACCTTTTCATGTGCATATTGATGCATCAAATTTTTCTATTGGGTGTGTTCTAACTCAACCAGGAGAACATAAATTGGACCACCCTATTAGCTTTGCAAGTCCCCAATTAAATGATGCTGAGATGAACTACACTACTACAGAGCGCGAAGGGCTAGCTATGATTTACGCAGTAAAGAAATTTCGCTATTACCTTCTTGCTACCAAGTTTGTGTTTTATATTGATCATCAAGCATTGCTATATTTGGTAAACAAGCCGTGTTCCACAGGTCGAATTACACGATGGTTGTTAATTCTTCTTGAGTTTGACTTCACCGTTGTTGTGAGGCCTGGGAGGAAACATGTCATGGCGGATCATTTATCTCGTATCCCTAATGGCGAAGCTCCTGAGAGTACCAACAAAACTCTCATCTCCATTTTGACAAAGACAGTTGAGGCTCATCGCACTGATTGGGACCTAAAGCTTACATTAGCTTTATGGGCTTATCGTACTGCGTATAAAGTTGCTATTAATTGCACACCGTTTAAGATGGTGTATGGCCAAGAAGCAGTTATGCCATGGGAGTTTGTCATTCCTAGTCTTCAAGTAGCTTCTCAAGAAGGTTGGGATGGTAACCCCTTAGTGGAGCGATTATATATCCTGGAAAGGCTAGATGAAGAGAGGCAATTAGCTGTGCGAAATGCTCTAGTGGAGAAGGATAGGAGAAAGAAGTGGTTTGATAGCCATTTAAAGGATAAAGACATCAAGGTTGGTGATAAAGTTCTTATGTATGGGGTACGTAATGAAAAGAAGAAATTGAAATACGCTGGTAAGGGACCATATCGAGTGTGTGAAATTACCCCGCAAGGTACCATTCGTGTGGAGACTCTAGATGGAGTTGAAACCATTGGATTCCTTAATGGGAGTAAATTCAAAAGATATTATGATCCTCTAAGCCAGGAAGAGTTGCAAGCCATCCATCAAAAGAAGGTTGCCAAGGAACAAGCAGAGCTTAGAAAAATCCAAGCAAGAGTTGAGGCTCGAGAACGACAACAACGTCTTAGACGCCAACGAGAGGCTAATATGGGAATCATGCAAGCATTTTTCGAGGACACAGATGACGACTCATTAGAATCTCAGCCACCCCTACGATACCTAATTGAGCTAAATAGCCCCTCTGGGAAAGTACTATACAATGCCTTATTAGATACGGGAGCTAAACACAATTTGTTGTCCTATGGAGTTTGGTGTCAATTAGGGAAACCGACCCTATCCCCGAGTACGATGCAAGTCAAGGGCATTAATAAAAAGAAAACTGCTATTCTTGGAGTCCTTCAGACCCCTGTTGTCTATGACAATGGAAGCATAGTGTGCAGAGGTTTCTAGTCATGCCCGCGGGAGCTATGGAAGGAAACGTAAACCTGGGACGCACGTGGATGTTGGCAACCAAATTCACTATTGATTGGGATACTGGTAGTGTCACGACGCAACCACCGACTCTTACCCCTATCATTCAAGCAAAGTCACCTACGTTGCAAACTCTAGCAAAGTTGAAGGATAGCCAACATTCACAAGCCAAGGTGGTTAACTCGTCTTTGCCGGCTACCCATGAACCTAGCACTTCAACACTTGTAGTTGCAGCAAGCAGTAATATTGCAAGTACTCAACCTGCACGACCTAAGAGTACATATCAATGGGTCCCCAAGGCCTTACTTCCAACTACCTCAACCCTCCCATCCATTCCAAGAAAAAATTTCCCCGGAAAACCAAGAGCGCGCCCTAGGAGAGTCAAGACCAAATCACGATGGATTCCAAAACAACTATTAGAAGCCCAAGGCTACTATGATGGAAATGAGCAAATTTGGGTACCTAAACGTAAAATGTGTCCTTCCCTATCGACAACAAACCCATATGAGTCAAACACTGTAACACTAAAGTCAATGGCAGACCGTGGGAAGGGAAAGATCACAGAATGCTACACACCTAGTCCGGAGCTAGTTTGGGCTCCAAGGCAAAACCAATTTATTCCACCTAGCTCAGGAAGGGGGGAGTTCCATGAAGCTTCTAGCTCCTCATGTAATACATCCCTAGAGGTAAAAGCTTCTACACAGCCTCCACCTACAATAGTGGACCTCCATGAAGCTACAAAGGAATCCACACCTTCCAGTGTTCAACAATCACCTGATGAACCACTTCAAGTTCGATCCTGGGAGAGTACCTTACCACCCTTGCAACTCGACGAGGCACCTAAGGTAATAGAAAACTACTGGCAAAAATCTTCACCTATAACAACTTGGAACAACTGGTTTCAAAGGGTGAGGACATCATTTCAAACGGTATGATCTACCCAAGGAAGGGGGGAGTGTTTGTGGACATCCATTATTCACTTGCTTCCCTCTCAACCTTTCTCCCTGACCTCTCAATCTCTAATCTTAGGGAATGTATATATAAAGCCTTATACTCACAAAACAAGATAAAAAAGTAAAAGAGCAAGAGCCATAACACAAAATCATAAAAGCAAATTATGCACAAGAACACGACCCTTGTAATATTTGCACTCTAACCATCATCTATTTGCGTGTACAGATATGGCTAGTATGCTAGAGTCATCCACTCCTGCCTTGGGTGAGAGGTACCCTCGTTACTTTTCACAAATATTTCACATGGTCTTTCCAGTGCTTGCATGTGAATGGGATTTGATAGGTACGCTAGCATGTGAGAGGAATTTTGAGGAGTTAGAATGGCTGATACGTCTCTTGACCACGTCTGATCCATACTTAGTAGAGAGCGTTTCTCCCAGTGCACAAGCCTACCCTTTTGACCAAGATGACTATAGGCGTCTAGTGACCTTCTTAGTAAACATGGGCACCTATGATGAAGAAGAAAATTTACAGGACTACACGGATGGCACATATGGTCTCATGGATGATGACTTTGTTTATCTCGACGACGAGGATAGGGGTTTAGCCTTAGGGTTTCCCCCCAACCTCTACAATATCCTATTCCCTTGACTCTCTAGGGGGAGTGCAAATAATTAGGTTAGGGTTCCTTATGTTTTTTGTTGTGTTCAATAAGTGTTGGTACCTTTTCCCACTAATGTGCCTCCTGGAGGTATTCCTTTTGTTTCCTAGTGTGTACAGGAGCGTGTTGCTATTGATAGGATTTGGACCTTCATGGAACCTTTCTCTCGTTCACACTTCAGATCAAGCGCGATCATCAACATAAACATGTGTTTTTTGTCCATTAGCATTGCCCCTATCTATTTTGCATCCATGTTTGTCTGCTTTAATTGTGATTGATAGCCTAATATTCACCGCATTTGCTTAGTATCAAACAGTTAATTCAATGTAATTTTTTGTCATAATCACTTGTCTAGGTTTAAAAATCAAGCAGTCCGACTAAGCTAGTTTGACCAAGCTAGGTGTTAGAAATCTTCTCTTAATACCATGGGGAATGCCTTCCTAATAAGCAATGGTTACTTAGGTTGTTAATCCGATTTAGGCAGCATTGTGTGAAATGTACTAGGGATTTCTAGTGGGCTTGACCCTATTGACCTTTAGCTTAAGTATTATAAAGGGAGTTTACTAGTGTGATGAGCCTGGGGAGGTGTATCAGAGTTATATGACCCCCCAAAGCTACAAAATTAAAATGATGAAAACAAACAACACAAAAAAATATCAAAGTGTCACAATGTAAAATTTTAAGCTGGAAGAGAAATCTCAGCTTGATTTGGTACTTCACTCACATGTATTGCCTATGGTACTAGAGCCCTAGAGGTTCCCAGTGTGGGCGCTTTTCCTTGAAAAGCAAAAAACCCAAGGCATACAAAATAAGCACACACATCAAAATTGAATCACTGTGAAAAGACTTTGGGGGGTCAAAGAAAAGGTAATCAGTCAGGCGATGATTTCATGAGAAATTCCTTTTATCGTAGCTTAACTACAAGGTCTTCTAAGTATAGCCTCTAGTCAGCCCTCGAACATGAAATACTTGGCTCTCGCGATTAAACAACTTAATTAACCAGAGAAAATTAAGCTTACCCATGGTATTAATAGTCGATCTCTAGTGCCTTTTGACCGTTAAATTAGCGACCCCAGACTTGTTTAATTTTTTACCTTTACATTTGTTTATGCATTTGATTACATTGCAATTTAATGCTTATTGCTGACAAATTGTTTAAAATTCTGTTACCAATCAATTGTCTGCCTAAAATTGCATATGATTTTTAATCGCTTATGAGAATGCAATTACTGTGCAATGTTGTTTGATTTTGCAGTGACTGAAGAAGGCTAAGGACATTCATCTCAAATGCTCTTCCACCTCGACCAACGAGCTTCAACTCAATAGCTTCCGAGGACGGAATCTACATTAGGAAGGGGGGCATGTTAACCCTCACGGCTCACGGACACCCTATCACCTACGACGGACGTTGTATTATTTACTTGTAGAGTCAGGTACCGGGCTTGTCGGTCCAATAGGAAAAGGGTAAGAGTGATCACCGATGAGAGGCGCACTCTAACTGGAACATTCAAGGGATTAGTTGGCTAAGCATGGGCGCCCAAGTGTGAATGGGGTGAGCTCATATAAAAGTCAACTAAACCTAAAATTCACTCATTCTCTCATTTGTGCAATAGAAGAGTGCTCTTGCTCCATCTCCATCTCCATCTTCTTCTTCTTCACCTCCTTGTGTGTGTGTGTGTGTGTGTGTGTGTGTGTGTGTGAGAGAGAGAGAGAGAGAGAGAGAGAGAGAGAGAGAGAGAGAGAGAGAGAGAGAGAGAGCATTGCGGTGGCATGACGGCGGTGAAGTGGTTGAGGGCGATGTAGCGGCGTCTCCTTCTTCTTCGTGGTGAGGAATCCTCCACGGCAGGAGCATAGAGCGGTGAGTGACACACCATTGCCCTCTTTTGAGCTTACTAGTTAAGCTAGTTGTGTGCTTGGAGCCGTCTGTGGCTCGTCGCACATAGTGTTAGGCAAGTCCCTTGCTTTGACAGTGTGGCAAGGAGTGCACACAAATATATAGACAAGTTTTGGGATTTACATCTCAAGGCTATTGTCTTTCAAAAGATAGACTTCACCGAACAGAAGCAACAATTTTGTGTGGGAATACTTGAAGAGATGGCCGAGTACGTCAACTCCCAACGGCCTAGTTCTATCTGTTGGGGTATAGGCGTCTGTGCCTTGCCCGGCCGCCCAGAGTCTGGGCGCCCACTGACTTGTATACCTTATACATAGCATAAGTGTATAGGGGGCTGCTCACTCTTTGAGTCTCCCCACCCACATCGTGTGTGTCTCCTTCTCTCTCTCACTCACTCTTCGTCTGTGGTGCTCCCCGATCCCCTTCAATTGGTATCAGAGCGTAGGTGCGGAGGGAGCGCGTGTGTGCACAGTCACGACGACAGCGGAGAGCCAGTTTCATTCCCGAAATCGCGTCCGCGCGCACGCACTTTCAAGAGTGCAAATAGGGCTTCGACTTCTGCATCGGCAAATTCAGCTTTTCGAGAGCGTTTCCATCAGGTGTCTTAGCATTTTACCCCCCTTTTGAAGCCATTCGAGCCATCAAAAACCTCATTCGAGCTACGGTTGAGGAGTTGCATTTTTCAGCCCTCTTTTGGCAGTTTATGCTGCGTTTTTGGGTCGAAACGGAGGTTTTTGGCATAGCTTTCACACCCGGACTCGGATACATGTGATCCAGGAGTCTACCTTGGGGTTTTGGCACGCTCCGGACGCGCTCGTCATATCAGAATTTTAAAATTATGAACGCTGAATTTTCTGCAGCAGCAGTTGTTTATTGTGTGTCGAGGATTCCACACATGGTTTGCTCTCAGATGTGAGAGTGATATTTGCTGCAAGTTTCCTCACAGGTGGGAGGATACGATGTATGCCTTATGTGGTTTGATGCTCAGGGAGACTAATGTGATTGCATTTTGAGCTCGGCAATGTATGCCTCGAGCATGTTTTTTGGCAGTCACAGGTAGAGCAGATATTTGTGTACTAGATTTGCAGGTGTTTGCAATGATGTATGCAAACTGTGGAGATTGGTGCATGCATTTGGAGTGCGGTTTGATGCGCTTTGGTTGCTCATGGTTTTGAGCGTGCAGTCAGTTTGGTTACTGGTTTTGTGGCCGTTTTACTGACGAAACTCCGGTGAAATTTTCCCAGGAGTTTTATGCGCATCATTTATGCGATCTAGGTAGAGATTGCGGGTTGCAGTCAGCATTTGTGTGCAATGTTCTCTACAGGTGGGAGATTTGTGCGTGTGTATGCATCGATACCGCACAGTGTGGGCTTGGTGATTAGCTCACGGGTTTGACAGGCGTACAGTTATCTTGGCACACTCACAGGAGTGAGTATTGTGATGTATGCTTGTGTGGCTACGAGCTAGGTAGCCGGATTCGAGCACTAATGGCTTGAGGTTTTTCAGCAGGTTTCAGCTACAGGTTTACAAGTTTACAGGCAGGTTTGAGGGCTTATTTGGGCGCTGAATTTTCAGCCATTGTTTCCTCTTTGCAAGTGTCCATGTATGGCTCAGTTGTAGGCTGATTTGGGACACATTTGTGACTTGTTTATGCAGCTGTTTAAGAGCTGAATTTTGGGGCTGATTTACAGCCATATTTGCAAACTTTTGTTGATGCGATTCTAGCCAGTTTAGAGTTGATTTGGTTGACATTTGCTACTCATTGTTGGTTGCTCTTTTGCGAGCATTATGGCTGATTTTTCATTTGACTTCCAGCGTTATGGTCTAACACAGTTTGATGGTGTAGATTTTGTTGCTTGGAAGGAACATATGCTTGTTGCATTGATAGATTTGGAGCAGGATAAACCCTTGCGTGGTTTATCGGCAAAGCCCAAGTCTATGAGTGATGATGATTGGCAGGATCTTGATGAGTTAGCCATGTCTACGATTCGTTTGCATCTGGTTGAGTCTGTTGACTGGCAGGTCTCGAAGGAGACTACAACTCATGCTTTATGGCAGAGTTTACATGCTATGTACGCGACATCCATGTCTACATGGAAGTCTAGTCCCACTTCTATGTCCATGGGAGATATTGGTCCCACACGCAAGTCTCGACGGCATAGAGACTTGACATGTTGGCATTGTGGACATAGAGGGCACATTAGGCGTCGATGTTTCAGGTGTTTGAGACAACGGAGGCGACAGATGCGTGATGTAGATTTGGGCATGACAGATGCTAGTGAGATCAGTACGGTGGTTACTGAGTATGCTTGTGACGGCGATGTCACATTTACATCTAGCTTGTCTTCAGACGATCTTATGTCTACGGATTGCATATCGGATTGCACATTGTCTTCACATTGGTTACTAGATTCAGATGCTACTTTCCATGTCACGTCGCATCATGAGTGGTTTAGCACGTTTTCTAGTGGGAGACTTGGTTGTGTGCACATGGCTGATGGTGTTGTGTATGACATTGAGGGTGCAGGAGACGTATGTTTGTCCTTGCCCATTGGTATGAGATTTACCCTGCGTCATGTGCGTTATGTGCCAGATCTGAGACGGGATTTGATCTCAGTCAGACAGTTACGGGATAGTGGATGTCGGGTATCGCTGCTTGAGCGATATTTTTCGTTGCATTTGGGTTCGCTAGTGATTGCGAGAGGTGCCAAGAGCGGTACAGGTTACCCATTGCATGTGGATCACGGGAGAGACAGTGTTGTCTCTGTGATCACGCAACCAGGTAGAGAGCGAGAGAGCGGGCGAGTCTCTTTTGCTTGTGGGTTGCAGGATGCTTTGCATGGAGTGCAGAGTAGTGAGCTCGTTGTGCACATGGTTGGGGCACGACTTGAGCAGTCACACAGAGAGGTGACAGAGTCAGACATGCATGCTTTGCTAGTGACTGAGCAAAGCAGAGAGTCAGTTGTGCGAGATACTTCTATGCAGGATAGACAGGTAGAGCGGTCTTGCTCTAGTGAGTCATGACAGGAGGACGTTGTGCAAGAGTCTATGCATACGGAGTTAGAGCATGAGAGCTCTAGTGAGTCACAACAGATTGAGTGGTCATGTTTGCAGTGGATGATTGCAGAGGAGACTGAGATGTCAGCGATTATGCAGTCATTCCTTTCTATGCTCGACAGTGAGCATGGGGATATAGTTGTGCAGGATATGTCTTCCAGCAAACATCTAGAGCAGCTAGTTTGCTCTGAGGTTGCACGACAGGTTGATGCATCTTTTGAGGACAGTCAAGAGATGCATGTGGCTGACGCGCCTTGTCAGTCAGAGATGCCTATTGCCACGGATATATATGTTGATGCATGCTTCGTAGAGCTAGCAGGGCCCGCTAGCATTGCATCGGCATTCAGTGGTCTCATGTATGAGATGCTGATCTTGAGACCAAATATCGCAGCTGCAGTGGGAGCATTTGCAGTTGGGGTTGTCAGTCGTCTGTTGACTGATGATGGCATAGTGCATGAGGGAGATATGCAGGTATTGCGTACATACTTGCAGTACGTGTGCGGTACATCTATTGGTGTATGGACTTACACGGGAGCAGGACAGCCGGATGCACTGTGATCACAGCCGGCCAGTGGGCATCGGTTGAGAGCGGTTTTCTCTCACCTTTTGTAGTCTTTAGACTAGGTTCCCTTGCTTAAAGGCACAATCGCCTTTAAGTGGGAGGTTGTTGGAGTATAGGCGTATGTGCCTTGCCCGGCCGCCCAGAGTCTGGGCGCCCACTGACTTGTATACCTTATACATAGCATAAGTGTATAGGGGGCTGCTCACTCTTTGAGTCTCCCCACCCACATCGTGTGTGTCTCCTTCTCTCTCTCTCACTCTTCGTATGTGGTGCTCCCCAATCCCCTTCACTATCACCGAAGTAACCCACCACACCATGGTTGCTTCGAGCATCAATTTCCAACAAGGGGATAGACGAAATGTCGAGCCCATGAAAAAGAAGACAAAAGTGATCAAAGGGGAAAATCAATGCCCAGAATTCTTCCCAAAGCAATTCCAACAACAAAAACAACAATCGGTCCAAGGATAAGGGAGTTTACAAAGGTAAAAACAAACTCTCTCCTGAAGAGCTTGAAGTTTTTTGCAAGGATCATAAATGTTTTAAGTGTGGGGAGCAAGGCTATCATTCTTGCCCCAAGAGAAATGCCCGCAGTGGGACTCCTAGAGCTTCCACCATTGAAGCTCCAAAAGAGGATGCTCATTGCAAAGGACTACCTCTCTCCTATGCTTAGGGAAAGGTAAGGGAACATG
Source organism: Adiantum capillus-veneris (assembly GCF_014529385.1). Taxonomy (NCBI): domain Eukaryota; kingdom Viridiplantae; phylum Streptophyta; class Polypodiopsida; order Polypodiales; family Pteridaceae; genus Adiantum; species Adiantum capillus-veneris. The sequence continues at coordinate 12,422,117 of NC_140953.1, forward strand.
ATGCCTTCATCTTGTTTGACCCTGGCTCTACTCAATACAACTTCATATCAACGGAGTTGGCCATCAAGTTGGGCATTCAAGCTTTTGAGATGGGAGATGTTGTAGCTTCCGATACCACTTTCAAGGGACAACAAGCCTCCATTACTCCCTTGCTTGAAAAGTTGAGGCTTCATGTCCAAATCTTTGTTGACAAAGAAGACTTTTTCATCTCTCCTCTACAACATGAGGATGCTATCCTAGGGACACCATGGTTCAACAACATGGCTATCAACATGAAGTTCTATGAAAGGAGAATCTACTTCACCTACAGGGGAAAGAGCATGTATATAGATGTTAGTGAGTTTGGCCATACTATACCACTTGTAAATCCTCCTGCTTTTGATAAATCAATGAAGAGCTCAATTTCTGTGTACATGATTTTTGTCAAAGAGTCCCTAAAAGTCCTAATGTTTTGTCAAATGTAAATGGTAGGAATCAAGAAGATCTAGACTCCTCTAATTTTCTAAAAGGATTTCAAGATGTGCTCATCGATGATATCCCTACAGATTTATCTCCAAAATGAGGGGATGATGACCATTAAATCGAGCTCCTACCAGGAAGCTCACCGCCTAACAAGCCTCCTTATCAAGTTTCCCAAGCTCAACAAGGGGAGATCATGAGGCAAGTACAAGAACTGGTAGACAAAGGGATGGTGAGGCCTAGCTCCTCTCCCTTTTATTCTCCAGTCCTTTTAGTGCAAAAGAAAGATTATACATACCATATGTGTGTGACTATCGAGCACTAAACCATACCACTATCAAAATTTTACGTGCCTCGAGCAGAAGATCTTTTTGATAAGCTACAATGCTCTACCTGTTTCAGTAGGATTGAACTTAAAAGTGGCTATCATTAAATAAGGATAATGGATGAAGATATCCTAAAGACCGCATTTTGTAGAACACTTGGTTTTTATGAATATCTAGTCATGCCTTTTGGCTTGACCAATGCACCAGCCATGTCCAATCGTTTAATGAAAAAAATATTTAGACCCTATCGCAAATTCACTGGAGTGTTCTTTGATGATGTCATCATCTACTCCAAGTCCTTCGAGGAACACAAGCAACATCTCCAAGTGATTTTTCAAGCATTGAGGGAGAACAAGCTTTTTCTCAACCAAAAGAAAAGTGAATTTTTCCTTCAAGGGATTCAATACTTAGGTCATATTATCTCTCAAGATGGTATCCGTATGAAACCATCCAAGTTAGAGGTAATAAAAGCATGGCCTAATTCAAGGAATCTACATGAGCTAAGAAGCTTTATTAGTATGTGTGCATACTATAGATGCTTTATAGCAAAAATATCTCAAATATCAAGACCATTACATGACTTAACATAGAAGAATGTTAAGTATTCATGGACTGCTAAGGAGGAAAATGCTTTTGACAAGCTCAAAGAGAAGCTTACCTCCCAACCAGTCCTCATGCTTCCGGATCTCTCAAAGCCATTTGAGGTCCAATGTGACATTAGGGGAATTTTGAGGTCATTTTTGTGCCTTTTAGCGTGTAGAGAGAGAGTGGTCTCAACCAATGGTTGAAGAGCTTCCGTTACGGAACCTCTATTTTTGAAAACTCACAAAAAAGCAAATATTCTATCTTTACCGCAACTTTGAGCTGGTAAATAGCAATGTAAACAAGTAAAAGTGCAAAGGCATTCAATACCTGTCGCTTTTAGAAAGACGTACTTCTCATATTATATTGTTTTCATTTTGCACGTCGTCATCATAAAACAACATTTGGATTCTATCTCATGATCTTTTCCAGATTTGAACCGTTTTTTGCACATTCTGCTTATTCTTCTCTTGAACTCAGGCTAAACTTCTCTGCTCATTTCTTTTTTCACCGTGGAATCTTCATCACGATCAAAACGACCAAGAACTTCCATTGAAGCCATTGTCACTTACAACACGACTGATCAAAATGGAGAATGGATTCCAATAACTATACACAAAGGAACGTGGATACTGATGCAACAGAACAAGAGAATAAAGTCTTCCACCAAAAACTCTTTCTTGGCAGGATGGAAGGGCATTGTTAAAGATTTCAGCTTTGGCGACAACAAAAAATCAATCAAAGAGGTGCTGGTGCAGCATGTGTACATGCATAAAGATCTGCATATTAACTCAGAGAGTTCTGCTTTGCCATTACATAGACCAAACTGTAAGTCTCTTAACTTAAATTCTTATTTGTAATGCATGTTGTATAAGGTTATTTGTTGTACAGATTTGTATCCTTCAAACATTATGGAATGGCAGCCAGTAGAATGTGTTATAAATATTCTGGATGTGTGTCATGGATCAATTGGTGAAGAAATATACAAGGGAAGGACTAAGGGTTCATTGGCAGAGAATGGAATATTCTTCTTTGACCATTATTATGTTCCACCTAGAAGGACTGGAGAACTTGGAGCCACAACTAAGCTAGACTTGCCTGATTTCAAAAGTGGAGAATGGTCACTCCCTAGCTAAAATACAAGTGAGGGCTACAGGTGCAAACTGTTTTGTGAGATTCAAAAGTGTTTGAAAGCAAACATAGCAAGCAAACATAGTAGAATTTCTATATTCATGCCCATTACAGTTTTTGTAGACTTCTTCTCTAATGCTGAAGTCAGAAAATCTAGAACAATGTTTTCAGTGAAGACTTTAGACTCAGCAAATGTACTTGAATTTGTGGATGAGGGTTGGAACACCAAAACAGTGAATGGAATCACTTGTAATGTGCAAGCTGGCTCAATTGCTTGCAAATACATGATAGGGACACAAAACTTCATTATGTCATTTTATTACAGAAGATGGCACTATGTTGGTGGTCAGCTAACTCCACTTGATCAAGACATGGAGGACTTCATTGACAGCCCAATAGAAGACATTGATATATGGGTAAACAATGAGCATCTGTCAATTGTAAAGATAAGAGGCATGTGTAGCTTACATCAATTGAGATTGGACCTGCAAAATGATGAAATTGAACTGCCCACAACATTCTGCTTTCAAATAAATGGTGGAAAGGTAACTGTTATCCCTAAAAGTCTCTTGTTCTCTTATTGGTTCTTTATTTAACTTGGGCTGTTTTTGTAGGTATCAAAAAGGAATGAAAAGAGGCTACAGTGCAAGGACATCTTGGATGGCATTGTACATTTGGTGCCTTGAACATCCTTTAAGGCAATTTTGTAACACATGACTTGCAAGGATCTTATTTTGTATCACATGACCTGCAAGGATCTTGTTTTGTATCACATGACCTGCAAGGATCTTATTGAAATAAAGATCTAAAAGGATCTTTATTTTGTTATTGAAATGCAACTTTTCCAAACATCAATGATTTTACTTCAATGATTTGATTTTGTAACAGAGTCTTAAAACAAGGTGATCAAAATGTATTCAATTTCAAATATTTGCAATTACATAGACAATTGGATACAAGTGGGCTATAGAATAGACAATTGGATACAAGTGGGAAGCTTGATACAAGTGGGCTACAATTAGATACAAGTGGGAAGCTTGATACAAGTGGGCTGCAAAAAGCTTGATACAAGCTTGATACAAAGGGCTATAGAATAGACAATTGGATACAAGTGGGAAGCTTGATACAAGTGGGCTACAAAAAGCTAGAATAGTTTTCTGCCAGGAGTTTTCCTGTCCCTAGGGGTTGGTGCTTTTGCAGTGGGCTCTTTTGTCCTGGGAGATTTTCTTGTGGGCTCTTTGGCAGGAGGGCTTGAGGGCTGCTTCCTCTTTCTCTTATCATCCATCTCTTCACTTGCCTTTTCCTGCTCACCACTCTCTTCTTCCTCTTCACTTCCCTTTTCCTCTTCTAGTTTTGCTTTCCCCTTTGCCTTTTCTAGCTTTGCTTTCCCCTTTGCCTCTTCTAGTTTTGCTTTCCCCTTTGCCTTTTCTAGTTTTGCTTTCCCCTTTGCCTTTTCTAGCTCTTCAGCATCATCATCTTTAAATACCTCTTGCAGTCGTCCATTTGCTTCAATCATATACTTGATAATCTTTGCTCTTGTCAACCATACATGGTTCTCACTATAGCACTCTCTGTTGATCTATACAAGGCAATAGAAAGCAAGTTTTAGGAACAATAAAATGAGAAAAAATATAGCTAGCAAATATGAAATATGCTATACTTCTATATTCTGATTGTCATTGCAGTATATGAAGTCCAAGAGGAGCTTGGCATTTGTCACTACCCTCCATCCACATGAATGGCTTTCAAGCTAGATTGGAACCTGCAACTCATTACATGTATTTATGGGAAAAAATATTTGAGGATAATCCATTGAAGTGAACAAAGCATAAAGAATTCCAACCTTCACAACTGAAAATTGGATTTCAGTCAGCATCTTTGGCATGGGTGGACAATTCTCCAGTGTCTCTATAAATCTTGTAGCAACACTATCCAAAATTCTTTATTAAAAGTATGTGCTTGAGGTTCTGCTTGTGGTTTACAAAATGTGTCTGCTACTATACTTACAATTTTGCTTGACCATGTACTCCAGAAAGAGAATTGACAAAGTAGAATTTTCTTTTCACAATATCAATTGCAATTAAACTCCAATGTGAGCTATAAAAACAAGCCTCAGTTAGCCTTCTAACATGAATTAGTAAATTCTCTTCACAAGGTGTAGGTAGGAAACTTACCTCTCATGATAAGGAATCAAGAAAATTTCACAGATTTCCAAGTCCACATGAATCAACCACTTTGTGAGCTCTCTAATATTTGTCTCTGTCCTGAGAAAGTGGGAGATAGAAGGGTCTAAAAATTCCACCTTTTTTTGAAGGTCTGGCTCATATGTATGCATCATTAACCTGGTACAAGATATTGTTATATAAAGAGTTCTTGCTATAAACAAAAATACATAGGAAAACAAAAACAACCTAAGGCATGTGATAAGGAGTGGAGAATTGATCTCCTTGGTCCAGTCCTTGAGAATTTCCAAGGTCTCACAGTCAAGTGAATTGTAATCCTCCCTAGGATCCTCCTCACTGAATAGAGCGACAACAAAACCAGTAGGATTGACACTCCTCAAGAGGGGCACTAGTTGAGGTTCCAACAGGTCAAGCTCCTTTCTCTCTGCAATTTCCTTGTCTTCCTTTGCTCCCTTTTTCCTTTCCTTTTCCTCTTCTTCAGTAATATCAACTACTCCTACTTCAGGCTCCTTGGGCTTCCTCCATGGAGGAATGTTGAGAATATTAAAGGCCTTAATATCATGCATAGGGACAGGCTCCAACATTCTTGAAAACCTGTATCTCAGCCTCCTGAGGGTGATCATGTCTTTGTCCATCAAAGTAACCCTATGGGCATGAGCTACACAGATATAGGCATCTTGGAAAAGCTCAATCATAAAGTCCTCAGACGCCTCCTGGATACATGCCAATGCAGTTCTAGTCCACCTCATGTCAATCTTGTACTCCTCTGCAACTTGTCTGCATAGTCTTTGGAAGGGCAGTTTGGGAATTGCAAGATTGATGGCCTTTATGGCCTTCCTTATCTCTCTTAGACATTTGACCCCCTGCTTGAACTTTCTCTTTGTAAGGAGAGGCTTAAGCTGCACTGCTTGAAAGCTTTCCTTTGATGTGTAGTTTTTCTTTTGCTTGGTTGAGGGTCAGGTGTGCTTGGTTTAGGGTCCTTCCTCGGAGATGTGCTCTCCTTTGGTTTTGAAGTACTAGCTAAAGCTTTGCTAGGCTGAGCTTCTTCTTCATCTTTGGATAGAGGCTTATCAACCGGCTTATCAACCTTCCTTTCAGTCTTCTTGGTCCTTGCCATCTTCAAAAGGGATAGGAATGATTGTTACACAACAAACATTAGTAAAAAAAGTAAACGATGTATATTTAGTGGCACACATTTCCGTACATAGTGGAACACATTGCGGTGACACCCCGTACGTGAAATCACAAAGGGACCAATGTCCTCACACTAACGGTGATCGCGCACGGGGTGACGGAGCATTACACAGAGGCGGTGACACTTCGTACGCGAAATTGCGAAGGGAGCACAGTCCTCTCACTTACCAAATTCACGCACGGGGTGACGGGAGTCCCAAGCGGTGAAAACCTCTTAAACATCTTGAGACACATATTGTATGCATGGTGAAAATAATGGCACACATTGCGGTACACATCGTAAACATGATCACATTTGTGGACATAGTGGAACACATTGCTTTGAAACTCGGTATGCGAAATGACAAAGGAGGCAAAGTCTTCTCACTTACGAATATCGTGCACGGTGTGGCGGTCAAAGCGCTCGAAGTTTTGGGTTGTGGACCTCCTTCAAAACCTCCTTCAAAATGCGCTTAGTTTGGGCTTTGAGGAGGTTTATATAGGGTGCATGGCGCAAGTCCCTAGGCGCATAAAAACTAGCCGTTGGACCAAACTTCGAGGCGGCAACCGATTTGCACACCCCCCGAGGCGGCGTTTTTGGCCATAAAAGGAACCTACCCAACCCGTTTTTTCACTTATTGTCATTCACAAGGCTTCGAATTTAAGCCTCCAACCCTCCAAGCGACACACCGCGACACCCATGCGCGATTTTGGTGGACGTCAACCTCTTCCTAGCAATAGGAAATCGCGTACCAAGTGTCACTCTGTGCGCGTAGTTAGTGAGTGACGAGTTTCTCTTAACTTCTCAAAGTTCGCATAGCAAGTGACAAACTTAGCATGTCACAATTTTATGTAATTCTTTCTTGCTTGCGCTTAATTTGTGCGCTTAATTTGCTTGACAATTTTATGCTTTTAATTTGTTTGTAGACTTGATATAAAGAAGGGTGGTTAATGTCTTGATAGACTTCTCTTTTCTCTTTTTCAGCTGAGCATTTGTGGATTGTCATAATGGATACAGAGGATATACAAGAGACCGCTGATGATAGGCTGATGTCTTTTCTTTACAAAGTTAATGAACTTACAAGATTTCAAAGTGTCAAACAGATTTTTAATGCTGCCTTTGATCTTCAAGCATTTGTGGATGGCTTCTCTACACAAATTAGTGACTTGAAAGAGATATATACAGAATTGATAAGAGATCACAGGCTTGACAATCTTGTTCATTTTGTTGATATATGCAAAGCAGGTAGCTTGTCAAGGACAGGTATTGCAAAGAAGTGGTCAAGCCTTCATCCAGACTGGCAAAAGATCATAAAGCCTTGCAAATTTCATGGTAATATGCATTGCCAGTTGGTAGATTATGACCTTGGACTTATCATTTTCTTCAGTGTACTCCCAACACCAGAGGGCAAAGAGATTCCAAAGCAGATTTCCCAGGGTGAGGAGGACCAGGAGAAAGAGGAGATAGAGATGGAGTTCCATGAAGAGGAAGAGAAGCTACAAAGCACTAAGATGCTGGACATTGCAAAATTTAAAGCAGAAAACATCACTAAAGTGGAGAATGTTGACATTGAGGATGAAGATGTTGATCCTTTGCATTGCACAGCAACATTTCCCACATACAAAGTTAACAAAAAGGAATATGTTTTGCTCAGCATCTTTTTGATCCAAGGGAAGATTATGCTTTGGCAGTTTTGGCTGAGTGGGGATCTAATGACATAGGATTTATTGATTACTCACCTTGCCCCTTAGCAGTCTTGGACACAGAGGCAAAAAATTTTATTGACAGCTCAAGTGTTGGAAAGCATGTGCAGGACATTGTTCTGAGAAATGAGCAACAGGGTGTACCTTCTGAAGAGGAGTTCAATGAGATCCAGAAAAGGCTTAAAATAGAGCATATGGGAGAGGAAAAGACCAGAGATTATGAAGTAAGGCCAACTAGATCCATTGATATATGGGAACCTGCCTTGTTTGAGGAGGATGAGTCTCCTAAGGTATGTTAATGACCATTTGCCTTGTCTTATTAATGTGCTGAACAATTAACCAAGACATATTCTTGCAGATTGAAATACTGGACACAGACAAATTCCTTGGCAGGGGGAAGGGTTCCAAACCCTTAAATTTAGGAAGGAACCAGAGCTTGGGACACTTTATTGGGAAGCTCAACAAAGAGACTGTCATTATATTCCATAACAAGTTTACAAGAGAACCATTGCTGCCAATGCTTGCAATTAAAGCACTTGCAAAGGTTGTTGGTTCATATCAGCTTCCTCCAGGGTTAGAGAAGTTAATATTGGTGGAAAAGGAGGAAGCCATCAGAATTTTTGGATTCTTCCCTGGCCTTACTGGTTCTAGAGCTGGTTATTTTGCAACAATGGCATCCTATGTGCTTGCCCACTCTGGGGACCTCAAGAGACAAATGATAGGCTACAATAAGCAGAAGTTTCTGAAGTTTAGGGGTGAAGTTGATGTACCTTCATCAAAAGACTGACTTTGCTCATACCTGTACTTTGGCCCACTTTCTACCTTGTCTCTCTCTTGTAGCTAGCCATTGTAAGAATTTTTCATTTGCAGATGAACTATTATATGAATTTTGTCTTTTCTGCTTGTTCCTGTGTAAGGCATTTGCTAAATCTGAGTTCAGTAGTGCTTTCTTTGTCATTTTTGATCTGGTTCTATGCCATATTTGTCTATAGAACCATTGGAAAACCTCAAGCAAGCTGTTTGCCTTCACTGCACCTCCTCCATGTCTTGTATGCTTGAAAAACTTGGTTCTTGCTTGATAATGGGATTTCTCCATGCCTTGTGTAGACCATATGGACAGGGATCCCCATCTCTTTACAAACCAGGGAGTGTGATTGTAAATTATATGCTGGCAAAGTAAAAGTGTGTCAATAATTAGTAAGTATGAGATTAATCATATGCTTCCAAACTAAAAGTATGTACGTATTAAAAAGGAATAAAAAACTTACCATGTAATGTGTGAATTCCTGATTCCAAGCATCTTTCATTGCACTTCTGAAGTTATTGAGCACTTTCTTGAAATTTGGCAGATCATTTTTTCCCCAGGATGTCTTATCACAGTAGGAAAATACTTTGTCTAGTGATTCCCATACCTCTGCCTTTTTGTTTCTTGATGTACCTTCAAGACCATGATCTTTGATGGCATTGTGGAGAGCTTTCCACTGGTTATACTTCACATTGGATGAACCCTTCTTGGCATTTACCTTTCCTAGTTTTCCATGAAACCCTAGGAAAGCTCTGGCCTTCACACCACCAACAGATACCTTTCTAGGCACATTGTTTCCATTTGAAGACCTCTTCAGGTCTGTTTCAATCTTAACCTTACCACTGTGAAGGCCAATTTATGATAAAACCGTTTCAATACATTTGATTGCAGCATCTCTAGCTGCTTTTGGCTGTAACTTCCAGGCAAACCCCACATAGAGATGTACAATTTTCTCCACAATTCTGCAAAGAGCATGCAGAGTGCATATGTGGACATTAGCAAATGGAATATTTAAAACTGCTTTGAAGTTTGGATCTTGAGTATGCCTATTGGGTGCTTTGTTGCAATTTGCAGGATTACATTCTTTTGTTGATGCCATACAATACAGACAAGGGCTCTTTGCCATAGCTCCTTTGGAGACATTGTACATACATTTAAGGGTTTTAAGGTCTCCTCCCATGTGCCATTCCACCCTGTAACTTCCAAACCCTTCAACTTCAAGCTCTTCCCCTAATTTTTGTGCATTAATGACTTCGGGTATTGTTGTTTGATGGAAAACCCAATCCAGAACATCAAAGTCTTCACTCTCTACTTCAAAAGCACCTAGCCACCAGACATTCTTCTCCGATTGCACGCTGAAGTACTTGGTATCCTTCGGTTTCAATGCTCTGTTCATTAAAGTTATGGAAATCCTCTCAATTTTTCTGTTCTTAACAATCTCACATTCATCAAGCTTTATCACAAAACTGACAACACCATTTGCTTCTGTATGCTCCAGCTCATAGAATCTGATCATTTCCTTCTGAAGTGTCTTCAAGTCAAGGAAAATATTATTGAACTCGTCAAATTGAAGATCCCTCTTTTTACCATGATAGGTACCATGAATGTGGTGAGGCTCACCCAACATCTCCATTATCCTCTCATTGATCTTTTTCCTTGCCTGCTGCACAATGGATGGCTTTGGAAGCAAAGAGGACCTGACCTTACATTGCTTTAACCTTGACTTCATATTTCTGAACAGCTTGCTATAACCATCTCTGCTAATGCCTACCTTATCCATAGTATATTGCACATCCTCCTTGTCCAAGCAAGAGCTCTGCAAAAATCCCTCAATGCACTGCTCCTTTGCCTTTTTAAACTTCTTCTCTGTGAAAATCTTTTTGGCAACCTTGAGAGGTAAAACATCACAATAATGTTTAGCTGCCATTTCCATGTTTGATGCAGAGTTTGGTTGTAGCAAAGTCCTAAATCAAAAGGTACAAAATTAACTGATTATTGTCCAAATGACACCAACAAAATAAACAAACTAAATTAAAGTTAACTGAATATTAATCATTTAATAAAGAACAATAGCATAATAACAATAACATAAGCATAATAATGTGGAGCAGAATCACAATACAACTTAACAAAAAGATTAACAACCTAACATAAGCAGAATCATATAAAATAAGCATAAGCAGAATCATATAAAATAACAATACCTTGCTGCTCTGATTCTCCTGCTGCAACCTCCTCCACCACGTCTCAAGGCTTCAATGTTCTTTAACTTCTTTTCTCTTTGTCTGTTTCCTAACATTGTATTCTTGCTTCTAGCTTGTTTGAGCTGAGTTTGTAGCTTTTCGTTGCTCTCTTTACATTCCTCAAGTTGTTGTTTAAGAGTATTTATCATTTGTTTGGTCAAATGATCTTCTAACTTAAGAATATCTCTCTCTGCCGCAAGACTCTGTGTATAACCCAGCAACCCTCTTTGACCATCACCCACAAATTTTATCAAAGATGAACAATTTGAGAATGGGGGAGTGCTCTTTGTCATTGGGTCCACTGGATACAATCTTCCATCAGTCCAGAGATCAATGTGATTTTTTTGATCTTGCCGCATTGCTTCAAATATGGACGAGGACACCTCTGCACATTTCTTTCTCTTGCGCACTGGACAATATTCTTCATTTAGCTCAATGTGTAGATGGTATAAGCTTCTTCTCTTCCTCATGGAAGTCTGTTAACAGTATTTGTTAGAGATAGTACTATAGGAAAAAGCTGTGCAGATACGAGGAAGAAGACGACACAGAAAAGGTTTGTTTCAGCTTTTGGAAATTTTGAATTTTGGGCCAGAACTGACGTTTTCGTTAGTTTTGGAGGGAGTATTTTTTAGAATACGAAAGATCCTAGAAAGATTTGACAATGACATGTTTCGGTGGAGGTAAAAAGGACGCAAACTCAACTTTTTACAAACATTTCACTATTTTTAAAATAAAGTATATATTCTCTCTCTACATATTCTTACAGGGCACAAAAGTGACCTCAAAATTCCCCTAATGTTCTTGTGGTGATTGCCTTGGAGCAGTCTTGCTTCAATAAGGGCATGTCATAGCATATGAGAGAAGAGGTGTTGGGGTATAAAGCCCAATGTGGTCGCCCAGGTAAGTGGGCGGGCCGCCAGGTATGTACACATATTCTTTTGTTAAAACCTAATAAGAACTCACTATGCTCTACACATTACAGTAGAGCGAGTTCACCATATCGTCGTGCTCTTCTTCTCGCACTCTCTCTCGCGTCGCACTTCTGCTCGTACTCCTTCAACTGGTATCAGAGCTCAGATCGAGGCTCGGGGCAGCACTGCAGGAGGCTAGAGTCACCAGCTCAGATTGGAGTGAAATTCGACAGGCAAAGACACGGCCCCAAATCTTGTGGGTGAGCCCCTGGGGCTCGGTGTGCTCAGAATTTCATTCTGAGGTCATCTCGGTCACCGTTCGGCTTCGACAAAGTTCTGTGCAGGCCATTTTTGACTACGTGGTCTCGGCGGGTGCAGATCCGACTCTGCAAATTTGGGGTTTTCGGCCTACGACTGCACGTGCTGAGGATATCGACACTCCCAGAGTGCTGATTTATGGTTGTCTACACATCAAAGGATGGCTCATAGTTCTTGGAGGCGTGTCACATACGACACGCGCGCATCTACACACAGACTGTAGGCGACATCCACTGGTTCATCAGGTAGCTTGTGTTTGCTGCTTGATATTCCAGATTTCATCCTGACATTGCAGGTACTTCAACATGGGATGTATTGTCAGACATGATGTATGTCTATTGAGGGTTTGCTGGCTATGAGTCACGCAGCAAACAACCGCCGCAGCGGTTACAGCATATAGTGGGAAATTTGTGGATGTATGACTTTGTGGGAAGTCTATGTACTGTCAGATTTACTGCAGCCTTTGTTGAGGGTCGAGTGAGGTTTTATTGAGCTGGGGGATTCTCGAATGTTGAGATCCTTTCGGTGATACAGGTCTTGGAGCGATCCCTCGAGCACCCTTAGATAGGCAGCTAGGATGTATTGACTGTGAGTTAGACAGTTGGGATTGCATCTTTGCTTTACTGCCATTGAGGCATTGTCGCAGTCTATGCTTATAGGACAGTGACAGGACAGTAAGAGACAGTACAGGTGCAGGACAGGTTTACCCGCAGCTTACAGTGTCAAAGAGACAGTGCTTTTTAAGCTGTTTTTTGGTCTGTTTTTGAGTACACCAGAGCCATTTTACAAAGGAGACTCTGTCGAAATTTATGCAGAATCTGAAGCTTTTTTGGTTCATTTGACAAATTGATATTGGTTCAGAGGTCAGTTTACAGGGGAAACTCTGCCGAATTTTTCCCAGGAAAGTAAACCACTGTGAAGCGTAGCTATGGCTGGATCACAAGACACTGCTCTTTACAATATCAAGAAGCTGGATGGAACCAATTTCCCATTGTGGAAGAAGCAGATTTGGCACATGTTGGTACAAAAGAAGCAGATAAAACCTATAAAGCTCAAGGGGATAAAACCAGAAGATATGGACGAAGATGAATGGAGCGAAATGGATGAATTGGCACTTTCTACCATTATGCTGACTTTGGCAGAAAGCGTTTACTTCAATGTAGCAGACGAGATGTCGGCTTATCAAGCATGGTTAAAGCTGAGTGATCTTTATGAGAAGCAGAGAGTAGCTTCACAGGTATACTGGCTTAAGAAGCTTGTTGACTTGAAGATGAAAGAAGGGACACCTATGTCCAATCATCTGAATGAATTCAACACAATCTACAGTCAATTGTCAGCTCAAGGTGTCAAGTTTGATGAACCTGTTAGAGCTATGTTCCTGTTGATCACATTGCCGGAAAGTTGGGACACTTTTCGCATAGCTTTGAGTAATTCTGCACCTCCAGATGGTTTGAACATAGCAGGTGTAGAAGGAAGTCTGCTTACTGAAGAAACCAATAGAAAGACAATGGACAAAGGCAAAGGAACAGCCTTAGTTGTAAGGGGAAGGACCAAAGAAAAGTACAAAGGTGGAAAGAGGAATCGGTCTCGTAGCAAGTCCCGCAGTGCTAAAGGCAAGAGTGACATAGAATGCTACCATTGTGGCAAGAAGGGTCACATGAAAAGAGACTGCAGAGAATGGAAAGCAGAAAAAGGCAAAGAGAAAGCTGAAGACCATGGTGAGAAGAACAAGTCCTCAGTGAAGATTCAAGAAATAAATGTGACAAACACTATTGCAGAGGATGACAGTCTAGTGCAGGAGACATCTACTTCTTGAAGAATACAATGGACTCGGCTCTTCTTACAGCATCTGATGGAAATGCACTGAGTGACTGGATTATAGACTCAGGGGCATCACTTCATGTGTCTCCAAACAAGGAGTGGTTTACTTCTTACGTGACCACTAAAGATCATGTTCGGCTAGGCAATGGGCAGACATGTGAGATCTTAGGTGTTGGAGATGTTCAATTGAAGTTTCAGAATGGCTCTTCTTTCACGCTGAAGAATGTGAGACATGTTCCCGCAATTACAAAGAGCTTGATCAGCACAGGTTTACTTGATGATGCTGGCTACGTCACCATTTTTCGACAGAACATGTGGAAGATATCCAAGGGTTCTATGACAGTAGCACATGGAGTAAAGTCTGGAGGACTTTACATGATTTATGTATCAAATGTCTCTAAAAATGTAATCAATGTAACCGAGTAGCCGAACGTTTCTTTGTGGCATAGCCGGTTAGGACATATGTCCAAGAAGGGAATGGAAATCTTGTCTCGTTCTGGTTATTTGGTGGCTTTTCATTTAATGATTTTGAATTCTGTGAACATTGTCTGTATGGTAAGCAAACACAGCAGCCACATAAGCATAGAAGCAATAGAAGAGATACACAGTTGGCACTTGTTCATAGTGATTTGTGTGGACCTATGCCTAACCTATCTCTAGGGGGAGCTTCTTACTTTATGACATTTATAGATGATTACTCGAGGAAAGTATGGGTTTACTTTCTCAAGCACAAGGATGAAGCGTTGAGTGTTTTCAAAACGTTTGTGACACTTGTGGAGAATCAGAGTGGCAAGAAGCTTAAATGCTTACGGACTGACAATGGTGGAGAGTATGTTTCAAAGGCCTTTCAGGACTTTTGTGAGTCAAAAGGTATAAAACGTGAACTTACTGCTCCTTACAATCCTCCTCAAAATGGTGTTGCTGAGAGGATGAATAGGACCATACAAGAGAAGGTCAGAAGTATGTTGTCTAATGCACAGCTGCCAAATGGGTTTTGGGCTGAAGCTGTATTAACAGCTGTTCATCTTGTAAATAGATCTCCTAGCAAGGTTTTGTAGAAGGATTCAGTGCTAGAGATGGTATGGTCATGCAAAATGCCCTAATACAAGCATCTCAGAGTCTTTGGCTGTGAGGCATATACTCACGTTCCAAAGGAATTTAGGAACAAACTTGAGCCAAAGAGTAGAAAGTGCATCTTTCTAGGCTATGGTAATTCTGGTGAGATGGGGTACAGACTTTGGGATCCCGAATCCAGAAAGGTTGTTCGCAGCAATGATGTTCACTTTAATGAATCCAAATATCATTCTAAACCAGAGAGGGTTGAGGAGATTAGAAGAGTTGTCTTCCAAGAAGATGGACCTGCACGTGCAAGACAAAATGTCAAGGCTCAAGAGGAGCAGGGACAGGATAGAGTGGAACCACAGGTTGTGGCTGAGCCTGAGCCACCTATTGTGCGTAGATCTGGACGTGTCACGCGACCTCCTAATAGGTTTGTTCCATCTTTGAACTATGTCATGTTGACTGATTGCAATGAGCCTTCATGTTACAAGGAAGCAGTGCAAATGAAGGACTCCGGGAATTGGCAATTGGCCATGCAGTCAGAGATGACAGCTCTGCATAAAAACAAGACATGGAAGCTAGTTA
Source organism: Adiantum capillus-veneris (assembly GCF_014529385.1). NCBI lineage: Eukaryota > Viridiplantae > Streptophyta > Polypodiopsida > Polypodiales > Pteridaceae > Adiantum > Adiantum capillus-veneris. Next base: position 12,437,417 of record NC_140953.1, read on the forward strand.
AATTACCACAGGGCAAAAAGGCTCTACCTTGTAAATGGGTTTACAGGTATAAGATCACCGCTCATGATAGTCAGCCAAAGTACAAAGCAAGGCTTGTTGCCAAGGGCTTTAAGCAAGAACAAGGCATTCACATTGATGAAGTCTTCTCTCCGGTGGTCAAGATGACTACATTGAGATGCTTTCTTGCATTGGTTGACATATTAGATTTGGCGTTGCACCAAATGGATGTCAAGACAGCGTTCTTGCATGGTGATTTAGATGTGGAAATTTACATGCAGCAGCCAGAAGGGTTTGTTGAGAAAGGCAAGGAAGATTGGGTATGCCAGTTGTTAAAGAGTCTTTATGGCTTAAAACAATCACCGAGGGCATGGTACCATAAATTCCACAAGTTTATGCTTTCTCAAGGCTACAAACGTAGTGAGTTCGATCACTGTCTATATACAAAGAAGGCTAAGGATGGTAGTTGGTTGATCCTTATTTTGTATGTGGATGACATGTTGATTGCTGGCAAGCACTTGGAAGAAATTTCAGCTTTGAAGTCAAAGATGGCAAAATCGTTTGACATGAAAGACATGGGTGAGGCAAGTCATATACTTGGTATGCGCATTGAGCGAGACAGATCACAGAAGTTGAATTGGTTATCTCAAACAGAGTATATTGACAAGGTTTTGCAACGTTTCAATATGGAGAAGGGAAAGGCGCTGAGTGTTCCATTGCCACCATATGTGAAACTTAGCAAACAAGATTGTCCTGTGTCTGAGGAAGAACAGGCTGAAATGGATAAGATTCCATATGCATCTGCAGTGGGTAGTTTGATGTATGCAATGATTGCTACTCGCCCAGACATTGCATTTGCAGTGGGAGTAGTAAGTCGATACATGTCAAACCCAGGCAAGAAACATTGGGAGGCAGTGAAAGGAATATTGAGATACCTGAAAGCTACAAAGAGTATGCGTATATGCTATGGGAGTCAGAAGCTAAGTGTAAAGGGTTTTACAGACTCAGATTATGCAGGTGACTTAGACAACCGAAGGTCTACGTCAGGGTATGTCTTTACATTGGCTGGTGGAGCAGTATCATGGCGTTCTAGATTACAAGATTGTGTTACTCAGTCTACTACAGAGGCTGAATATGTTGCAGCATCAGAGGCATGCAAAGAATCAATTTGGCTTAATCGACTAGTAACAGACTTGGGAATCAAAGAAGAGATGCTTGTGTTATATTGTGATAGTCAAAGTGCTATACAATTGGCTCGCAATCCAGTTTATAACTCAAAGACAAAGCATGTGGATGTGAAGTATCATTTCATCAGGGAAATGCTCGAGGATAAGCAACTTCAGCTTGTCAAAGTTCACACCATAGAAAATCTTGCTGATCTACTTACAAAAGGACTTCCCTCAGAGAGCTTTGCGCATTTTCGCAAGCAGTTAGGTGTAGGGTAGTACATCACTTCTCTACATCTCTTGTATATTAGCTTGTATAGTAGCTTCTCTCACACTTAAAGTACCACATTGGACTTTAAGTGGGAGGTTGTTGGGGTATAAAGCCCAATGTGGTCGCCCAGGTAAGTGGGCGGGCTGCCAGGTATGTACACATATTCTTTTGTTAAAACCTAATAAGAACTCACTATGCTCTACACATTATAGTAGAGCGAGTTCACCATATCGTCGTGCTCTTCTTCTCGCACTCTCTCTCGCGTCATCCTTGTGCTTGAGAAAGTAAACCCATACTTTCCTCGAGTAATCATCTATAAATGTCATAAAGTAAGAAGCTCCCCCTAGAGATAGGTTAGGCATAGGTCCACACAAATCACCATAAACAAGTGCCAACTGTGTATCTCTTCTACTGCTTCTATGCTTATGTGGCTGCTGTGTTGTCTTACCATACAGACAATATTCACAGAATTCAAGATCATTAAATGAAAAGCCAGGCAAATAACCAGAACGAGATAAGATTTCCATTCCCTTCTTGGACATATGTCCTAACCGGCTATGCCACAAAGAAACGTTCGGCTGCTCGGTTACATTGATTACATTTTTAGAGACATTTGATACATAAATCATGTAAAGTCCTCTAGACTTTACTCCATGTGCTACTGTCATAGAACCCTTGGATATCTTCCACATGTTCTGTCGAAAAATGGTGACGTAGCCAGCATCATCAAGTAAACCTGGGCTGATCAAGCTCTTTGTAATTGCGGGAACATGTCTCACATTCTTCAGCATGAAAGAAGAGCCATTCTGAAACTTCAATTGAACATCTCCAACACCTAAGATCTCACATGTCTGCCCATTGCCTAGCCGAACATGATCTTTAGTGGTCACATAAGAAGTAAACCACTCCTTGTTTGGAGACACATGAAGTGATGCCCCTGAGTCTATAATCCAGTCACTCAGTGCATTTCCATCAGATGCTGTAAGAAGAGCTGAGTCCATTGTATTCTTCAAGAAGTAGATGTCTCCTGACACTAGACTGTCATCCTCTGCAACAGTGTTTGTCACATTTATTTCTTGAATCTTCACTGAGGACTTGTTCTTCTCACCATGGTCTTCAGCTTTCTCTTTGCCTTTTTCTGCTTTCCATTCTCTGCAGTCTCTTTTCATGTGACCCTTCTTGCCACAATGGTAGCATTCTATGTCACTCTTGCCTTTAGCACTGTGGGACTTGATACGAGACCGATTCCTCTTTCCACCTTTGTACTTTTCTTTGGTCCTTCCCCTGACAACTAAGGCTGTTCCTTTGCCTTTGTCCATTGTCTTTCTATTGGTTTCTTCAGTAAGCAGACTTCCTTCTACACCTGCTATGTTCAAACCATCTGGAGGTGCAGAATTACTCAAAGCTATGCGAAAAGTGTCCCAACTTTCCGGCAATGTGATCAACAGGAACATAGCTCTAACAGGTTCATCAAACTTGACACCTTGAGCTGACAATTGACTGTAGATTGTGTTGAATTCATTCAGATGATTGGACATAGGTGTCCCTTCTTTCATCTTCAAGTCAACAAGCTTCTTAAGCCAGTATACCTGTGAAGCTACTCTCTGCTTCTCATAAAGATCACTCAGCTTTAACCATGCTTGATAAGCCGACATCTCGTCTGCTACATTGAAGTAAACGCTTTCTGCCAAAGTCAGCATAATGGTAGAAAGTGCCAATTCATCCATTTCGCTCCATTCATCTTCGTCCATATCTTCTGGTTTTATCCCCTTGAGCTTTATAGGTTTTATCTGCTTCTTTTGTACCAACACGTGCCAAATCTGCTTCTTCCACAATGGGAAATTGGTTCCATCCAGCTTCTTGATATTGTAAAGAGCAGTGTCTTGTGATCCAGCCATAGCTACGCTTCCCAGTAGTTTACTTTTCTGGGAAAAATTCGGCAGAGTTTCCCCTGTAAACTGACCTCTGAACCAATATCAACCTGTCAAATGAACCAAGAAAGCTTCAGATTCTGCAGAAATTTCGGCAGAGTCTCCTTTGTAAAATGGCTCTGGTGTACTTAAAACAGACCAAAAAACAGCTTAAAAAAAAACACTGTCTCTCTGACACTGTAAGCTGCGGGTAAACCTGTCCTCCACCTGTACTGTCTCTCACTGTCCTGTCACTGTCCTATAAGCATAGACTGCGACAATGCCTCAACGGCAGTAAAGCAAAGATGCAATCCCAACTGTCTAACTCACAGTCAATACATGCTAGCTGCCTATCTAAGGGTGCTCGAGGGATCGCTCCAAGACCTGTATTACCGAAAGGATCTCAACATTCGAGAATCCCCCAGCTCAATAAAACCTCACTCGACCCTCAAAAAAGGCTGCAGTAAATCTGACAGTACATAGACTTCCCACAAAGTCATACATCCACAAATTTCCCACTGTATGCTGTAACCGCTGCGGCGGTTGTTTGCTGCGTGACTCACAGCCAGCAAACCCTCAACAGACATACATCATCTCTGACAATACATCCCATGTGGAAGTACCTGCAATGTCAAGATGAAATCTGGAATATCAAACAGCAAACACAAGCTACCTGATGAACTAGTGGATGTCGCCTACAGTCTGTGTGTAGATGCGCCCGTGTCGTATGTGACACGCCTCCAAGAACTGTGAGCCGTCCTTCGATGTGTAGACTACCACAAATCAACACTCTGGGAGTGTTGATATCCGCAGCACCTGCAGTCGTAGGCCGAAAACCCCAAATTTGCAGAGTCGGATCTGCACCCGCTGAGACCACGTAGTCGAAAATGGCCTGTGCAGACCTTGTCGAAGCCGAACAGTGGCCGAGATGACCTCAGAATGAAATTCTGACAACACCGAGTCCTTCGGGCTCACCCACAAGATTTGGGGCCGTGTCTTCGCCTGTCGAATTTCACTCCAATCTGAGTTGGTGACTCTAGCCTCTTGCAGTGCTGCCCCGAGCCTCGATCTGAGCTCTGATACCAGTTGAAGGAGTACGAGCGGAAGTGCGATGCGAGAGAGAGTGCGAGAAGAAGAGCACGACGATATGGTGAACTCGCTCTATTGTAATGTGTAGAGCATAGTGAGTTCTTATTAGGTTTTTACAAAAGAATATGTGTACATACCCGACAGCCCGCCCACTTACCTGGGCGACCACATCGGGCTTTATACCCCAACACTAGGGCTGAGGTTGAGGTGGGAACCCGGCCCAAGCTTGAGGTGCTTGTTGTGCATGCGAACTAAGGTGCTTGAGGTGCTTCTCGTGCTTGCTGACTAAGATGCTTGAGGTGCTTGTCGTGCTTGCCGACTAGGGAGATTGGGGTGCCTGTGGGAAAACTACCCAAGATTGATGTGCTTTGTCATGCTTGCTGACTAAGGTGCTTGAGGGTAAGGTGTTCAAAAAGTTAAATCCAATCCCTACTCAAGAGGGGGCGAGCCCTAAGCTAGGGGATGAGAGAGAACACACACACACACACACACACACACACACACACACACACACACACACACACACACAGAAAAGGAAAGCCCAAGCCTCAAGAGGTGGCAAGGACACATGTCAAGCCCCTACCCATGTTGTCCTCATGGTGTGCCACACCTAAAGCCTATTGGTTGGCCTCCCAAGGGGTCCAATGATAAATTAGTTAATTTTATTAATTGTTTTTGTATTTATCAAGTCCTCTCTCTCAATGGGGAAAGGGGGACACTTGTCCCAAGGCTACCCTTGTTGCTTGATATGCCTCTTGCATGTGATTGGCTAGGCCTGGAAGGGTCCAATGAGCTTCAAGCATGAGCTACAAGAGGGGGTCGACCAAAGCAAGAAGGGGGAACTGCTTGGGGGCTATACTCTCCCACACACACTCACACACACTCTCATTGTGTAAAGTGCAAAGTGCAAGAGCTCCATCTCCTTCTCTAAGCTAGTAGAGAAGTTGAGAGCCTACACCAACACTCTTGGCTATGGAATGCAAATCCAACCAAGAGTCATGCTTCAATGCTTAAGCTTTCCATCTTCATTACTATGCTATCCTATATGCTAGCAAGAAGAGTGATGATAAGTGAGGAACTATTTCTTTCTCCTATGAATGTTTTTTCTTCCTCTTCTCTACCCTCATTCCCTGCTAGCTCTCTCTACCTTCGAAGGTGTTTGAGGCCTTGGGATTGAGGCTTGGGATAGTGTAATGCTTTTTGCAAAGTTTAGGTTATGCTCGTGATGCATGAAGCTTTCCATCTTGATTGCATCACCTAGGTCACAAGGAACGCAAAGATTGTATTGTACCAAGTCTCTCTTGATGAGAGAATCTATAATATAAATTCCTCTTGGAGGGGGGACCGGCTCCACATAAATCCGGTCCTCAACTACTGTCATGTTCTCTAAACTCTCTCTCTTGAAAAAGTATTTTTCATGCCAAGTTAACTAAGTACTATGTTTATGTTGCTAGCATCAATTAAGTCCACCCTCTATGCTCTCAAAGTAGTCTCACAAAAATGCTTTCTCTAATTTTCCTAATGCCGCTACTCTCAAAGTTCTTAGACCATTTCCATTATAGCACACATTAGTCCCACTTTGTTTCTCTTCTTTTTGGACATTTTTTACATCATGTGCATGCATTCGCCATGGCTGACAACAGCACAGGTGTGTTCAAGATGTTTGCTATTGAGGATAGATTGTATGGGGACAATTACCCAATGTGGGCTTACATTGTGCAACATGTTCTTGTGTCACGTTTGGAATCTTGTGCAGGGAATTGATGTACACCGTGGTTCTATAGATAAAGGCGATGTTGAGGATGTTGTAGGTTTTGGTGGCAAGATTAATGTTGCTAGAGCTGTTTTGTCTATGGTTGAGTAGGCTTGTTGTGGGATGTAAGAGATGTGCAGGCTCATGCATTGATTGCATTATTTGTGAAGCGCACTATTACACCTCACATTCGTCCAGCTAAATCTGTAAAATAGGCTTGGGATATTATGGCTGATTTTTATGCAAGTTGCAATGAGGCTAAAATTGCATTGATGCGTAAAGACTTGGAGTCAAAGATTATGCATGAGGAAGATGAAATGGCAACTTTCCTTGCTAGTATCAAGGATCTTAATGAGCAACTTATTTCTATAGGTGAAGTCATTTTTGACATTTCTCTTATGTAGACTATTCTTAATGCATTGCCAGATTCTTACCGGACTTTTTCTAGCACTTGGAGACTTGTGACCCAGGGAAATCCTGAAGTTGTTAAGTTTGATGCATTATGCACATTAATGTTGCAAGAGTCACTCTCCAAAAAAATAAAAAAGGCTAAACAACATGTAGTTGAACATTCATTTATTGTTGCTCAAAGAAAAAGTGGTAACAGCAATGGAGCCACTTCTCATGGTTCTTATGCGAGTGGAAAGGCACATGTTTCTACTGCTTCTGCTAGCAGCAATTTATCTGAGAATTTTGGTGAAAAGGGCAAAAAGATGATGTGTTGCCATTATTACAAGGCCAATGATCACTTAATCAAGCAATGTGTAATATTGAAGGCAAAAGAGGCTAAGAAGAAAGAGGTTGTTTCCACTACAAGTACAACAATTGTAGAGTCTTTTGTGAAGGGATTTTATTGCAGAGTGCAATTATGATCCTTATGTGCATGATGCATGTATTTAAATTGCTGCAGATGCTCATGTATGGTACTTTAGTAGTGGTGCTACAAAGCACATTACCTCTCATCGTGACTTGTTTTCCTCTCTCGAGGATGTCCCTCAAGTAAATTCAGTCATTTGTACCAACAATGCCTCTTATCCGGTCAAGGGAGTTGGAAAGCTGACTGCTGCGAATGGCAGTTCTTTCACACTTGTTGATGCACTTTATGTACTTGGGATAAAAAAGAACCTTTTGTCTGTATCTACACTTGCTAGACTTGGTCATGTTGTGGATTTTGTGGATGACAGATGTACAACTCATTATCAGTTTTGGTGATGAAATTGTTACAACTAGTATATTATGTCGTGGGTTGCATAAGCTCACTTTGTATGACAAGTGTGGGCACAATTTTGCAAATGTAGTTGTGGATTCAAATGCGGTTTCAGATGCAAAACTTTGGCATGCATGTTTTGGGCATCTGGATTTTGCCAGTTTGTTTCGTTTGCAAAAATTTGAAATGGTTGCTTCTTTTCCGCCTCTTGAAGCACCTGTGAAGCATGTTTGTGAAGGCTATATTTTGGGTAAGATGCAACATTCAAATTTTACAAAGGATGGTTCAGTTAGGGATACATGCAGGTTGCAGCTTGTGCATAGTGATGTTTGTGGGTCCATGCAAACTACGTCCTTGGGCAATTACCTGTACTTTGTGACTTCTATTGATTATTACTCCACGCATGCATGGGTGTATCCGCTTAAAGAGAAGTTCAAAGTGTTTATGTGCTTCAAGCAATTTTTGACTATGGCTGAAAATGTCTCAAAATGTACTATGGGCACCCTCCATTCTGATCGAGGGGGGAGTATATGTCTTATGAATTTAATGCATTTTTGGCTAGTCGTGGGATAAAACACCAATGTACAGTTTTGTATACACCTTAGCAAAATGGTGTTGCTGAAAGGTAAAAAAGGTCACTTACAAAAATGGCACGATGAATGGTCAAAAGTCAAGCTTTGCCACATTCGCTTTGGCTTGAGGCTATCATGTGTGCTACTTATGTACTTAACATGTGTCCTACAAAAGCTTTGCATCTATGACTCCTTATGAAGCATGGCATGATAGAAAGCCTTTTATTGAGCGCATGCACGTTTTTGGTTGTTTGGCTTATGCTCTGGTGCCACAAATGCAGTGCATAAAATTGGATGATACCGCTTTCAAATGCAGTTTTGTTGGTTATAGTGCTGAAAGCAAAGGTTATAGGTTGTACCATCCGCAAACAAAGTGTATCTTGGTTTCACAAGATGTTGTGTTTGTGGAAGATTCTATTCAGTCCTTGTTGTCATGTACTAGAGACAGTAATGTTAGCTCACAAGATATTTATGATAGTTTATTGCCTCTTTTCAGTGGTGGAAGTTTGAGTTTAAATTCAAATGAGGCAAACGAACAGCCTATGGGGGTTTTTGAAAATGTTACCGATCAACCAATTTCTGATGTAGATGTACATGATGTACTTGATAAAGAAAGGGTCCGCTGAGAATGAGCAGGCTAGAGGTACGCCAAAATGGCTGGTGCATACTTTGCATGATAGTAAATTGGATGCACCTTTGTCTAGTTGTACTCATTCAGGTTCTCACCATGCATCTTATGCATCATGCAATCAGAATATGATGCACTTATAGAAATTGACACATGGACTTTATGTGAGTTGCCTCCTGGGACATAATTTTTTGGCGAGCATTTTTTGACGAGCGCTTTTTTTGAATTCGACGAGCAAATTTCAAAAAGACTCTCTCTCTCTCTCTCTCTCTCTCTGGTGTGTGTGTGCTTTGTTGGTGGTTGTATGTGTGTTAAAAGAAAGAGAAAAATGGTACAACCTTTCTATCACCCAAGTGTGGTAGATTGGTTATGCCATTTCCATCTTGAATAACTTGTCTTGAGTTCAACTCTCCTTATCAGATACATCTCCAAGGTCTCTTGGGATAGTTTCTACGACGTTTGATCAATCGTCTTCTTCTTCATCTGCTTCACTCTCTATCTATCTCTCCCCCCCCCCCCCCCCCCCCCCCCTCTCTCTCTCTCTCTCTCTCTCTCTCAGGTGTGTGTGTGCTTTGCCGGTGGTTGTATGTGTCTTAAAAAAAAAAGAAAAATGGTACAACCTTTCTACACCCAAGTGTGGTAGATTGGTTATGCCATTTCCATCTTGAATAACTCGTCTTGAGTTCAACTCTCCTCGTCGGATACATCTCCAAGGTCTCTTGGGATAGTTTCCTACGACGTTTGATCAATCTTCTTCTTCTTCATCTGTTTCACTCTCTCTCTCTCTCTCTCTCTCTCTCTCTCTCTCTCACGCACACACACACACACACACACACACACACACATATCCATGAGCATCTTCCGTAGATGGCATAGATCAGCAAGTACTGTGAGATGTACTGGTACTACTCCAACACTTATAATTTCTGTCATTTTTGTGTCAAAGTGAGCCAAAACTGTGTCACACGCAAAATTTAATCAAATATTAAGCACCACCAATTGTTTTTAAAAAAAGCATTGATTTGTGGTTGTGTTTCTTACCTAGTGGCAAGTGGTTCAAGTGGCCGAATCAAAACTGAGTGGTTGCCCTCACTTTGCCCAGTAGCAATGGATATGGTTCGCTCGGGACCCCGGGATCTTGAAGCCTGGGATGGACTAGATCTCCGTGACTCCAAGTGACGCTCGAAGTCACCCTACTCTAATCTGACCCGCCATCTTTATGCTCGCTCCTTTCACTCTGAAAATCCTTTGAGAAACCCAAAAAATCGTTGATGACTTGTCGTCCTCTCTTCTTACCTTGTTAGATCTGTCCACTGCAGTTTTTGGGCTTTGACATCCCTTGGTTATGCTAGGGGAAATGGCATTAATGAGAGGCTGATTGATGGTGACACTTTCGCTTTTTCCTTTTCCCTAACCTTCTTGTGCAATGTTGCAAGTCCAAATAAAAGTGAGGACACTATAGCAAACCAAACACACTAGTTGAACAAGAAAAAATAACCTATCGTCAGGGATTCAATATGTATGTAATTACCCAAAATTTTGTGTGATCATAAGGTCTTATTAACATATCTACATAATCACACTTAACATGATTACAAACAAGCTAGTTGAAAGCAACTTGGAAATCCACAAAAAGCCCGTCGGGCAAAACAATTTTCCATGCGGGCCCGTCCGACGTCAGTGCTTTCCCTACGGGCCCACTGGGAAAACCCTAATGCCCGATGGGCCCGCAACATAATATATATAGGGCCCCGATCGGGCCCGCTGGGTGTTATTTCTTGAGCCATTGAGAGAGAGAGAGAGAGAGAGAGAGAGAGAGAGAGAGAGAGAGAGAGAGAGAGAGAGAGAGAGAGAGAGAGAGAGAGAGATCAACAACCACCTTTGCATGTACATTGAGAGGAGAGAGGGGGTTGTGTGGGAGCATGCTCTGCATTGCAGTGCACGATAGCAATGGAGTACTTGACCATACGACTTGTGTGCATCAGTTGTTCTACGGAACAATGCTTACCACGGGGGACATCACCTCGGTGACGCGAGGAATATGTGTCCTTATGGTAAGTATTGACTCACTGTTTGGGTACTACATTGGTAACACGGAGATTCCAATATGCTTATGGTGACTCACTTTCCTTCCCCTTTCCAGAAAAACATATGGGTATCGATCGGTAACGTGGCTATTTTATGCTCGTATGCAAGCCATTATTGCTCTTTAGATTCGCATGGCACTCGGTCGATAACTCGGCTAACTGAGTGTCTTTTGTTAGAAGCATTTGTTTTGGCATAAATGTGGCGCTCAGGTCGTTAACCTAGCTGTACGTACAAACGCCATATAATTTGTATGTGCATGTGTAGTCAGTTTTTAAGTATCAAGTATATAAAATACTTGGTCGGGATTGTGGCCGTGAAGAGTATTTCATGTATAAATATTTGAATTGTCTAAAATTGTTGTTTTTAAGTGTTCTTGTGAAAATATATACTATCTAATCATATCCAAAAGAATGTTTTATTTATAAATTATCGTTGCTATCTTAAATGCTACGTTTACATAAGTAATATTCACACTATGTTATTTCTCTATGTCTATAAATATACTTTCAATTTAAAAAAGTATATGCACGCATTTTGCATATAAGACATTCATTTTAATCTTTTTAAAGAGCAAGATGTTCTTTGCAAATTACAATTTATGAGCGGTTTGTATACTTTCAATGTTTTAAAATGAGCTAAAATGAAATTGGCAATATGTACATCATGATGCATATGGTTTCTATTGGCAAATTTTTTTGAAGTGATAACGTGAAAAATATAAACTCACTGTCTTATGTTCTATCAGAATATTTTGAAATGTTTTGGGTTTTTAACCTGTTCATTGGATCTGGATGATTTTCTTAGGAGTTACTTGTTTTTATTGCATTTTACACAATCAAACATAACATTTTAAAGTGAAAATGAATATAATCTTGCACAATTTTTTAAAGTCTTTAAGTCATGATACGGTGAAAAATATAAACTCATGTCTTATGGTTTTCAAGACAATATGCTGAAATTTTTTAGGTTTTTAACAAGTATTGTTTGATCTGGATGGGTTTCTTAAGAATTACTTGTTTTTTTTGCATTTTATACGAGTAAACATAGCATGTTAAAGCGAAAATGGTTTTCAATTTGTATCAATATAATTGTACATATTTTTTTGAAGTCTTCAAGTCACGGTTATGGTTTGTCTAAACTAGTGTGAGAGTGCTAGTGCACCCATGAAACTTTATTTGATATGCTATTTTTATTCTCCAGTGCACATTTTTTTGAAATCTTCAAGTCTTATGGTTTGTCTGAACTAGTGTGAGAGTGCCAGTGCACCCATGAAACTTTATTTGATATGTTATTTTTTATTTTCCAGTGCAAAAATGATGCCAGATCAAAATAAAATTAATATACATGTCATTAAAAAAGAATGTATTCTAGCAATATCATCATGTCCAGATGGTTGCATACAACAGATTAGTGAAAGTGATGTCTTCATTAAAGACCTCATTAGTGCTATATGGGAGAACACAAAGTGCAAGCTATGAGGTGAAGGCCAGTATCAGTTACTAATTCCTACAAGGATCCGAGAATTTGACCCCCACCACAAGGTCAGGACAGTGTTGGGCAATATGAAAGTCTGCTGCAGAGACTTAAAAGAATATCTCCCTCCCACTTGCGATTGGAAAAAATAAAGCTATGGGACAAACTATGGGAGGATTACAAGGTCAAGATGAAGCGGATGAAGCTCAAGACCAAGCTTCCTTACCCAAGAGATTGAAGATGGCCCAAGATGCGCAAGTGACTGTCTGTGGTCGACCAAATGCCAACAGTAGCGGCACAATCATGGGCACGACATTGAATGTCAAGTGTGCTCATCTCATCGGCATTCCCCACGAGACCCCGGTGGAGGGTGCAAGGGTTGGACCAGGCTCTTTTGGTGTATGCACATTATCCACCATTAAAGGCATATCTTTCTTTCGAGAGCACATTATATATGTAGAAAAATTCTACAAGGGAGGGGGTGATACAAAATTTGATAGCTTTTAGACAGATCAAGGAATGCAAACACTTCAGCCCTCCATTGTAAGAGTCATTGGCTCTACCACCGAGGCTCCCTGGATCACAATCTTTCCATACTACAATGGGAGCACCTTGGGGGACATGATGTGCCACCTGCCATTTGCCCATGGAGCGTTCAAATGCTACATGCACATGCCACAACATGGTTGGAGGTCTCTGCCACCAGCAAATCAACACTTACTAGAGATAGAGAGTGCATGGATCAAAGTAGTGATTGAGCAGATGCCAGCAATCTTACACGCTTTAATTGATGGAATTGCGGCTGTTCTCTCAACTAGTATAGTGCACAATGACTTGCACCCTTTCAACATAATATTAAAATTTACGCGTGCAAATAAACCCCGTATCAGCATCATTGATTGGGGCATGATGCTTAGAACGCTAGCCAAGCGCATATCAAATAATTATTTGCATCCGAATGCTCAATCAGACTTTGTAAGTTTTGGAGGCACAATCAACAGGGGAAGGGGAGATTGCAAAGTGACTGTGGATTGCTCCAGAAATATATGATCCACAGTGCACAAATGCATAAACAAAAGCAAGTGGCATTTATGAATTAGGTTTTCTATTCGACATGTTGATAGACTTTTGGAGTGCAGCTAGGAAAGTCTAGAAGAATTATTTTACCACCCCAATCAAGATACCATGAGGGCTATTCAGATAAAAGTGGACTGCTGGATGAAGTTAAGAGAGCGGGAAGATAGAAGAAACACAACAGATGTTTTGATCTTTTTCAAAGAGTACCTAAAGACAGACCCTAATCATATCCAGCGATCGCTTGTTGAACTTGCATTGTCTTTTTACCCGGCCTGAATATTTTGTACTTCTTACTTTGTCTTGTTACCTAGGTATTTTATTTGCATTGAAGTCTATTATCTTGGTTTGAGGTGGTTCACCTCATTGAGTCATTTGAAGTATATTTGAATCTAAACATAGGTAGTCTAAGCCATTTTGAACGGTTCATTGCCATGCCACAAAGTGCCCTCTCAGCTTCCACCTATATAGATTCTTCATCGAATTTGTCCAATAAGGATGTGGGTTGGCAAGTGCTAATTTTTGTATCATAAATATGTCATGGGCAGTGGTGTGAGACAAGTGGACTCGTGTCACCCTATTTTTAAATGTAAAATTATATTAACAATTAAAACTCAACTACACCAATAGAAGCATGAAGAAACTTACTTGTTGATCATGTCGAGCACCAATAGAATTTCTACCATCTCCGTAGGGTCACACTTCACAAGATCGTGCACTCAACTTTTAGTGTAGATAATTCATCTAGCTGCTCCCGCAATGCCCAATCTTTCTATGCATGGAGTCGATGGTTGTCGTCACATACAATGAACATTCTCTCCTCCATGTGAGCGAGCTCGGGAATGTTTCTAATCCAGTCACGGATATCGTCGCAAGAGAGGAACCACTCTCTTGAGTGGTGTGCAGATGAATTTCTTCTTGAGTGGTGTGGATCGTCATTTCTTCTTGATAGTCCACTCCTTTAGATGGTTTTCTTGTTAGAATTGGCATTTTCTTTGTGATTGGGATGCTTATGTCTTTCAGAAAAAAGGTGGAGAGTGAGAGTGAGGGAATAGAAAGTTTGAGGGTGGGGGGAAAAGGTTTGAGAAAAATTAGAGTGAAAATTTGAAAGAAAAAGGAGTGGAAAGGAAAGACAAAGTTTTAAACAAAGGGATAAGAAGAGGGTAATGAAATGAGAAAGGTGAGCTTTTATAGAGTTCACTAACTCTTCTAAGATAAAGGTAGAGGCAGGGAGTGAGAAAGAAAGAAAGAAAAGGGAGAGGGGACCCTTTTATAGGCAAAAGGGGCCTTGGGGGGGGGGGGGGGGGGGGGGGGGGGGGGAGGGGAGGGGGGGGTGTTTCAAAAGGTGGGGAGGGGGTTCCATGTGGGTCCACGCGGGTATGTCGTGTGGAATACATGCGTCTCGTAGTCCACATCGACAGCCATGCCGACGTCCGCACTTCATGCGGACGATTGAGTGGCCCCTGCGGTCCATGACGATTCGCGTGGCATGCCATGTAGACGCCATATAAACACTTGGCAGTCCATGTGGCATGCCATGTGGACACGAGCCCCGTGGGGGGCCAAACGGTCGTCGGAGGGGACAACACACACACACACACACACACACACACACACAGAGAGAGAGAGAGAGAGAGAGAGAGAGAGAGAGAGAGAGAGAGAGAGAGAGAGAGAGAGAGCACTTCTTACGTGGGAGAGGATGGGGGTTGGGAAGAGACAGAGAGGGAGGACATGGTAGGGGGGAGAGAGATAGGGAGGAGAGGGGAGGGCTCTTCCCACAGGGAGGTGGGAAGAGAGAGAGAGAGAGAGAGAGAGAGAGAGAGAGAGGGTAACAGGGGGGACGTGGGGGTGCGAAGAGACAAGGGGACAGGAGGTGGTTGTTTGGGAGAGGAAAGGAAATGCAATTTTACAAAAATAAATGAATTTGAATTTCAAAAAATTATTAAATAATACTAATAACTACTAGGATAAATATAAAATGCCCTTAACTCTTTTAAACACTTTCACTCTCATTTTTTCAACATAGTGCTTATTTTTTCAACTTTACTATCATGTCGTACACTATAGTCTTCCCTCTTTTTGAAAGACCTTTTTCCTTTACCAATGGAAATATTGCTTTTGGGGTTAAATATCTATAAGAGCATGCTGCGCCACAAGCATTTACTGCTCTACATGCAATTGTCATAGTTGGGAATGAAGAGTTGACACTGCCACTAAAGAAAACAAGCAATCACTTGGGAGAGGAATTTTATGTTGTGGACAAATCTCTCTCTACAAAGTTCGTGGTGCTAGTCAAAGATGATACAGTTTCAAATTCAAATGGCGTGGCTACTTCTTTGGTGGATGTTCCCTACATAGACCTTACTAGTCCACGCAAGGAACAACTCTTTAGGGAACAAGCATTATAAATCCTACCGAGGGGGGAAGGAGAAGAAATAGTATTTTGTCATTTTGTAACGCAATGACAAAGCCCAACACCTTGATAAAGCTTTTTTCAAAGATAATAGAAACCAAACAAGTGGTGGAAATACCAAAGGTGTACAATGGTAACATGGTGTTTGAGTTTCCATTGACCTTAGGAAAGGTTCATCCAATGGATGCTATGGCGATACTACTAGACCAAACCGCAAATCTCAAACATCACATTTCTTGGAGTGTGTTGTAAAAGTCAATGTACATGTACCCTAAAGTGTCTCAATGAAAGTGTCCCAAATTGGTTAATTTTGGGAAGTCAAACACAATGCATTTCAATGGCAGAATGCTAAAATTGCCTTACATGGGCGAGTTTTGCGATGGACTTTGTTACCATATACATGTGGTAGTGATGTGTGTGAACACACTAGGACCGCCGGGGCATTTTTTCCCTCTTTAGGAGGTTTTTCCCCCCGTGCATTGTATATACGCCCATCACTCTAGGGCTATCTATCTTTCCATTGCACACTAAGTAACACACTCTCTATTGTGTGCCTTGAGCTTCCTTCGTCTTCTCCAAGCTGTGTGTGTTTCTCTGCAACCCTAATTCCAACAATTGGTATCAGAGCAGGTCACGTCCTCCCGGGCTTAGTCGCCAGCTGCTCCAGCACACGCCTGCTCACTTTCTCCGATTTCAGTGAGCTTTGGCGAGCGTTCGCAGGTCGACAAATATTTTGGGAAAGCTCTAAGAGCTTGGTCTGCTCAAAATTTTGATTTGGGCTCATTTCGGCCTCCGTTTCCACTACGGGCAGTACTGCACAGGCTATTTCGTCATTTTGTGCAGATTTTCTGTCAGTGCCGTTTTCTGCATAACAGGTGCCTTATAGTCTTCTACGGTTTGTGCTATATAGCACAAGTTGTTCCCGCTCCATTTCTCCTATTTTCGGGCAGTTTTCACATCAGGTGCAGCATTTACCATGGCTGACAACAACAACACAGATGTGTTCAAGATGTTTGCTGCTGAGGACAGGTTGGATGGGGACAACTACCCTATGTGGGCTTATATGATGCAACATGTTCTTGTGTCAAAAGGTGTCTGGAACATTGTGCAGGGCATTTATGTACGTCCTGGTTCTGAAGATGTAGGCGATGTTGAGGATGTTGCAGGTCTTGCTGCAAGGATTGCAGCTGTTAGAGTTGTTTTGCCTACGGCAGAACAAGCTCGTTGGGATGTTAAGGATGCATAGGCTCATGCATTGATTGCGTTGTCTGTAAAGCGCACCATTATTCCTCACATCCGTTCAGCAAAATCTGCAAAACAGGCTTGGGATATTCTAGCAGGTCTTTATGCAAGCCGCAATGAGGCTAAAATTGCTTTGCTGCGTAAAGAGCTAGAGTCGAAGATTATGCATGAGGAAGATGATATGGACACTTTCCTGGCTAGTGTCAAGGATATCAATGAGCAACTCATTTTTGCAGGTGAAGTCATTTCGGACAGTTCCCTTGTGCAGACTGTTCTTGATGCCTTACCAGATTCCTACCAGACTTTTGCTAGTACTTGGAGACTCATGACCCAAGGAAATCCTGAAGTTGTCAAGTTTGATGCATTATGCACACTGCTGTTGCAAGAGTCACTTTCTAGAAAAAACAGGACTAGGCAACGTGCAGTTGAACAGGCTTTTATTGCTTCTCAAAGAAAGGGTGGTAACAGTAATGCAGCCACTTCTTATGGTTCTGCTGCGAGTGGCAAAAATTCTGTTCCTAATGCTTCTGCTGGCAGCACTTCGTCTGGCAATTCTGGTGATAAGGGCAAAAAGAAGATGCGTTGCCATTATTGTAAAGCCAATGATCACTTGATCAAGTCGTGTCCTAAGTTGAAGGCCAAAGAGACTAAGAAGAAAGAGGGTGGTTCCATTGCAAATGCTGGATCCACTACAAATGCAGCCATTGTTGAGTCTTCTGTGAAAGGAGATTGTGATGCTGATGTTGATGCAGAATGGGCTTTTAGCGCAGAGTGCACTTACAATCCTGCTGTCCATGATGCATGCTTGTCAGTTGCTGCAGCTTCACATGTGTGGTATTTCGACAGTGGTGCTACAAAGCACATTACCTCACATCGTGAATTGTTTACCTCTCTCGAGTCTGTCCCTCATGGGAATTCAGTCACTTGTGCCAACAACGCCTCTTATCTGTAAAGATGAGGATGCAAGAGAGCTACACAAGGCAAGCACAAAGCACACAGAGATGGAAAGCTTCTTCTTCTTCTTCACAGAAAAGAGAGTACAAAATGACTAAGTGCTAAAGCTGAAAAGTAGCACATATGTACATGCGGTCACTAAGTGTGAACTCGCTAGAAGCGTACTAGGCTGGCACTATAAGTGTAGTCCAGCTGTAGAATCACTGGCAGAGATCCTCCGTGTCGGTCACCTAACGCGCCAGTGAGTAAATGCAGTAAGCGGCCAAGACCCGTAGTGGATGCCAGCTCAAGGTGTAGAGCTCGACATCTCAACACTCCCCCTCGAGCTCTGCATGTCGCAGAGTCCAAGCATAGTCCGGAAACGTCGAAGCTTCTCAGCTCCGAGGGCCTTGGTAAAGATATCCGCTATTTGCTCCTCTGTGTTGACGTAGACCAAGTCGATGTCGCTTGCCAACACTCGCTCTCGAACGTAGTGGTAATGGACCTCTATGTGTTTGGTCCTAGCATGGAACACTGGGTTCCTAGCCAAATGCATGCTGCTGAGGTTGTCACAATGAATGACAATCTGCTGGTCCACCTGCACTCCCAAGTCCTCAAGTAATGTGCGTAGCCAAGCTACGTCGCACGCCGCAACTGCTGCACCTCTGTACTCGGCCTCTGTGCTCGATAAAGCAACCGTAGGCTGCTTTTTGCTGCTCCAAGTAACAGCAGCACTCCCAAAAGAGAACATGAAGCCACTCGTAGATCTCCTATCAACAATGCTACCTGCCCAATCTGCATCTGTATACCCATACAATGCTAATGGTGCATCTGCTGCATAGAACAATGCGTAGTCAAGAGTCCCTTGCACATACCTAAGTGTGCGTCGTACTCCATCCAAATGTGGCTTCCTCGGAAGCTGCATGAACTGACTCTCCAAGCCTACTGTGTAGCTCAAGTCTGGCCTTGTGATAGTCAAGTAGATTAGACTACCCACCATCTTCCTGTACATATTGACATCCTCAACAACATCACCCTTCTCTGCACTCAGCTTTGCATTCACATCCAAGGGAATGGAAATCGGCTTACAATCAGCCATACCATACTTTGACAACATGTCCAAAGCATATTGTCTCTGTGACAGCCATACACCCTCTGGAGTCCTGATCACCTCAATGCCAAGAAAGTAGCACGACTCGCCCAAATCTTTCATTTCAAACTCCTGTTTGAGAAGACCCTTCACATGGTCAATCTCCATAGCATTGTCACCAACAATAATAAGGTCATCTACATATATGGTAATGACCACAATCCCCACATCACTCTCACGTACATAGAGTGAATGATCAGCATGAGCTCTCCTAAAACCAATACTGACAAGATACTTGGCAATCCTGTCATACCATGCTCTAGAGCCTTGCTTCAAACCATACAAAGCTTTGAGAAGTCTGCATACATAATCTGGGTAACCTGGATCAACATAACCAGGTGGCTGATCCATATACACTTCCTCTTGCAACTCACCATTCAAGAAGGCATTCTTTACATCCATTTGATGCATAATCCATCCTCTAGATGCAGCCACTGCTATGACAGCTCTCACAGTCGTCATCTTTGCCACTGGAGCAAAGGTCTCCTCATAGTCTATGCCATACGTCTGTGCATAACCCTTTGCGACCAGCCTTGCCTTGTGACGCTCAATGTTACCATCAGCCTTATGCTTGGTTTTATACACCCATTTATAGCCAATAGCTTTCTTGCCACTTGGCAATGGCACCAACTCCCATGTGTCATTTGCTTCCAATGCAGCCATCTCTTCATTCATTGCATCATCCCAATGCACATTTCCAACTGCAATGTGCCTGTTTTTCCTTTCTGCGATCCCATTCTGCTGTGGAGTATATCTGCATGTAAACTGCCTGTGTATACCATGCATTCGCAGAAAATCTGAAAAATCATTGGAGAAGTACTCTCCCCCTCCATCTGACCTCAATGTCTTGATTTGCATATCTGTCTCCTTCTCAATCATGACTTTGAAGTCTTGAAAGTGACCAAACACTTCACTTTTGTTACGCATGAAGTAGACCCATACTTTCCTTGTATGGTCATCAATGAAAGAGACATAATACCTGCAACCATGTATACTTGCAGTATCGGTTGGACCCCAAACATCTGTGTGCACCACCTCAAGTGGCCTTTTACATACATTGCGCTCATGTGGAAATGAGCCCTTTGACTGTTTTCCAAACTGGCATGCTGCACACACTTTATGCATACCATCCACCTTGAATTTGGGCAAACCTTTTACAATGTGTTTTGATTGCATGCTGCGCAATCTCTGCTCATTGACATGGCCAATGCGTTTGTGCCAAATGTCAACATCAGCCACAACACCTGTGCCCTGTGCAAATAATGCAGCTTTTACCTCAGGCATGTCTACATTCAGCGTAAACATTCTGCCCACACATTTGCCCTCTGTGATCAGCTTACAGCCATTCTGGAAATCTTCTACATAACAGCCATTTGGATTGAAGGGAACCTGCAAACCCTGCTCAACCATTTGTCCAACAGAAACAAGATTCTTTGTAATGTTTGGGACATGAAGTACATCTGCTAAGTACTTTGATTTCCCACTCTTCGTATTTAGAGGTATGTCCCCTACATGAGCAATGGGGTGAGCTGTATCATCTACTGTCTGCACATAGCCTGACACATCTGGTTTGCGCATATCTCTAAACCACTCTCCACGAGACGTCATGTGGTTAGAGGCACCTGAATCCACATACCAAACATCATCTTGGGTGGAATTCTCTGCAGTCATTGTATTCATTACATGCTGCATAACAAACATGCGCTCGTTTTTGTTGTCATCTGCATCTCTGCTAGTAGATGCATAGTTGCCCTGTTCTCTCTTTCTACTTGCTTTTCCCTTTGGACAGTCACATGACATGTTACCTCTTTCACCACAAGTCCAACATTCTCTACTATCTGGAGTATGTTGCTGCCTGCTTGATCCTGCACCACGACCTCTTTGACTCCCCCTGCCTTGAGACTGGTTTCCCCTGCCACCTGTATTGTTTTGATTTGATTGACCTTCCAGAAATTGGCCCCTGCAACCCCTTGGGCCTCGACCACGACCTCTACCTCTACCTCTGTTGGAGTTAGAATAGAAGGCCTGTTCAGAATTATTTCTGCCATGAGAAGAAGATGTGTCAAGGTTCTTCTCCTCAAGAATAAGCATAGAAATCAAATCTTGGAACACGGGGATGTCGTCTCTTGTATTCATGGAAGACCTAAAATGTACATACTCATCTCCTAGACCATCCAAGCATGCACGGACAATGTCATCGTCTTCCACTGACACTTTAATAGATCCAAGAGCCTCAATGATACTCTTGATCTTCAAGGCATAATCATTGATTGAGAGGTTGTTCCTCTTAACCTGATTTAGCTCCGACTTTAGTTGAAGCTTCCTGGCCTTGGTGTTCACCTCGAACACTCTGCCTAAGTTTCTCCATGCAATGGCGGGGGTTTCAACATCCTGTAGATAGCCCATCATGCCATCTGTGATGCTCATAGACAGCCAATACATCACTTTGCTCTGGCCTTGTTGCCAGTCCCTCAAAGATTTCCTTTGTTCTGCTGTAGCATTTGCCTCGGGAATCTCTGGTTCCTTTTCATTGTCTCCTTCTACATAGTCCCAATAACCTTTTCCTTTTAGGAAATTTGTTATTCTGAACCTCCATGCAGGGTAGTTATTTTTCTCAAGCTTCTCAGTAACAATCTGACTGAAACCGTCAGACATCTTGAAGCACTAAGACAAAATAGTTGCAATCTGCAAAAACCTGCAAATCTGTTGAACCTGCTATCGTGGTTCCTGTAACGCTTTCTACACTCAACGAGTGTCCACAATCAAGCGTTTCACAACCACTGTACTTGTACAGTAAATCTCTGTATACTGCACTTTGGAGACCTGTTCAGAAACAAAGGGATTGTGATGCTCTTGCTCTCTTAGCCTCTCTTGCCTGCACCAGGCTCTGATACCATGTAAAGAATGAGGATGCAAGAGAGCTACACAAGGCAAGCACAAAGCACACAGAGATGGAAAGCTTCTTCTTCTTCTTCACAGAAAAGAGAGTACAAAATGACTAAGTGCTAAAGATGAAAAGTAGCACATATGTACATGCGGTCACTAAGTGTGAACTCGCTAGAAGCGTACTAGGCTGGCACTATAAGTGTAGTCTAGCTGTAGAATCACTGGCAGAGATCCTCCGTGTCGGTCACCTAACGCGCCAGTGAGTAAATGCAGTAAGCGGCCAAGACCCGTAGTGGATGCCAGCTCAAGGTGTAGAGCTCGACATCTCAACATTATCCAGTTCAGGGAGTTGGAAAGATTGTGGTATCAGAGCAGTTGAATAATAAAAGGTACTGCTGCTAATGGAAGTTCCTTCACACTTGTTGATGCACTTTATGTACCTGGGATCAAGAAGAATCTCTTGTCTGTATCCGCACTTGCTAGACTTGGACTTGTAGTCAAATTTGTGGATGACAGATGTACAGTTCATGATCTCAGTTTTCGTGATGAAATTGTTGCATCTGGGCTTTTGTGCCGTGGGCTGTATAAGCTCACTTTGTATGACAAGTGTGGACAAAATTTTGCAAATGCTGTTGCAGATTCAAGGGCTATTTCAGATGCAAAACTTTGGCATGCACGTTTTGGTCATCTGAATTTTGCCAGTTTGCTGCGCTTGCAGAAATCTGATATGGTTGCTTCTTTGCCGCCTCTTGAAGCACCTGTCAAACATGTTTGTGAAGGCTGTATTCTGGGTAAAATGCAGCGTTCTAAGTTTCCAAAGGATGGTTCAGTTAGGGCCACATGCAGGTTGCAGCTTGTGCATAGTGATGTTTGTGGGCCCATGCAAACTCCGTCCTTGGGCAATTACCTGTACTTCGTGACTTTCATTGATGATTACTCCAGGCATGCATGGGTATTTCCGCTTAAAGCGAAGTCCGAAGTTTTTATGTGCTTCAAACAATTTTTGGCTATGGCTGAAAATGTCTCAAAATGTACTATGGGCACCCTCCGTTCCGATCAAGGGGGGGAGTATATGTCTCATGAATTTAATGCATTTCTGGATAGTCGTGGGATAAAACACCAATGTACAGTGCCTTATACACCTCAGCAAAATGGTGTTGCTGAGAGGAAAAACAGGTCACTAACGGAAATGGCACGATGTATGGTCAAAAGTCAAGCTTTGCCGCATTCTTTTTGGCTTGAGGCCATCATGTGTGCCACTTATGTACTTAACAGGTGTCCTACGAAAGCTTTGCAGTCTATTACTCCATATGAAGCATGGCATGATAGAAAGCCTTCTATTGAGCACATGCGTGTTTTTGGCTGTTTGGCATATGCTTTGGTGCCACAAGTGCAGCGCAAAAAATTGGATGATAAGGCTGTCAAATGTATTTTTGTTGGTTATAGTGCTGAAAGCAAAGGTTACAGGTTGTATCATCCGCAAACAAAACGTATTCTGGTTTCACGGGATGTAGTGTTTGTGGAAGACTCTGTTCAGCCCTTGCTGTCATGTACTAGAGACATTAATGTAAGCTCAAAGGACATTTATGACACTTTGTTGCCTCTTTTCAGTGGTGGAAATACGAATGTAAATTCCAATGAGGCAAATGTACAGCCTATGGGGGTTTCTGAAAATGTTTTAGAACAGCCTATTACTGATGCAGATGTACATGATGTACTTGATGAGGAAAGGGTTGAAAATGAGCAGGCTAGAGGTATGCCAAAATGGCTGGTGCACACTTTGCGTGACAGTAAATTGGATGCACCTTTATCTAGTCGTACTCGTTCAGGCTCTCGCCATGCATCTTATGCATCAGATTGTTATGCTTTGGCTGTGTCTAGCTTCCATGATGTTGAGGAACCTCTATCTTTTGATGAAGCACATAATTTAGAAAATTGGATGGCTGCCATGAAATCAGAATATGATGCACTTATAGAGAATGACACATGGACTTTATGTGATTTGCCTCCTGGCAAAAAGGCCATTGGTACGAAGTGGGTTTACAAGTTGAAACGCAAGCCGGATGGTGAGATCGATCGCCATAAGGCTCGACTTGTTGCAAAGGGTTATGCACAACAAAAAGGCATAGATTATGAAGAGGCTTTTGCTCCCACTTGTCGTATGACTACTGTGCGTTTTCTATGTGCATTGGTAGCTCATTTTGGTTGGGATGTACATCAATCAGACATTGTTACTGCTTTCTTGAATGGTGACATATTTGAGGAAGTTTATGTAACGCAGCCTCGTGGTTTTGTCATAAAAGGACAAGAGGACAAAGTGTGCAAATGTAAGAAGGCTTTGTATGGGTTGAAGCAATGTCCTCGTGCTTGGTATGAGAAAGCTGACACTCATTTGGTTAAACGAGGCTTTCGTAACAGTCCAACAGAAAGCACATTGTATGTAAAGCGTGAGGATGATGTATTTCTCATTGTGGTTCTTTATGTTGATGATTTGCTGATCACTGGACCAAATGAGAGACATATTGCTGAATTTAAGGCTAATTTGAATGCTACTTTCAAGATGAAATTTTTGGGGCTGTTGCATCATTACTTGGGTATACAGTTTAAGCAGTGTGATGGTGGTATTGCCTTGTGTCAGAAAAGTTACATAGAGACATTGCTATGTAAGTTTGGACTTGAGGATTGCAAACCTATTGCCACTCCCATGGAAACAGGTTTGAAGTTGAGTCTACATGATGCTGGCGATCCTGCTGATGTCACTCTTTACCAAACTGCTGTTGGCTGCCTCATTTATGTATGCAACACGAGGCCAGATATTCAGTTTGCACTCTCGCAGGTCAGCAGATTTATGCATAGCCCAGGGTCTAAGCATTGGCAGGCTGTCAAGAGGATTTTCCGCTACCTTAGTGGCACTTTACATCTTGGCTTGTTTTATCCCAAGGGGGGATCATTGCTGCGAGACTTACATGCTTTTTCGGACTCAGATTGGGCTGGTTGTTTTGACACGCGAGTGTCCACAAGTGGTTTTTGTTTCATGCTTGGCAGTTCATGTATATCATGGTTGAGCAAGAAGCAACCTAGTGTGGCCACTTCGAGTTCTGAGGCTGAGTACAGGGCAGTCTTCACAGCTTCGGTTGAGTGTGTATGGCTCAGACGCCTTATGGCGGACTTGGGTGTTGGACAGGACACTGCCAACACTATCTACACTTACAGTCAGAGCGCATTGGCAGTTGCGAGGAACCCAGTTTTTCATGCTCGCACAAAGCACATTGAGGTGCATTACCACTATGTCAGGGAGAGGCTCTCAGCAGGAGAGATGAGCTTGGCTTATGTGCCAACACAGGACAACCTTGCAGATCTTTTCACAAAGGCATTGTCTCGTGAGAAGCTTGAAGCTTTCCGCAAAGCTTTGGGCTTACTCCCCTTTGTGGACTGATCCTGTCCTCAGGGCATGGCACTTCCCTTTACTCATTTGCCAGCTCTCGTTCATCGCATCACTCCAGGGGGGATTTGTTACCATATGCATGTGGTAGTGATGTGTGTGAACACACTAGGACCGCCGGGGCATTTTTTCCCTCTTTAGGAGGTTTTTTCCCCCGTGCATTGTATATACGCCCATCACTCTAGGGCTATCTATCTTTCCATTGCACACTAAGTAACACACTCTCTATTGTGTGCCTTGAGCTTCCTTCGTCTTCTCCAAGCTGTGTGTGTTTCTCTGCAACCCTAATTCCAATAGACTTGGAGGCAAGCTTGCTGCTATTGCGGACAACCACCCATTTGTTTGCGTACATTGTGATTGCTTCATATATTATGTCATGCCAAGGGATGAAAGCATGAGCAAATTGATGGTACACAAGGAACTCACCAACATGACATGAGGGATGGTACGTTGAAATGGCTCACTGATAAAACCAAAGAAATGGTTGAACGCGTTCTCAGTGTAGATAGACATGCAGGTGCATGAAAGGTACAAATGTGTGTGGCAAAGGAAATTGTGACAACTTTGATGCAAGAGGGGGCCCTAGCCATGTACTTTGTGAGCAAGGATTTCTAAATGTTGCTAAATCAATGGGTCCCTTAGTGGAGACCAGTTGGTGAGGATGATTACTTGTTTCTCTTGTTTGTGCATATTATTTTGAAGTAACTTTACTCTGTAATACAGGTTTGAAGGTGCATGGCAGCAATAAGAAATGGGCCAACAAAGGAGAGCTTTGGTGTGGACTCCTTGATGTAGATTAAAAGCGATTGCACATATGATGTTTTTCACAAAAGCAGGTTTTTGGGGCAAGGAGCGGAAGGGGAGAGGTGCTTTGTGTTCAAGGCGTCTATAGTTGGTCCTGCATCTAGATTGGATTTGGTTAATCGAATGCGATGAAGTGGACTTGGAGATCTTGGACATGCTTGGGTGTAGTTTGATCACACTCACCCAGTGGCGGATTGGGTGACCATGGCATGCCACATTTACGATCCAAGGTTAGTTGTTTTAGGAACATATTTCTCAAGTTTGGCATATTTTAAGAAACAACCAACAATATGTATACTAATATGAATGTCTTATGTTGTAGCATGCAAGATCTCCTCACTTATTATAACTTGTGAGATGAAAGAGGAAGACAAGGAAGCACAAATTCTTTTCTGGTGATGCATAAATGAAGTTATGGAGGGTCATGGATGTAAGAGAGCAGATTTCCACGGATTGGATGACGAAGCTCAAGCCAACTGGAATGCAATTCCTGTGTTCAATGGTGGGAAAGACAATGTTCTACAACATTGAGAGCGAGCTTGCCTTTTTCATTGGAAACAAAGCATGGTGGCGCACACAACAAAGTACATTGTCTCTTCATCTCAACAAACTCACAAAGACATGTGCAAAAAGTGGCGTTTAGCCCCCTCTAGAGAGGCACATGCAGAGTCTTGTCTCCTTTGACAATGTGGCACAATGGAAATTGCATGGATAAAAACATCCCTAAAATGGAGTCTTGGTTGAGTTGGTGGGAGGTGCATATCGCACATTGGGGGAGCATCATGACAACACTAGAGATAAGTGCTATGGAGAAAACACTCCAAGAACCAACTTGGCCGAGAGTAAGCATGTGAGCTGGCTTGCAGGCGAAGAGTTCAAAAAAAATCTCATTGTATGACGCATGTACTTCAGATATGGCATATGAAATACTACAAAGCACGAAGGCAGTTTCTTACTCTCAATGTAAACATATTGGAAAGGGTCCTTCACTAGAGAGACTCAAGGAAAGAGTTTCCTCTAGTCCAATACAAGTGATAAGAGTAGTAAATGAAGCTACATTTGGGACACCCAATTCGCACCCTGCTTAAAGGAGACAAAGAAACCGTTTGTTTGGCAAAAGCGAAAAAATAAATTGTGATTGATGTTGAGGATGAGCTGACACATAGACTAGAGTACAATGCAAAAACACGTGACGGCACAACACTCGGAAGGCCAAGGAAGATCATTTTCATGGAAGATTCAGGGGTCGCGGATGGGAGTCAGAATTCCAAAGAGGAGACAAAGTTTGGAACGAAAGGTCAATGAAGCTATGTGGCACTTTCTCTCCCTATATTCATTAGGAAGAAAAGTCTAATAGGGGTGGTTCCCATGGCCACCTAGCCTACACCCAACAACCTCCCACTTGAAGGTCATGGTGGCCAATTAACAACAAGTGAATCACAACACATCCAGATAGTTCAGACAGTAGTCCATATCAATGCCATAAGTCACTTGAGATTGAGTCGGAGTAGACAAATCCACAATAGCCTGCTTATCCTTGCCTTTTGCCGTATAACTGACTACTTAACACTACCCTCTTTGTGGGTAAAACCTTCACAATCCCAAAGTACACAAGTACACACACACACACACACACACGCGTGCACACACCTTAGAAGCACATAGTACCAATGCTTAGTGAGCATGGAAGCTCACCTTTATAGGGTTTGGTGCTAGTGGTCACATTCCTTCACATCAGTATGGCAGGCCCAGCTTCAAGAGGTAGAAGATACAACAACGCCTCCTTGTACACTGGCCACATTCATTCACAAAAGTATGGCAGGCCCAACTTTAAGAAGGAGAAGCTACAACAGTGCCGCCTTGTAGAGAGAGAGAGAGAGAGAAAGAGAGAGAGAGAAAGAGAGAGCACTTAGAGAGCGCTGTAGCACAGACCCGCCAGGGGGGAGCCATCGAGATATTACACAAAAGAGGATAGGATTTACAGAGCCATGCAACCCTCCTAACCTCATAACCCCATTTAACTCCTAATGATTAGGTACCATTAAGGTACCACCAACCAATATCTTTCCAAAAAATCACCTAGTGAATTCAAGTCAGTTAATCCCCAAAGGTTCCCTAGGCCAACAGTCCCCAGCTAATAATACCAAGGAAATAGCAACACGCTATAACAAGCCACGTATGTGTGTGTGTATGTGTGTTTGAATTCAAAATCCCATCATTCAGAATCATATACTGAGAGACTTAAATATTGTTTGTAAAACATATTGTGTAAAGAACCATTTCTTAAAAGAAACTGGAGACTTTTTGGATAACAAAACAATCCATTACAAGATACTTTGATACATGATAAAGTAGGAGTTTTAGTCGGAACTCCTATCAGATGAGAGCGGGGATCTTTACCTGCCAACCAACCACCAATACAAGTAATTAGAACTAATTCGTATTAAATGGGTGACATGTATCCAAGCAAACCCCGCTGCTTGTTATCACTGTCACATCCTAGAACCCAACTATACTCCTAAATGTAACTTATGTTTTCTTTAGCTCGCCTATGTAAGTAAGGTCTATTTCAGTCTTTGAACAGTTTGATGGGTTTACATGGTTTGGAGAGAGGGTCCGTAATTGCTATTGGCTTGATTTTCTTTTGCCTACTATATGTGCAGCCGTAAGCTTGTCCCAAATTTGTTGTAACTTAAATGTGTCCCGAGTAATGCTCACCTGAGCTGTCTGTTTGTAACCCTGTTTACCAAAGAGAATTAGAAACATTTAATTGATATCCAATGTTAGAGCCCCATCTTTTGCCCCACTTTATAAGTATTTATGAGTCTACTCATATATCGATTTCCACCAAATGTTTGCTACTATGGTATATACACCCAAGTGCTTATTTTGAAAAAAACCAAAGTGTTGCTAACTTGTGATACTATAGCATTACTCCCTAAGTTGTGAAAATTTTGGCAGCATTTCCTTTGCAACATCACTCTTTTTAAAAAAATAACCGAAAGTAATCATTATATTATTTATCCTCACAATCAAGATGCTATATCTTTACCAATACCACTATTAATGATTACCAATTATCAAAGATCGTACAATACTTTTTCTAAAGAAGAGAGCCTATTTTTTAAACGATTTAAGTGCTTGCTCAGCATGTATAGAGAACTTATGCACATATTCAAAACTTATGTACCATGGTACATGAATCGAATTTGCCGTCGCCATTTGTGTACTTGTAATCTCGCTTATTACCCAAAACTCCGCAACTTCGTTACTGCATAGACTTCCACATGGTATTAGTTTTAGGATGATGATTATTACTATGTTTTTAACATTGTTATACGTTATTGATAAACTATGCACATGATTGCATGTATGTGTGTACATGCTACTGTGTTGCCCGTGTGAAATCCTTCTTCATGTGTTGTGCAAATCCTTTGTGTATGCCCGTGTGTGCAGAAACCATAAGACTGCCATACTTTTTTCTACTAAGAAACAGGTTTATGAGCATGCATGTGCTTATGTGCGTATTGTATGTTGCTTAACTAGTCTCTTGCGTCATTATGGAAAAAAATAAGAACGTTATAGAGACAGTTTGATGCATATTGACATGTATGTGAATGCAAATATATCCGCTTGTTCTTTTCCGGCCTCGTATATGCGTAACAATTTCATGGTATATAAATGATGACGCACTATACACAACGCATTTAAACCCTTATACATATGATTGTGTGCATGTGTGTAATCGCTAAGCCACAAAACAAGCAATTAAAAAAAAAACGCAACTGTTACCTTATGTGTTCGTCAAGGGGTGGAGAACCAGTTTGTCGTGTGCTTGTTTTGCCCGGAGGTTTACCAAGTAGCATTCATTTTTGCTTGCGTTTGTTGTTGGGGGGTTGTGAGTGTGCGCATGCCGCAGCCCAAGATGTAGTGAGTGCTTATCTTCTCTAGCACCGTGTGTGTGTGTGTGTGTGTGTGTAAGTACTACAGAGTGCAGCTTACTGTATGTGTGTGTGTGTGTGTGCGCTACATAGTAGGCTTCAACCTGCGTTCAACCTTTGCGCAAAATTTATTTAGAAGGTATACGATGCATTCAGTGCTCTTAATGAACCACACATGCTTTTTTGCTTATGTAGGAAAGGTGAACCACCAATCGGATATTGCTCCAATTACCCACTTTCCATATAGGATTATCACAAAATTAAAGATGCTATTATCCTTGAAAACTAGGGATTTTATTAAAAAACTCTTGGTACAGCTTTTGATGAGTTTCAAAACCTAAGGGCAAAGCTGTATCATGGAATTTATTACAAGAAAGACATATGGCGTTATTTTTAAACAAAACCATTGAGATCTACTTGTGGTCAGCTTCCGTTTCTCCTCCATCATTCATCCCCTAGTGACGTAGTTGCCTGGTCCAAGGTAAAACATTAATAAATTTTTGGCAACATAGTGTTTATTTTTCATTGTTTGTACTTTTTAATTGTGAGCCCAAATGCTAGTTATTTACTAAGTGGTTATGCCAAGGGTATGTATGCCACATAGTGTGTGTGTGTGTGTGTAAAAGACACCAGATAAGTTGTGCTATGCGTAATATATACTTTGTGTGTGTGTGTGTGTGAGAGAGAGAGAGAGAGAGAGAGAGAGAGAGAGAGAGAGGGAGGAGGCAAAAGATAATTTTCATTGTCATAAGAACAATCCAAACAGATATCCAAATGTTACTCAACAAGTCTTGATCTCAAGATCTATGTGTGAGAGAGAGAATTGTCATCTTCCTACATATATTACAAGAACTACAATCCACCCTCCTCACTTTTGCATGCATGTGCGCGTGTATGCACACACCCACACACATCTACATATATGTGTATATGTGTGACCCCTTTTTTTGGCCACAGCAACGCATGGGTCAAACACTAGTTTATATTAAAACACAACAAAAATGATATATGATTATAGGCACTCATTTAATCCTACTCCCAATAACTCAAAGCCATAGAGAAAGGAATCTCTAGTTTTGTAGTAAAGTTTGAGGAGTCTTTAGTGTTACCATATACATGTGGTAGTGATGTCTATGAACACACTAGGACCGCCAAGGCACTTTTTTCCTCTTTAGGAGGTTTTTCTCCTTGTGCATTGTATATATGCCCATCACTCTAGGGCTATCTATCTTTCCATTGCACACTAAGTAATACACTCTCAGTTGTGTGCCTTGAGCTTCCTTCGTCTTCTCCAAGCTGTGTACGTTTCTCTGCAACCCTTAATCCAATAATTTGTATCAGAGCAGGTTTCATCCTCCCGGGCTTAGTGCCAGCTTCTCCAACACATGCCACCTCACTTTCTTCGATTTCAGTGAGCTTTGGCAAGTGCTCGCGTCTGCTCAGATTTTTTATTCGGGCTCATTTCGGCCTCCGTTTCCACTACAGACAATACTGCATAGGCTATTTTGTCATTTGTGCAGAATTTTTGTCAGTGCCATTTTCTACATAATATGTGCCTTACAGTCTTCTACGGTTTGTGCTATATAGCACGTGTTGTTCCCGCTTTGTTTCTCCTCTTTTTGGGCAGTTTTCACATTAGGTGAATCATTTACCATGGCTAACAACAACACAGATGTGTTCAAGATGTTTGTTGCTGAGGACAGATTGGATGGGGACAATTACCCTATGTGGGCTTACATGATGCAACATGTTCTTGCGTCAAAGGGTGTCTGGAATATTGTGCAGGGCATTGATGTACGTCCTGGTTCTGAGGATGTAGGCGATGTTGAGGATGTGGCAGGCCTTGTTGCAAGGATTGATGCTATTAGAGTTGTTTTGTGTACGTCAGAACAATCTCGTTGGGTTGTTAAAGATGCGTAGTCTCATGCATTGATTGCATTGTCTGTGAAGCGCACCATTGTTCCACACATTCGTTCAGCAAATTTTGCAAAACAGTGTTGGGGTACTTTGGCTGGTCTTTATGCAAGCCGCAATGAGGCTAAAGTTGCTTTGCTGCGTAAAGAGCTGGAATCGAAGATTATGCATGAGGAAGATGATATGGGCACTTTCCTTGCTGGTGTCAAGGATATCAATAAGCAACTTATTTCTGCAGGTGAAGTCATTTGAGACAGTTCCCTTGTGCAGACTGTTCTTGATGCCTTACCAGATTCTTACCAGACTTTTGCTAGTACTTGAGACTTATGACCCAAGCAAATCCTGAAGTTGTCAAGTTTGATGCATTATGCACATTGATGTTGCAAGAGTCACTTTCCAAAAAAAAAGGACTAGATAGCGTGCAATTGAACATGCTTTTATTGCTTCTCAAAGAAAGGGTGGTAATAGCAATGTAGCCACTTCTTATGGTTCTGCTGCGAGTGGCAAAAATTCTGTTCCCAATGCTTCTGCTAGCGGCACTTCGTCTGGAAATTCTGGTGAAAAAGATGCGTTGCCATTATTGTAAAGCTAATGATCACTTGATCAAGCAGTGTCCTAAGTTGAAGGCCAAAGAGGCAAAGAAGAAAGACGGTGGTTCCACTGCAAATGTTGTTTCCACTACCAATGCAGCCATTGTTGAGTCTTCTACGAAAGGAGACTGTGATGCTGATGTTGATGTGGAATGGGCTTTTAGTGCAGAGTGCTGTAATCTTGCTGTGCATGATGTATCCATGTCAGTTGTTGCAGATTCACATGTGTGGTATTTTGGCAGTGGTGCCACAAATCACATTACCTCGCATCGTGATTTGTTCATCTCTCTTGAGTCTGTCCCTCATGGGAATTCAATTACTTGTGCCAACAATGCCTGTTATCCGGTTCAGAGAGTTGAAAAGATTGTGCTTACTGCTACAATGGTAGTTCTTTCACACTTGTTGATGCACTTTATGTATCTAGGATCAAGAAGAATCTTTTGTCTGTATCTGCACTTGCTAGACTTAGACTTGTAGTCAAATTTGTGGATGACAGATGTACAATTCATGATCTTAGTTTTGATGATGAAATTGTTTCATCCGGCCTTTTGTGTCGTGAGGTGTAAAAGCTCACTTTGTATGACAAGTGTGGACAAAATTTTGCAAATGCAGTTGTAGATTCAAGGGCTATTTCAGATGCAAAACTTTGGCATGCACGTTTTGGTCATCTGAATTTTGCTTGCTGCGTTTGCAAAAATCTGATATGGTTGCTTCTTTGCCGCCTCTTGAAGCACCTGTCAAACATGTTTGTGAAGGTTGTATTTTGGGTAAGATGCAGCGTTCGAAGTTTCCAAAGGATGGTTTAGTTAGGGCCACATGCAGGTTGCAGCTTGTGCATAGTGATGTTTATGGGCCCATGCAAACTCCGTCCTTGGGCAATTACCTTTACTTCGTGACTCTCATTGATGATTACTCCAGGCATGCATGGGTATTTCCGCTTAAAGCAAAGTCCGAAGTTTTTATGTGCTTCAAATAATTTCTGGCTATGGCTGAAAATGTCTCGAAATGTACTATGGGCACCCCCCGTTCCAATTGAGGGGGGGAGTATATGTCTCATGAATTTAATGCATTTCTTGCTAGTCATGGGATAAAACACCAATGTACAGTGCCTTATACGCCTCAACAAAATGGTGCTACTGAGAGGAAAAACAGGTCACTTACGGAAATGGCATTCTTTTTGGCTTGAGGCCATCATGTGTGTCACTTATGTACTTAACCGGTGTCCTACAAAAGCTTTGCAGTCTATTAATCCATATGAAGCATGGCATGATAGAAAGCCTTCTATTGAGCACATGCGTGTTTTTGGTTGTTTGGCATATGCTTTGGTGCCACAAACACAACACAGAAAATTGGATGATAAGGCTGTCAAATGTATTTTTGTTGGTTATAGTGTTGAAAGCAAAGGTTACACGTTGTATCATCCGCAAAGAAAGCGTATTTTGGTTTGAAGGGATGTAGTGTTTGTGGAAGATTCTGTTCAGCCCTTGTTGTCATGTGCTAAAGACATTAATGTAAGATCAAAGGACATTTATGACACTTTGTTGCTTCTTTTCAGTGGTGGAAGTTCGAATGTAAATTCCAATGAGGCAAATGTACAGCCTATAGGAGTTTCTGAAAATGTTATAGATCAGCCTATTATTGATGTAGATGTACATGATGTACTTGATGAGGAAAGGGCTGAAAATGAGCAGGCTAGAGGTATGCCAAAATGGATGGTGCATACATTGCGTGATAGTAAATTGGATGCACCTTTGTCTAGTCGTACTCATTCAGGCTCTCGCCATGCATCTTATGCATCAGATTGTTATGCTTTGATGGTCTAGCTTCCATGATGTTGAGGAACCTCTATCTTTTGATGAAGCACATAATTTAGAAAATTGGATGGCTACCATGCAATCAGAATATGAAGCACTTATAGAAAATGACACATGGACTTTATGTGATTTCCTCTTGGAAAGAAGGCCATTGGTATGAAGTGGGTTTACAAGTTAAAACGCAAGCCGGATGGTGAGATCGATTGCCATAAGGCTCTACTTGTTGCAAAGGGTTATGCACAGTAAAAAGGCATAGATTATGAAGAGACTTTTGCTCTCACTTGTCGTATGACTACTGTGCGTTTTCTATGTGCATTGGCAGCTCATTTTGGTTGGGATGTACATCAATCAGACATTGTTACTGTTTTCTTGAATGGTGACATATTTGAGGAAGTTTATGTAACATAGCCTCGCCATTTTGTCAAGAAAGGACAAGAGGACAAAGTGTGCAGATGTAAGAAGGCTTTGTATGGGTTGAAGCAATATCCTCGTGCTTGGTATGCGAAATCTGACACTCATTTCGTCAAAAAAGGCTTTCGTAATAGTCTAACAGAAAGCACATTGTATGTAAAGCGTGAGGGTGATGTACCTCTCATTGTGGTTCTTTATGTCGATGATTTGTTGATCACTGGACCAAATGAGAGACATATTGCTGAATTTAAGGCTGATTTGAATGCTACTTTCAAGATGAAAGATTTGGGCCTGTTGCATCATTACTTGGGTATACAATTTAAGCAGTGTGATGGTGGTATTGCCTTGTATCAGAAAAGTTACATAGAAACATTGCTATGTAAGCTTGGACTTGAGGATTGCAAACCTATTTCCACTCCCATGGAAACAGGTTTGAAATTGAGTCTTCATGATGCCGGTGATCATGCAGATGTCACTCTTTAGCAAACTACTGTTGGATGCCTCATTTATGTATGCAACACGAGGATGGATATTCAATTTGCAGTATCACAGGTCAGTAGATTTATGCATAGCCCAGGGTCTAAGCATTGGCAGGCTGTCAAGAGGATTTTCTGCTACCTTAGTGGCACTTTACATCTTGGCTTGTTTTATCCCAAGGGAGGATCGTTGCCACCAGACTTACATTATTTTTTGGATTTAGATTGGGCTGGTTGTTTTGACATGCGAGTGTCCACAAGTGATTTTTGTTTCATGCTTGGCAATTCATATCATGGTTGAGCAAGAAGCAACCTACTATGGCCACTTCAAGTTTTGAGGCTAAGTACAGGGCAGTCTTCACAGATATGGTTGAGTGTGTATGGTCAGATGCCTTATGGTTGATTTGGGTGTTGGACAGGACACTGCCAACACTGCCAACACTGTCTACATTGACAGTCAGAGCACATTGGCAGTTGCGAGGAGCCCAGTTTTTCATGCTCGCACAAAGCACATTGAGGTGCATTACCACTATGTTAGGGAGAGGCTCTTAGCGCAGGAGAGATCAGCTTGGCTTATTTGCCAACACAGGATAAGGTAGACCTTTTCACAAAGGCATTCTCTTCTGAGAAGATCGAAGCTTTCCATAAAGCTTTGGGCTTGCTCCCCTTTGTGGACTGATCATTTCCTCAGGGCATGGCACTTCCCTTTACTCATGTGCTAGCTCTCGTTCACAACATCACTCGAGGGGGGATTTGTTACCACATACATGTCGTATGATGTGTGTGAACACACTAGGACTGCCATGGCATTTTTTCCCTCTTTACGAGCTTTTTTCCCCCGTGCATTGTATATACGCCCATCACTCTAGGGCTATCTATCTTTCCATTGCACACTAAGTAATACACTCTCAATTGTGTGCCTTGAGCTTCCTTCGTCTTCTCCAAGCTGTGTGTGTTTCTCTGCAACCCTAATTCCAACATTTAGGAGTTCAAGTTGTTTTTACTCATTGGAAGTCTGTAGTCCTCAAGAAAGCTTCTTTCAAATTAACATCTTGCTCCAGGAATGTTTCTTTAGGAAGGAATATCTTATTTGCTTCTGATCGTTATGCTCTTAGGAAATTTCATCGTGAATTTTTTATCTCTTACATAGATAAGTGCTCTAATGACTTTATTGTTACATGCAAAAAATTATATTCAACTATATTTCAAACAGACATGAGAGATGGGATCAAAGGCCCCAATCAATCTAGGGCCCCGACATTAAACGGACGAATATCATAGATCTTGGTGCTAAAGAAAATTCACATACAAAAGTAAACTCGGGTTTACTTTTTGACGACTTGAGTTTATTTTCCCCGGGTTGTGATATGTTTGCATGTTAGAACTCAAGAAAGATGTTTGTATTCCATGAACATCATGCGTGGATGATGTGGTTAACGCACATTGCTATCATTCCCCATGTTGTGGATTCAATCCTTTGAGGTGGGAGGGCGAAGCAAGGGGGTATGAAGTAAAATTGGGTATCCGCATTTACATTTTTCTCAAGACATCACTCCACCATAGATTCTATCCCTCCCATGCTCATGTGAGATATAGCTATGTATCCCCCCTTAACTTTAGCAAGCAGTCATTACTCCTCACCTTGTTTTAGAAAAACTTGTACTAGTTTTTCTTAAGGCAAGCTGGCAATCTTTTTGGACGGCATAGGGCCTTAGTAAAGGGTTTCATGTTGGTTGCAAGTGTGGATCATTGGATAAATCTTGCTTATCACTGAGATTGATGGTGTCTTGGACTCAAGTATTAAAAGGGGCTTCATCAAACCGATCCCATAACAAGTGTGTTGCTCCCAATTGAAATATTGGAGGTCCATCACCATGATGTCAGTAGCCTACAAAAAAGTTACCAAAACAGTTTCCCTCATGCGTGCTCTCCTTCTAGACAAAGTTATCACCCCACATCAACATGTGTTTATCAAGGGAAGATCAATATATGATAACATTCTTTTTTTTTTTTCAAAACTCACGAACGTGAGTATATTGTATATGATAACATTCTAGCTGAAATGGTGGGCATAGAGTATGACACCTTCACTAAGAAAGAGTGTATCCTACTTCAGTTTGATTTAGACAAAGCCTATAACACAATCACATGGTCATTTATTGGAGAGGTCAAGAAATCTCTAGGCTTTGGGCCTCGGATGTGCAGGATGGTGAGCACCTATGGTGCTAGTAGCCAATTGGAGCTCCTATTCAATGAGAGAATCTTGGGAGTGTTTGAGGTCAAGAGATCCATCAAACAAGGGTGCCCTCTTGCCCCTTCTTTATTTGGCATTGGATCTCATCCTCTAGTGACCTTGCTCAAGGATAGTGCTACGAAAGGGGAGATTCTATGGCTATCTCTCCCTAACAACAACCAACTGATAGCTAAGCTTTTTGTGGATGACTCGTTGCTCTTCCTAAAAGATTTCCTTGAAGTGATTAGAAATTCTCTAGAGATTGTGCAAATGTATGCCATAGCATTAGATTGATCTCCCTCTCAGAAAGCAACTCATTTGATCCATCAATGTGGTCCGTGGAGATAGTGTCAAGAGGGAAGATATTTCAACATGTTGGAGCCTTGCTAGGGGTGGATGTTAACCACAATCAAAAGTTCACTTGGGTCTTGGAGAAGATAAGAAGCAAGGTGCACAGATGGGAGTATGTGCTTCTTCCCTTCGAGAGTAGAGTGAAAGTGATCAACTCATTCATTCTCCCGTATATAGCTTTCAATGGTCCACTACTGAAGCTTGCCAAATGCAATTGGAAAGAGTTCCTTAAACCAGTAAAAAGATTCCTATGGAATAACAACACCAAAGACTTGACACCCTGGCAGTGGGCTAGCTGAGAAATAGTTGCGAGACCAATCAAGCAAGGCGGTCTCGGGATTCTTAACCCTAGTATCCATGCAGAGGCCCAGTGTGCTAATTTTGTGGTCACAATCATGAAGCGAGGTCAATCTTGGGGTACTACGGCCAATGCCATGCTGGATAATGCAAGGTTGTACTTGGAAGGTGGTCAGTGGAAAGGGCTCGAGGTACACGACACACTGTTTTCCCCTTGATGGGCTAGCCTGAAACTTGGGGGTGCGACAGGTGAGCTCGTTAGGAAATTCAAAAGGGTGGCGAAGAATTTGGGTGGGGAGACCTTACAAGGTATTTTCACAACTCTGCATCACATTGGTCCCCGTGGCTGGCTAAGGTGGGTAGTATCTCTCTGAACCCATTTTGGAGGGAAGTTGCTAGAAAGATCAATAACAAAGGCTTCTGACTTTTGGACCAACTATGGGATTATAGTAGTAACCGATGGAAAATAACAGACCAAATGGTTCTCCAATACAACCTAGATAGGACTCAAGGCTGATCAGTAGAGTCCTGCAACGGATGGACAACTAGTGCCTACCTAGCTGTGAGTTTGGGTTTGAGTGGAAAGAATGGCGATGGCCAAAGGATAGACACTTCTTTAAGCCTCAAACAAAAGGAATATACCACACACTTATGGCTTCGATGGATTGTTTCTTTCCATTAAACAAATGGTGGGGCATGAAGTGGGCAAGGTCAAGATGGGAGGAAGTCACCAAGAATATATGGTGCCTACAGTGGCCACTCAATATGAAGATCTTTCTTTGAAAGGTACTGTGGGGAGCCTTACCAACCAAGGTAAAGGCTCTAGCTAGGGGAATTGGCCCCGATAGATGCTCTCAATGTAGAATGGCTAGCGAAGACCTCTCCCACCTCTTGAAGGAATGCCTTGTGGTCAGTGGCCTTGCAGGTAAGATATGCAAATGGGTACAAAGGACCTGGAAGATAGGCTTCCATAAGAACGATCTGTTCTTGGGAGGGAAGGTTATTAAAATCCAGGACTTGCTTATTGCAATGCAAATTGTTAGATTTCTGCTACTTCAAACATGTCTGGAAGGCTAGGAACGTTCATTTAATTGACAAAACCATGGAAAAAGCCAGGTTCACAGAGATAATACAAGAAAGCAAGGGGGCGATCCTAGCCTTTGGAAAACACAAGAACTCTGATGAATGGAACGGGTTAATTGGCACGGTTTTAACTAACTGTCATAGATAAGGACCCTATGTTGTTTGCGTGGTGAATCCCCTTTAGCCGATGTATCAGTGACCTCTTAGATATGTCATGGCTTGGCACAAGCATGGCAAGAATATGTACTTTTTTCTAGCTGTCAATATAATTTACTCACCATTGTGAGTTGCCAAAAAAAAAAAACTTGCTTATCACCGCAAAAACTTTCTTTTTTACTATTTCTTTTAGGCCCTTGTGAGAGGATGTTGACATTTGTGTATCTTTCTCTTTAAAGGGAGCATATAATGGGCCATAGACAATCTTTCTCATCCTCTTTCACCTTTTTTGGCCTGCTAAAGGCCTTAGTATCCATATGGGTGAAGGTCGCTCAAATTTGTTTGCTTGGCATGTGTCCCTTTATAAATTGAAGAGAAAGAAGGCATTTCCTTTCAAATGCTATTTCCCAAAGCATGCTGAAAAAGACTAAAGAGCAAAGGATTAAAGAGTCTCCATAGGAGTTTGATCCATATATGATGTGAAGTATTGATTCAATTTTTCTAAAATTCTTACTTGTGAATAGTCCTTTTATTTAGAGACTTCACCAAGATTCATTTTATTAAATTATTAAATTGAGTTATCATTCTCTATGCTTATCAAATCTATCCTTTTTAATGACAACATTAATATATTCTTTTTGTTTTACTTTTTAATGTGTTTTTTTATTTTATTGCTTATATTTTTTTCATTTTATTTTGTTTTCAAATAATAATGTGGCACTTTTCACCTTATTAATTAAGTGGATTTTTTGATATATAAACTATTCGAGATTATGGTTGGGTTCACGAGAGTTGATAAAAGACATTGAAAAAGAGATGTGCCTTCACCACGGAGGCTACCGTTGGCACAAAAGGAGATTTTACTTCTTTGGACCACAAAAAAATTAGTAAGCCTTCTCTTCCTCAGAAGAGCAGGTCTATCGTCTAACTTTTAGCACAAAACGTGGGCCAGTGTGATTGAATTGAATCCAACAGCTACGTACTCAACAACACTACCACTACACTACAACTCATTGAATATCAAAATCATAGAAAATAAATTTTATAGAGCTACCTACATCCCTTGTGAATGAAGAGAGAGGTTGAATAAAGACTATGAGTTTTTTGTCATCGAAGCTTGTGAATTTAGCTCGTGTATTTATAATGAATAATATAATGTACATTTTTATTTTTATCATTTTATTTTGTTTTAAAAGGATAATGTGCACTGTGCATCTTTCACCTCAGTATTTAAGTGGATCCTTTTTTAATATATAAACCATTTGTGATTATATATGTATAATGGATAATATAATTTTATATTAAAACACAATAAAAATTTCACATGATTGTAAGCACTCATTCCTGAAAATTTCACGTGATCGTAAGCACTCATTTAATCTCAATCCTCCCTTAACTTAGCCGGCCTTCATACCTCCTCACCTTGTTTTTCCTTATGCAAGTGTTTTTTCAATCATTATTTTTATGCTTTTGAAATATAATGTAATATAAATAGTTCATTGTTACACTTATTTTCAACAAACATAATATTTTATTATGATAAAAAATGTTCTAAAATATTAATGTCACTTTCTTGTTTCCTTTTCTTTCTGTCTTTTTCGCAATTCCCATTTTATGTGGGATATTAGTATCTCCGTTCACTTTTCTCTCGCAAAGAAGCCTCTTATTATTAAATTCCTCTCAATAGCTTTATGTAGGTCGGAGTGAACTTTCACTTTGTTTTTGAAAATTTTATAATATGTTTTATTCACTTTTCCTTTGACATGAGTCCTTTCTTCATGTGTGTGGATGCGTGTTTACTTTGAGTGTTGCATATATGAGAGAGAGCGAGAGAGAGAGAGAGAGAGAGAGAGAGAGAGAGAGAGAGAGAGAGAGAGAGAGAGTTATTTTGAACTACATACGGAGTCCTTAGTAAAGCGTTGTTTTTTTTTTGTTTTTTGATAGAATTGTGCTCCATTGGATAAAGTTTACAAATTAGTGTCACATGGAGAAAAAATTTCTTTTTTGGCTTTCTAAAAGAAACCCTTAGTGTTGGGCTGGGTTAGGGAGACTTAGATAGTTTTTAGTGCATCATGGAGACTTACCTTTCATTTCATATCCTTACATGTCTTTACTTTTCTTGCATTCTATTGTTTTGAAATGCTAAAGTGAAGCTTCACCTTGCATAATTTTAGTAAATTTTACACATACACACACATATATGTTTTTGGATTTCTGAAAGAAACCCTTAGTGTTGTGTTGGGTTAGGGAGATTTTCATTGTTTTCAGTGCACGATGGAGACTTACCTTTCATTTTACATCCCGACATGTATTTACTTTTCTTGCATTTTATTGTTTTAGAATACTAAAGTGAAGCTTTACCTTGCATAATTTTGGTAAATTTTACACACACATACATACACACATATATGTTTTTTTTTTTGCATTCTATCGTTTTAGAATATTAAAGTGAAGCTTCACCTTGCATAATTCTAATAAATTCTACACACACACACACACATATTAATTAGTTCTTTTTCTTTCACCTTTCATTTCACAACTTCACATGGCTTTACATTTCTTGCATTTTATAGCTTGATTTCAGTCAGTGTTAACGTTCGAAAAAGTCTCTTTTATTAAGCGGCTGCTGATCAAGTTTCCTCCTCACAAAGAAGAAAACAAAAAATACTAGCAGAAATCTTGAGATTTGGAGAATTTTTGGACGACTTTCTCACATATTTCATCGTTTTTTCTTCCGTTTACCATGGTTTGCACCTAGCTAGTCTCGATTTTCAATCGGCTCAAGACTAAGCTGAGGCAATCCTTTCCCAAATACTGATAGCATGTTAATTCAACCTAACAATTTTATCACTTTCTTATTGTTTTTGAAAGCCGTCGTGACCCTTTCACTTGTTTATATTTCTTCTAGATCTTTGTGAGTGGTGTTGACATTTGTGACCCTCTCTCTCTCTCTCTCTCTCTCTCTCTCTCTCTTTTTGCCATACTCACAATTGTGATTTGAGATAATTTATATTAACCTGATAAGAATACAACATTCCTCAAGCACAACATGTGCTTTGAGGGGGCTAGGGTTCCATTAGAGCTTGTACACATAATACCTACAAGATGAGTAACTCCTAACCTCTTGGATGTTCTTCCAAGCTCAAAGTATGCTACCTCTCTTTTGCTCCTATCATGTGAATGAGCTCAATGCTTGATCACACAATATTATCAAATAGAGCTACCTCTAGTTTGCCCTCAAAGACTCAAAGGTTCCTGGACTTCCAAACTTGATTCAGGTGTAACAGAATTTGATCATTTGAGTGTATATCATACCGGCCTAGATTTGGATACCATGCCCTCCCAAGATCACGTCATCTGTAAAAAAGGTGATTTTCCAAGTCCTTCTTACCCACTTGCAGACTCTGGTGGCTAGACCCCACAAAGTAGGACACTTGCAAAACAAATGAAGGGGGTCTTCCAAGGTTGACTTGCAGCCTGAGCAAGTGCCTGAGCCAAAACCTCTAGCTTGCACCTTAACCCCAGTGGGCAAAGCTCCCTACATCACCTTCCAAATGAATACCTTTATTTAGTCTGGCCTTTAATCTCCCAACTGGTAGTAACCCTCTTTTACCAGCGTTCTTTTGCCCAGTTTTCTTCTAGATTCTTTTGGGTGGGACAAACAATTGGGCTTGGTACACCAGAACATTATATGTACTCCGGGTCTTGGGAAGCGAGAGTACTTTGTCTTTCAACCAATGCCAGGCTCTCCAATCTATTTCTGATCAGCATACAATTGGACATGCGGATGTCAGCACTTCCAAGAGTCTACCAATGAGAAGCCTTGTACCCCCAATTTATGTTCCATCACCATGCGCTCCCCATCCTTCCAACAACAACTTCTGTCATCCTAGAGATGCGATAGCTTATTGATTCCTTTATTGCTTACTTGAAGTGCAACTTCCCTCCAAAAAGGATCCAAAGGGCCCCTTCCAAGTTTGGAGAGCCATGGGGACCAATTGCGGGAGCAATCCTTGAAGTACCTTAAATTCTCTCCCCATTCTAAAGTTGTGGGTGCT
This sequence comes from Adiantum capillus-veneris, assembly GCF_014529385.1. Classification (NCBI taxonomy): domain Eukaryota; kingdom Viridiplantae; phylum Streptophyta; class Polypodiopsida; order Polypodiales; family Pteridaceae; genus Adiantum; species Adiantum capillus-veneris. The sequence goes on from NC_140953.1 coordinate 12,480,839, forward strand.
TTGTTACACTTTCACGCTAGTTCCCCTGTGGATCCATCAAGCTTGAGGAAGTCCAACAAGGTGCAAGAATCTTGTCCAGTTCGTGGTCATCTTCCATATGCCTCCTCTTGAGGCAAGCTTCGCGTTGTCCATCATATCCCAGGCCATAATAGCCCACTCTTATTTTTGGTTCGTTAAAGAAACCACGAGTTTGGCACACAAAGCTTCTACATGAATCATAAGGTCAATAATCCCTATATCGCCCTGCTTCTTAGGTCTTGCTACCCATTCCCATCTCCCCCACTGGTAAGGGGTTATGGCCTTCATGTTACTTTTCCATGAAAACCGCTTGATAGGCTTCAAGAATTATTTTCAGTTGGATTTTCTCATTTTAAGCAATGGCAATATAAATGAAATTATGGCATCATAAAAGCATTGATCACGGTGATTCTACTATGGAAGGGGAGGAGCACAAACTTCCATCTTCTCATTTTTTTGTTGACTTTAGTCAAGATCTAATGGACTCTCTGCTTATTGTAATGCCCACTCCAAGTGGAGCACCAAGGTGCCTAAATACAATGCCCTTGTCCATTACCTCTCCGGAGCATTCATGTGTACCTCTATTTTTAAAGAGAACCATTGAATATTGGTTTAGTCATCATTTTTTATGTTTTTGGTATTGTAATTCAAATAAGTCATTGTTACACTTATTTCCAAAAAGTGTAATACTGTATTGTGACATGATAAAAATATGCTAGTGTTAATTTCTCATTTTCCCTCTTATGATTAAATTCCTCTAAATAGCATTACGTAGGCCATAGTGAACTTTCACCTTGTTTAGTTTGTCTTCTTTTTTAGTTTTTATTGTAGTCTTCTCTTTCTCCCTTATAATGTAAAAGGAAGGCCAATTTGCATTTTAGTTTAACTTGTCAACTATTTTTGTGAATATGAATGTTGCCATAAGTTTGGAAAGTCGTCTTTGTTAATAATTTTTTTTGAACTACATAACGAGTCCTTAGTACAACGTTGAATTTTTGGTGCAATTGTGGATAAAGTTTGTGGATTAGTGCCACATGGCAAAAGACTTCCTTTTTTAATATTTTTAAAGGCGTTTGTGAGAGGTATTGACATTTGTGTACATCTCTCTTTAAATAGGACCAATGAATATTGGGTCACACACAATCTTTCTTGCCCTCTTTCACCTTTTTATTCTCAATTTGCTACAATGCTTCCAAGTGGTTTTTCAAAAAAATATTTTTTATGTTTTTTGAAATATATTATAGTTTGAATAGTTTATTGTTACACTTTTTCAAGAGAGATAAATTTTATTGTGATAACATATGTTTTAAGAAATTAGTGTCACTTTCTTGTTTTCTCTCACAAAGAAACCACTTATTATTAAATTCTTCTCGTAGCCTTATGTAGGCCATAGTGAAATTTCACCTTGTTTGAAATTGTGTTTGAAGTGAACACATGCATCTTTTCTATTTATTTGTTTAACGAGAACAACTTTCTGATTGACATATGGCATTATATCCTCAAGCCGTCCAAATTGGTCTTGAGAAATATACTTAGAGTGGATCCATCAGCGTGCTATATTTGGATTTTTTTTTTTTTTATTCTAATACACTATCAAGTTTGAATGAAAATAATTTGACTAATGAGGTGGAGGAGAGAAAATTATATTGAGTTTAACTAGCATACACACTCTCGTTCTCTCTATGTCTATATATAAAATAAATATATGAAATATATATGAGTTGCACACTAGTATCAATAGTCTTATGACTTATGTGAAAATTTTGTTAATAAACAAGTTTATTAATATACGTTGAAATTATATATTGGTATCATCAAATATTATTCATGTCAACTTCATCTATGAGGGTAACGTTTCGAATGTTAATTCCCATATCATATTCTCAAAATAAGTCATCAATCTCTGTCATGTTGGCAACTCAAATCTATTTCAAAGTTTTCAAATGTTTGCCATTCTGTTTTCTCTTTTAAGTGTCATTTGTCTATTTTGTTTTTCACTTTTTGTGCTATACTATGTATATCTATAGTATTATAAAGGGATGAGGGATTGTGACCCCCCTCTCAACCATGTGGTACCTTCTTTTCACTTGGATTTTGCCCTATGCCAAGCGGCAACACATGAGACAAGCAACTGAGAGAGAGAGAGAGAGAGAGAGAGAGAGAGAGAGTTGAATTATCATCCATTGAGGTTAGATATAACCTACATAAAAAATACAACAATTCCTTTCGAGTGAAGGTGTGGGATACATATCAGTTAAGGTCTTAGGGACCATCGATAGGGTAAAAGAAAATAGTTAAAAAACTAAGGAGGGTCAAGGGATGGAGGCATCGGTTTGGGAGTCTGGAACTATTGGATGACCGCTTTACCACTTGGTAGACTGTCCATTTACCTTGCTTACGGGCTTCTTGCATCTTCTTGATCTCGCTTGCCTTGATCAGCTAGTTGATAGTGAATTCATCTGCTATCCAAAACTTGGTTCCCTTGAGGAGGCAGGATTGGCGTAATAGCTTCATCCACTCCTCCTTTCTCTTGAAGGTGATGATGTAGTGCTCAAGTGGCACATGTTTGTTTGTGTCGTTGATCCAAGAGATTGTGTTGGGCTCGATGGTGATTGGTTGGAAGATGTCATTGAGCTTGGCAATTGCATCTTCTAATGTGTCCTCCTCAGTGCACCAACGTGATAGAAGTCCCCCAATTCTCGCTTTGAGGTTGAGAGATTCTTGTAGTTGGCGTTCTTGAAATGCCTCCTATATTTTGGTGCCGATCTGCTTTGTGATTCCATGTGTTACCTCGAGGTCTTTTTTTTAACAATTGTGACCTCGACGATGGAGGTTTCAACCTCCCGTGCCTTTGCAAGTAAGTTTTGACTCTCCGATTCTTGCATGCTCTCTAGCTTGCATAGCTGTTGCTTGAGGGTTGCGTTCTCCTCTATGAGGACTTGGAGTTGAGCCTCGAGAGCCGAGTTTCTTGCTTCTTGGCGGGCGGAGGGATCCTTTCGGGAGGCAACAACCACAACAAGGAAGCTCCGTGGGCGAGATGCTGGTGTGCCAAAGGTACACATGCCACCTGTGAGCTGTGAGTCTTATTGAGGTTTTGGTGAGACTTTGGGCATAATGACTTTCTTTGCAAGGCAGCTCAG